>NC_047068.1:13564921-13887893 GCF_902459465.1 Asterias rubens | reverse complement strand
TTTTTGAGAAAGAAGTAATTTCTCACTAAAACATTTGAATTGAATTCCAGACCTCTGCTGAGGTATCGGATTCAAGGCGTCTAAAAGCGCGCAAACAACGTGTGTGACAAGCGTGTTATCACAATTTTGACGACCAATCGAGTTCAAATTTTCACAGGTTTGTTATTTTATGAATATCTTATGAAGACTGGTCTTTGACAACTACCAATAGTGCCCAATGTCTTTAACAAGTTTGTCAGATACATGATTTGTGAAGAAAACTTGGGTGACAGGTACTTCACAAGTTCCTTTTGAGGACGTTTTAGGTTGAAACAATTAGGAATTTTGTTGATGTTCGTCTCAGGAGATAAAAATTATTTCAGCAGGTACAACACATTTACGCTAGTCTCCAGAAAACATTGCTTTGTGATTTTCACTTTTTTTCTCAAAAACTAAAGAACTATAAACAACTTGATCTACAAAAGGTATCAAACCCCTTCATACCCGCACACAGACTAGGCAGTTTGGAAAACAACGTGCCACCTTGATCCAGCTATTAGGAATGTGTGCTATGTAAGATGTAAAAGAACCATTTACTTTGCATACCTTCAATGATGTCATTATATTAACCCCTATGACAGATGGCAGTATGAGTGACTTACTAGTGCTGGTTCAGGTCCTTCTGTTGTAATGTTAACATCAGCTCCAGCATCCAGCAATGCTTGACACACCTCAGCATTACCCTTAGCCGCAAAGTGAAGTGGTGCTATACCCGTCTGTTTGTAACAACAATGATAAGAGACTCAAAAAAGGGCATGGCTTTTACTTCTACAGGTCTACAGACAAGATTAACTGCAAGACTGCAGAATACATCCTTCTATTAACTACAAGACTGCAGAATGGATCCTCCTGTTTACATATTTCATAATAGATCCTTCTGTTAACTTGAAGATTGCAGAATGGATCTTTCTGTTAACTGCAAGACTGCATTCATGGATCCCCCTGTGCACTGCAAGACTGCAGCAAAGATACTTCTGTTCATCGCAATAGTGCAGTATAGATCCTTCTGTTCAATGCAAGACTGCAGAATAGATCATTCGGTTAACTGCACTACTGCAGAATGTATCATTCTGAAACTGCAGGACTGCAAAATGTATCATTCTGTTAACTGCAATACTGCAGAATAGTTACTCTATTCACTGCAAGACTGCAAAATGTATCATTCTGTTAACTGCAATACTGCAGAATAGTTACTCTATTCACTGCAAGACTGCAGAATGTATCATTCTGTTAACTGCAATACTGCAGAATAGTTACTCTATTCACTGCAAGACTGCAAAATGTATCATTCTGTTAACTGCAATACTGCAGAATAGTTACTCTATTCACTGCAAGACTGCAGAATGTATCATTCTGTTAACTGCAATACTGCAGAATAGATCCCTACATTCACTGCAAGACTTCAGAATAGATCCTTAATTTACCTAATGGAAGGTTTACTCAGAGTGAACAGAAGGATCCATTGAATAGATCAGGGATAGAGCCAGCCTCGCTACCATGGGCAGCGCGCCGTATCGATACCTCTCGTCACTAACCCCTGGTAGTTTATGTACTGGGAAACAACGCTGATTGGCTCATGCATTAGATGTCAAGTGCGTGCGCGCGTATAGTTTTAAGATTTGCTTGTTGATGCTCACGCCCGCGTTTTTATGACATGAACAAGCTTTTTAAAAACAAAAAGAAAAACATTCTGTAAGACGAAAGACATGCGTGCACGCGTAGAAAAGATTGAATACGTACGCTCATTAATGGCTCATTTAAATGTGCTAGCATATAGCACATTTAAATTGGCCAATTCCAGGGGTTATGATCAAGCAAGGCATGCTGGGAAAAAAATGGCACAGTGAGATCGATCACCCCTGGGAAAGAGGTTGGGATAGAGCATACTGTGAAAATGAATAATTACTTTGCTTTTCCGCTTTCCATGTCACGGAAAATCAGAAAAATATTCACTCACGCTTTGTAGAATAGGAGGGTAAATGTTTACTTTGAGTACAGTTAGCAGAATTGGCAATCACCGTAGAGAACAAATAGTCTTAAAGTTTCAATCAGAAAGCTCCCTGGCTGAAAAAAGTTCATACCAGTCCCAAACTCACCAACCTTATCTCTGATATCTGTACGAGCCCCAGCCTTAAGTAAAGCCTTGGCCACACTGGCATCATTATCAGGATGGCTGACCTCGTGTAAAGGAGTACAGCCCGTTGACTGGAAAGAAAGATCAACAACAAAAATATGCTCTTAATGATGAATTGAAAACTAGTCTAAGATCACAGATTTACATAAAACTTACACGGTATAATGATGATGATAGTAGAAAGCATAATTGTAATATTTCTGTTTGAAATGTCATATTTCGATGAGAAATAAATAAAAATAATTTCCCGTTTGGAATTTTATCGCTCGGTGAGCGTTTTATTCATTTTTTGTAATCAATGTCATGCAAAATGTTTTATCAGGTTGTCACATTTTTCACTAGATGGTCGATCAATCCCAAACTTGTACAGGTTGTCAGTTTATGTTTATGTATACCAGTATACTACTGGGTTTAAATCCTTGTGCGTGTATCTTATGCTTTTTTTGTATCTGCCTGTTGTTACATTTTCACATTTGGTGTGTTTTAAAAAACTTGTGTGAGCAATGCAATTTCTTCTTTTGAAGATCAATAAAGTTTTCTTATGTCTTATGTCTTCTTATGATGGATTACATAAAGTGTTTACACTGCCAGAACTGTTTTGTTGGCAAAAACCAATTCTGTAAATCATGAACAGCAGCTTCAAAAGGTCAAACAAGAACCCAAGTAGTCATAGTGAGATGGACCAAATGAACAGTACATACATTGAATGCTACATTGACATCAGCACCAGCATCAATCAGAACTTGACAGCATGTTGGTTTATTGGAAGCCGCGACAAGTATCGCCGTCTCTGCCTCTTCACTCTGGTAAAGGTGACGGAAGAAATTAGAACAAAATATCAAAATTGGACAAATTGCTGATTCCTTGAAGACTTTAGTGGTGAGAAGTGTTTTGCATCTAATTGAGAGGAATGGCAAGAAATCATTCAAATAAAACATATTTTGAGTAAAATATTTTGAGTATAACACTTCTTTTGGATGAGAGGTGTGGATTATCTGTATTGTATAGTGGCCCCTCTGGTCTTAACCCCAGTGACCCACACTTCTTGGTCTCAGTGGCCCTGGTTGATGGCCTCAGTGCCCACATGTCACCCCTCAATGATCCACTTATCCACAGTGGACAACTACTCTTGGTCTCAGTGGACCCCTAGTCTTGGCATCAGTGGGTCCAGTTTTGGACTTTATGGCCCTGGTTTGGGCCTCATGATCATGGACCCCTGGTCTTGCCTTCAATGGCCCTAGTCTTGAACTTGATGCCCCAGCTGTCTTTGCCCAGTGGCCATATGATCTAGGACTACTAGGTGCACCTGTTTTGGCCTCAGTTGCCTCCTGGTGGTGGGGCTCCTGGCCCATGGCCTTATCATAATTGGTCCCCCTGGTTACTGCCTTGATGCCCTTTGGTCGTTGTCTCAAAGCCCCCTTGTAATAACCTCAGTGGCGCCTGGTCAAATCCTTGGTACCCTTTGACTTGACATTGAGAAACTATTCTCATACACTTTAAGATTTTCCAATGCCCTTGCTCTGCGCAATATGAAAATAACCTTCAATGACTGCTGAAAGACCACATATTACCCTTTCATTAGCGACCATCCTGTGACAAACACACACACACACACACATACTCGTAAAGGCCTGCAAGTGGGGACCTGTTTGTGATACTATACAAATGTGGACTTCTTTATTTAGAGGAATTTTGCAATTTCACCATAATTACTATTTAATAATAATGTCACTAAGAAAAAAAATTACAAAATTTTAAAGATTACTGTTTTGTACAGCTAGTTTTGATCACCGGTCAGGTTACCTCCAACCGGGGACTTTGAATTTTAGGCTTCAAGTGTGGACTTCGTTCATTCAATATCAAAACGGGGATCAAAATGTTCCACCAGCAACTGTGGACCTTAGGTAGCTTAGTATTCAACTGGGGACAATCCATGTTTGAATTAAATACAATTTGAAATTTCTCCCCAATTGTGGAGTTTATTAAGTATTCAACTGTGGACAATCAATGTTTGAATTAAATAATAATAACAATAATAATAATAATAAGGAAAATTTATATTGCGCATGTATCCACCTAATAAGGTGCTCAAAGCGCATGAAAAGAAGAAAACAGAAACAAATCAACAGAAGGATGAGGGAACATCGGGAAAACAAAATAAATAAACTACTGAAAAGCTGTTTGAAACAAATGAAATTTCAATTTGTCTTTAAAAGTGTCCACGGTGCCACTATCCCGAATGTGTTTTGGCAACAGATTCCATAGGAATGGTCCAGCGTGCGCAAAGGACCTGTCCCCCCAGTTACAATGTAGTTTAACACTTTTTCCCAATTGTGGAGTTTATTACAACAGCAACTGTGGACCAAAGGTAGCTTAGTATTTAACTGTGGACAATTAAAATTCCTCCCCAATTACACACCCTTCCACCTGCAACTGTGGACCACGTTTAACTGTCGAGTATCAACGTTTGAAATACTGTCTGAAATGTTAACCCAAAACATGGGCTGTTGGGTAAACCATTGATATATAGGTTGCAGACAATAAGAAAATTACCTTAGGCATGTAATTTTTCTCTTTCATTTTTGTCCTTACATCATTTCGGTTCCAATTAAAAGAGTTTTAGAGGCTCAAGTGGCTAACCAAAGCGTAACATTTTTTAACTCAATAAAACTCAACATCATGGTGTAATCAATAACAAGTAAGAAACATCAACAAATTATTTTCTTCAATCTTCAAAAACAACTTTATTTTTCAAAAACGTGTAAAATCTTCAACAATAATTTTCAACAAGAACACAAAACTTCTGTGTGAATTTGATTTCCCACCATGTTCCAGTGTAATTCACAGTCTACAAACTTTAACAGGAGCGTACATCAATTTTGGGAAACAAGTCTTATTTCAATTACTCCTAATATCCGGTGGTTATGTTTTAGTGAAAACGACAAACCAGAGAGGATTGATAGTTTTTCATTTCAAGGTGAGGGATAAAACACCTTTTCCCTGGATTGTTTTCTGTAGATGATTGGTTCTTTTTTATTTTTAATTAACTATCCTGTAATTTGTTTTTACAGTGGAATACATTGTTCACAACTTATTTTAAACCCGACAGGTTTATTTAGGCCATGCCTATGTCAAGCGTTTTACAGATACATACATGTAACAGAGATGATCCAACAAACTTTGGCTCAACTTCTCAGATTCTTTGACCATCTCACTTTGTAATTTTTCACAGGTTGGTTGTTAGACAGGAGTAGGAAAAACTATAACATGTTTAACAATGAAAACAGTCAAATATCTTAAAGGCTTCAGTTAATATGAAAAATGGTCACAATCCATGCTGACAACTTGAACAAGATATACCGTTAGTTAGCACAAAAGCGCATGTGGAATAAGAAAAAATATAGTGCTTCTGCATCCCACATCTAGCAAGGCAAAAATACCAAAATGGACAAGCTATATTTTCTATTTTCTACGAGTGCAAGAGAGGTTAGTAATTCACCTTCATGCAAACTTGATACATATCCTAAAATAACACAATATGCAGAGAACAGTGCATACAAACAGAGTTTGATATTGGTCATGCAATTTGTTTACAAATTGGATGCATTCAAGTGCATTGTCGTAGCGTATAACCACAAAAATAAATCTAGCCTATTCTTGCCTCTTGAAATGAAAAAAGCCAGATTTCACCGAGTGATAATATTCTGTGACCTTCTCCAATTGAGATGCATTCAATATTTGTTTTATATAACTCAAACATAATCCTTGTCATTTTAACAACAAAAAAGACATTGAAACTCGTCCACCTACACCCAGAAAATTCTAAAAACCCCTTCTAAGCAATGTGGACGACTCCACGAAGACACTAACCTTGTCTTGCCTTGTTTGGACAAATGAAAAGGGAACTTTATTTTGGAAGAACACTGCGAAGTGCACTGCGAAGCTTCACTTCGAAGTGCCCCCCTATCAATATATAAACTGCTTTATTAAAATTTGAAGCATCAATAATATCTCAAGAGAGAAAAAATAAAATGCAAAATAACGTATGACATGTGTTCCATCAATCAAATGACAAGGATCTAAGTGTGCGGTATATAAGGTTTGTATCACACTATTTCTAACATGAATCACCTAATCAGAATCAAGGATTATTAAAGTTTGCCTGAAGATAAAGTAACATATATACACAACATCCTTGCCCAACATCTAACAGGGCTAAACTCACATTTCAGAAATATTCAATTTTCACAGGTAGATTAATGATTGTTAAGTTTTTGTGATGTATTTTGTAAGTTTTAATGTATTTTTTTATAATGAATCCAACCATAGCAAATAAAATGAACCTTACCTTACCCGAGTAAAACAATAAAAATCAGTCTAATAAAAGAATATATAAATTTCTCACAAGTTCCGACTTGGCTCTTACAATTTAAAAAATATATAATAAAGAGATGTCACTGAGCTCTTAATTTTGAATAAACAAATAAATATTGGCTCTAATAACAATTAAAGAAACAACAAAATCTCACAGGTCCCGAGATTTTGATTAAAATAATTTGCACCATCAGAAACACTTGTTTCAGCATCTTCCATAATACATACAATAAAATCCCAAGTTCTAACTTGGCCCTGATAACAATTAAAAAAATAAATAAAAGCATCTCACAGATCTCTCAATTTTGAATAAAACAAAAATATGTTGACAATATTTTAGAAAGATTTCAAGTAATCTCCAAATAAAAAGATCTCACGGAGGTTTTAATTTTAAATAAAGTAAACACATATTGGTAATGTTCTAGCATGTTGCAAAATGAAAAAAATTCATACAAATCTCTCAGGTCTTGAGATTTGGATCAAAGCAAATTTGGGGAAATTTCAGAATTACTTGTATCATCATCTTCCATAATACATAAAATTCTCCCAAGGTCTAAGACTGGGCTGTGATAACAAGATAAAACAATTTTTGTTTAATGACTCACAGAGCTTTCAATTCTGAATAAAAAAATATATTGGCAAGGTTAGTAATTGGCATAACAGATGAATTTCTCCCAAGTTTTGAATTTGCTATGATCAAAATAAGAGAAACAACAAAATATCACAGATCCTGAAATTTGGATTTAAAAAAAATGCAACATTTCAGAAACACTTGTTTCAGCGTCTTCCATAGTACATTATAGTTAAAATTTTTCCCATGTTCTGACTTGGCCCTGATAACAATTTAAACAAAAATAAAAATAAAAGCATCTCACAGATCTCTCAAATTAAGACTAAAAACAAAAGTTGCAATGTTTCAAAAACATTACATTCACCATTTTCCATAGTACATGTACATCACAGTCTCCAAAGATCTAAGACTTGGCTCTGATAGCAATACAAAAATGTATATAAAAAGAACCCAGAGAGCTCTCAATTTTGAATAAAACCAAACAAAATTGACATGGTTTAGAATGACTTCTTTCAGCATTTCCTAAAATCATAACTAAGCCCTGATAACAATAAAAAAAAAAAAAAATCTCAAAGATCTCTCAATTTTGAATAAATCCAAAATATATTGACAAGGTTTTAGAAAGACTTCAAGTATTTTCCGAATAAAAAGATCATACTGAGCTTTTTATTTCAAATAAAACAAACACATATTGGCAATGTTTTAGAAGGACTTATTCTAGCATGTGGCAAAATGAACAATTTTCATACAAATCTCTCATACAAATCTCTCGGGTACTGAGATTTGGATTTAAGGAAATTTTGGAAAATTTTATAATTACATGTACTTGTTTCATCATCTTCCACAATATACATAAAATTCTCCCAAGGTCTAAAACTGGGCTGTGATAACAAGATAAAACAAAAAATTGTAAATAACTCACACAGCTTTCAATTTGAATGAAAAAATATATTGGCAAGGTTAGTAGTTGGCATAACAGATCAATTTCTCCCAAGTTTTGAATCTGCTCTGATCAAAATAAAAGAAACAACAAAGCGTCACAGATCCTGAAATTTGGATTTAAAAAAAATGCAACATTTCAGAAACACTTGTTTCAGCATCTTCCATAATATACATAAAATTCTTCTCAAGTTCTGACTTGGCCCTGATAACATTTAAAACAAATATATATAAAAAAAAGCATTTCACAGATCTCTCAAATTTAGAATAAAAACAAAAGTTTGCAATGTTCCACAAACATTTCATCCACCATTTTCCATAGTACATCACATTCTCCAAAGATCTAATAAGACTTGGATCTGGTAGCAATACAAAAATTGTATATACAAATATCTCAATTTTGAATGAAACAAAACAAAATTGACATGGTTTAAGAAAGACTTCTTTCAGCATTTTCCTAAATTCATACATTTCTCCTAAGTTCTTACATGGTTCTGATACAAATAAAAGAAACAACAAGGTCTCACATGTCCTGAGATTTGGATAAAACAAATTTGGCAAGGTTTCGGAAACAATTCTTTTAGCATCTTTCATAATACATAAAATTCTCTCAAAGTTCCAAGACTTGGCTCTGATAACAAAATAACAAAAATGTCTATGACAAATTTTACAGAAATCTGAATTTTAAATAAATTTCTCCTAGGATTTGAAAAAAAGTTAGGTTTCATAAACATTCATTTCAGCATTTTGCATAATTCAAAAAATTTTCCAAAGATCCGACTTGGCTTTGATAGCAATCTAAAGAATAAAATACAAAGATCTCAAAGAGCTCTCAACTCTCGTGAACAAATTTGGCAAGGTTCTAGAAACACGTGATTCAGCATCTTCTGAAAAACTAATAAAAACTGAAAATCCATGACATATTTCCTTTGGACCCAAAAAACTTGCAGGAAATCAATTTTTTAATAAAATCAAAGTCTTACAATAGTATTTTGATTTAACTCTCCCACAAAAGTAATTTAAAATAAGGACTGTTTTTCAAACTTCTTTCATTTTTTTTTACAAAGATTTGGCTTGAATCTATAAAAAAAATGCCTCACTAGACCCATCTTGGCACAGGGCTTCTGAATACTTAAGACAAAGTTTCTGTCTCCCTGTCTTTCATTTGAACGATAAAAGTTTCTCAAAAAGTCCAAGCCCAAAATACTTGTACTTTGAATACTTAATTCATGTTTTAAATGAATTAAATACACAGAGTTTAAAATTTCTCCCTAATTGTAGAGTTTATTACACCAGCAACGTGGACCATGGGTAGCTTAGTATTCAACTGTGGAAAATCCATGTTTGAATTAAATAGTTTTAAATTTCTCCCCAATTGTGGAGTTTATTACACCAGCAACTGTGGACCATGGGAAGCTTAGTATTCAACTGTGGACAATCCATTGTTAATTCAAACGTGGATTGTCCACAGTTGAATACTAAGCTACCTATGGTCCACAATTATTGCTGGTGTAATAAACTCCACAATTGGGGAGAAATTTAAAACTGTATTTAATTCAAACATGGATTGTCCACAGTTGAATACTAAGCTACCCATGGTCCACAATTGCTGGTTTATAAACTCCACATTTGGGGAGAAATTTCAAACTGTATTTAATTCAAACATGAATTGTCCACAGTTGAATACTAAGCTACATATGGTCCACAGTTGCTTGCGTAATAAACTCCACAATTGGGGAGAAATTTCAACCTGTATTTAATTCAAACATGGATTGTCCACAATTGAATACTAAGCTACCCATGGTCCACAGTTGCTGGTGTAATAAACCCCACATTCGGGGAGAAATTTCAAACTGTATTTAATTCAAACATGGATTGTCCACAGTTGAATACTAAGCTACCTAACCCAAGTGTGGTGTTTATTGCACGAGCAACTGTGGACTATAGGTAGCTTAGTAATTTTAAATTATTCCATGACAACTGGGAGATCTTCTTAAAGAGTAAAAATAAAATAAAAGTGGCGTCTTTGTATCATGGCATGTATAATGACAATTTGTGTCTATGACAAAAGACTGTTAATGCTTCATGAATCCCATTGGGTCAACTTTCCTTGTTTGATTTCTTACGAAATCTTTTACATTTCTCCATGTTCTTGCGGCGAAGGCTTCTGGTTCTCGCTTTAGAAGTGCCACTATCGGTGCCTTTGTTGGAACAGTGCGGGCTCTAATGAAGAAACCCAAATGATCTGCCACCGCGGCCTTTTCTTTGTTGCTCCACGGCTTCTTAATTGTAGGTACTTTCTGAGTCCTGGCAGCATCAGCTCCTTTACCTGCATGTCAAGTGAAGTTTGTATGAGACATGAGTATATAAAAAAAAACAAAAAATTGCATACATGGAGAAAGAGCTCATAATACTTGGTATTAACTTGGACAGGACTTGTCTAAACAGTGCTGAATGAACATGTACATATAACTTGTATACTTGCATAATAATAACAAGTCACAGATCTTATAAAGCACAATTCCCCAAAAATTATCATCGCGCTTCACAAAACATAAAAAACATGGTTTATATATATTTTTTATAATTCCCAATAGAGTTTTCCTTAAGTTGATGTAAACTTGAAGTAAGCTTCAACAGCCATGAAAGTCAACTTGGTTATCAAACAGAGCGCGAAAGTAAGTTTTGTTGTTTTATCTTTTTTGAAATTGTTTGTTTTATTAACAACATCAACAACTTTTTTTTCTTCTTTTTTTTTCCTTTGTTATTTTTACCTTCAGTCTTTAATATATTTGTAATTTGATTTTAAATTTATTTTCTTTGTTTTTTATTAATTATTTTATTTCATAATTTAATGTAGGCCTATGCTTTTAAAATATATTTATAATATATTTTACAGTCATTGATGCTTTTTGTTTCTTTTTCCAATTGTAATTTATTTAATTTGTAATGTTTGCTTGAATTTTCTTTCCAAAGATGTTTCTATTTTTATTGTTAACTATGTACATACATATTACATGTATATAGGCTATATGAATACTTTTAATTGTGTATTATCCTTTCCTGTAATTGGCGGCTTGTCCGCTGTTGGTTTGGTCAATAAATAAGAATAAGAATAAGTATTAAATATTAAAAGTAGTATATATGTATAGTATAGTATATATGGTCGTCAAAAATATGCCTAGAAAACGCATGGTTTTCTTAATACGTCGTGAACTAACACGGCACGCCATTTTGTGGAGTCAAGAATTTGACTCCATAAAATGGCCCACTCTGTTAGTTCGCAAAGTAAAAGAAAAACTACATACTTTCGAGGCGAGACATGTTTGTGTGGATCATTGTAATCTACTTTTAAAACATCTTTCTAACCATTTCAGTTTCATGCTTTCATGGACCAACCCGACTGATCCTTTAAAACCAACCTTTTCTCACTTTAGATGGCAGCAAATCATCGTGATCATCTGTACCTTCCGATTCTGACTGATCCGACTCTGCATCAGTGTTGTACTCTTTAGAGGGGAAACAATCAGAAATAATTGTACAAATGTTTAACATTTTAGCAATAAATCTGCAAACCAACATGAACAAATAATACAAACGATGCTTTTTCAATTGTTATAAATGATGATGATGATGCAATCAATCAACCAGTGCCACACTACTTTACTCAAATGGCACAAAGTGCAACTTTCCCAAATTCAACCACAATAGATAGTTCCTGATACATGCCATCTGAAAGGACAACTTGGGGCTTTTGCTTTCAACCAGGTCAAGCGTTTTAATTTTGTTGCACATCAAAGTGGTTTAAGGACCAATTAGCAAGGAATATGATGAAACTATTGAGTGACGCAGTCGCTACTGTTGTGTCACACAAAGCATTTAGAAATGGAAAACAGCAAAAGTGTCATGGATTGTTTTACAACTTCAAAACTGTTCGGCTTCTTTTGAACGCTGCTATTGAAATTGGCAACAGTGATGCGTCAGGTCCTACAATGCTCTTTCCTTAAACAGCAGCTACAGGATAATCTCAATATTTCAAATATTACCCTTTTTTGGCCAAACAGACATCGTAGATACCGATTTATAACCATTTTACGCTTAAAAATTGCATTTGGTAATAAATAATTCAAATAAAAAATGCACCTCTCCGCGCGGCTTTTTCAGCCGAGAGTCAAAAACAGCTTATCTATTATAATGACCCCTTGATGTCAGTGGCGATTTTCCCTTAATTGGGTTTGCACACAGTTCTCCAGCTTTGGCAAACTGAGGGCACTATTTTCCACATCAAATAGCCGCCAATGACATCGCGATTCCTTTGATGCGCGGGTTTGTTTGACCTCACGTTTTTCAGAATTTTGGCTTGGAGTGTTTCAGGGACAAACCATTTTTACCATGTTTTAACGTGAGGTACGATACTGGTTATATATTTTTTTCTGTTTCCCGTGGACTGCATCTATTACAAAAATGTAACAACTATATATTTCTGAGCATTCTGTAGCCGCTGTTTAACTTTGACAGTATTTCAGATGGGATCTTGTATTTCAAGTTAGTAATCAATTAGCCGTAAAAAAGAAATAAAAAAGTTTTGTTTTTACACAAGTACCTTCGTTTGGATCCACTTCGACATCCGCAAGACTTTTACCAGCCAGACCACGCAAATCTCCCTTTTCCATTTTCATAAGCACCTTTGAGACTTTGGCTATCTGCAGTGTTGAATCTGGCAGCCTGTAGTATTGGCGATGGGTGCGGATATCATGGCCGAGGAAGTTAGCCAAGACGTCAAGCTCGTTTTCCTTCAGATTCATTATTTGAGAAACAGTAGCAATTTGCTTCCTTAAGCGAGTAGCTCTTAAGTACTCCGGATGCTTTGCTCCACACTTTATGGAATACTCACGCAGACAATCGCAAGCTCTGATGTGACCATCTCCAGAATGGGCGAATAAGTACGAGTTGTCAACAGAGATGGATGCTTCAGCTCGCTTGTTTGTCAGCGAAGTCAATGCATTTTTCATGTCTTCTGTCAGGAGAACAGCAACTGTTCTGGACCGTTTCCCTACGATCTCTATCCTCCACAACACCCGGCACAACGCTTTTTCCCATTCAGTTAGGGCACCTTCCATTATACAGTCTTCTCCATTAGAACACTTACTGAAGTCGTTCAGAGACATCTTAGATACTTCACCTGGGCGCTTCCTATTGAACACAACTATTTGTGCCAATAGTGCTTCAGCAAGCCTCTTCCAACATTTTCCACCTTCTGGGCCATCTGCTTTCAACAGCTGTTTTTCTGATGATTTAACTTCTTCCTTCAGATACTTGGAAAGCTTGACAACATCTTCTGTTAGAGGGAGCAGTTTAGGGTTATTTCTTTTGGCATCATTTAGGCTGCGCAAGGCGTGATGACTAACACTTTCCTCCCAATGTAGGGAGTAAAGTGAAATGAAGCTTCTACACTGCTTTTCAGAGACTTCATCTCCATTCATTAGGGCTTCTCCCCTAAGGATTTCTGCACATACTTTGAGGGTGTGACCAATCTTCAGAGCCAAGCTCGGTGTGGTATACAGATGAGTCTCTTCATTAAATCCTGCTGTGCTTCTAGTTGCTCTTGTCACATCTGTGAAATTAGCAGGGCAGATAAGGTCTTCCAGTTCTGCACTTCTCTTATCAGTTATTGTTCTGTATTCAATAACTAATCTTGAAATCTCCCTAACTCGCTGTCTGATGTAGGTTTCCTGATCTGTACTATGGCCGTGCTTCATGGTCAATTTATCAGCAAATCTTTTAATCAGAGGATCTGACTTGGCTATTCGAGCTATGCTGTCATTGTTCATTCTCGTAAGAATTTCATGTGTTCTTTGTGACACACCAGGCGTTGTTGGAAGCATCATTCTGCTTGCCTTGCACAGACCAAAGCGCTTCTTTGTTTTGCTATTATCATTGTCACCCGATTCTTCTTCTCTTCGCTGGCTACACCTATGCTTCCACAAGTCATGTTTGGCATAGTAGCCGTAGCAATCTTGACAAGGCAGGTAATCATGAGGGTTAACCTGATAAGCTGGCCGATAAACAACAATGAGGATACCTTTTCCTTCTTTTAGAACTGCACAGTTGTGCTGATAGTTACCATAGTTTCGCATTAGTGATAACTGTCTGTCCTTTTCTTTCTTGTCATCTGTTGCAAGCCATTTCTGTACATCGGATTCATCTTTATGCTGGGGAGTTTTCAAGTGTCGAGGTAGTTTCTTCTGGGGCATTGAACAAAACGAACAGTACTGAGGTTTATCGTAACTACGACCATCATTATTGGAAGTGGTGAATACTTGAATTTCCATTGAGCTGCCTGCACTTGATGAAACATCTCCATCCTGAAGGGTACTTGTAGTTGGCTGTGAGTTGCGACTCGCTTGCACAGAACTCTGACTTCCAGCACCTTCAGTTTCAGCGCCACCATTAGGATTTCTCCTTCTGGGAAAAAAAATTGGGCTCACTGGTCGTGAAGAAGACAACTCATCTGAGGACTCGGGCACAAACTCATCATTGGTCTCCTCATCATCTGAGGGTTTGAAGGAGACATCTGAGTCACTTGCTTCATCTGACACTTCAGGATCACTAATAGGATAATCCAAAGTGGTGTACGCCTGAGAAATCAAGTGTTCAACAACATGTCTTCATTTTTCAACAGAATAAATTTATTTGAGGAAGAAGAGAAATCTGAAAGACAGAGAAGCTTTATTTTAAACCCTTTTATAGTATGTAAAAATCAATGCTTTTGGCTGATTTCACATGTACAGTCGATAAACTATTGTTCTCTATCTCAAACCATCTAACAGTTCTTCACCCAAATGAATTCACTCACAGGAGGCTCGTATGTTCAGTAAAAAAAATCTTTTGCAAACTGCTTGGAACATAACAAACAAGTAATATTCAAAACTTTCTCATTACACTGGTGCATTAATACCTGTATTTCAGATGAGCTACATGCATGTCCAGCCTGATGGGTAAGTGAAGATGATTCTGAACTCCCTCCAGGAACTGTTGATCCAAAGCAATCTTGAGGATTCCCAAGCATGCCCAGTGCACTGGAAGCAGAGAATGTCTGTGTCACAGATGAATCTCTTAATTTCTCCAACTTCAAATAAATGTCAATAAAAAAACATGAAAGTACTGGTACATGGCCTAGTGTCACCAACAACTTGAGGGATGGTCAGAAAGTTTTTTACAGGACAAACATTTTTTCAAAATCAAAGAGGGTAAGTATCACTGACACAATGTCTATTACGTCTAAATTACACATTTTATGTGTGCGTATTACCTTGTACATACTGCCTTGTAAAAGTTTGTAAATTAATAAATAATGAATCAGCTGAAACCTTACAAAATGTACCTTTTCAACATCGAGACCCAAGATGGTGCTACCCTAGAGGTTGCTGATGAATTCAAATACCTTGTCGCCCTCATAGGACCAACTGCGAGCGAGATGAAATTGAGGAAAGCTTTGAAATGGAAGGCCCTGCATTGCATGAAGGGAGTGTGGATGGTTACTGACCAATGACACTAAGAGACATCTGTTTGTGGCTACAGTTGAGTCTGAACTCCAGTATGGAGTCCAGACGTGGACTATGACAGCCAAAACAAGAGAGAGTATTAGATGGCATCTACAAGTGAATGATAAGGATGGCAATCAACGTTGGTTTCCTATGGCCTACTTGCGATGGTGATGTCGTCACTGGTTGAACAAGGGTAAACCAAAATGTTTGAATTTCATTCTACCATTTACACATCATGAGCCAGGGTTGTTCCAAGAGAGAAAAAACGGGGGTCGCAACAGGTGTATTTTCAGCTGATTAATTATTTTGTTATTGTAAACTTTCACATGGCATATGGACAAGGCAGTATGGCACACATCCTCTAAAAAGCGACACATACTTTCATACTGAAAGGCACATTTTGAATGAATTTTAAATGAGTCAAATAGTCAAAATATTTTGGATAATAAGGACAAATGTTACACAATGTCCCATTCTCTTAAAATGGCCCAACTGTATACAAGCACATTAAATGTTTTTCAACATACCTTTCGCCACGGCAAACCAGCTGTCCCATAATCATATCTCAACTCTTCATCCACACTTAAGTCTTATAGCGCAAATTTACAGAGGTGAGGACTTCTATCAATCATTAGCTTCTTGATGACACAGTTGGCTCTTTTGTCGTCATTTATCCATTTAGCAAGGCAGTCGGTGTTAGCTGCATCAATGCTGTTCATGGGATTAACAAAGCGATTGTTTGAATAAGAATTCCTTCCTCATCTGGGAAAGATTTGATCTGGCAGTTAGGCCTAATACTGACTCTATCAGTGTGAGTAACTGTCTTCACACTGTGGTAAAAACAGGTTGGGTGGCGAGCCACTGTTAATGGACCAATCCGAAGGCAAGGTCTATTAGTATTAACAGCAGCCAGCTACCAGGCAAGGTCATTAATATGCAGTAAAGACCCCTAGGCTCCACATACTGTTAGTGTTACTCTCATTAAAAAACACTTTAAACAAACAAACATAAAAAAAATCATCAAAATTTGTGATTTTCCTTTCACCGTTATTCTTACAAATGTTCTACTGATGCTCAAGGGAAATCCCTAAACCTAATCTCTTAACACAAAATTAACTATTTGCATTTTTTCAAGAACCAGACTATGAGCTTTGAAAATCAACAGCACCATAAATAGAAATACTTTGTATGGAGCTCAGCTTTATGCATTTGTTGGTTTCATGGGCGTACAAGTTACCCTGAATTGGTACATTGTATGTGCGTTCACGCCTCTGCACGCGGTATGTTCATACATGCGGCACCATCTGGTTCTTACTAAAAGGAGCTGGTTTTTATATCACATGTTAATACACCACCATGTAGTCAGAGTGCATAACTCTCCAAGTGGTTATTTTAAATGTAAACTACTTACCTGTAGTTAATGTTGTTCGTTTTGAACAGGAAGGTGTATACATTTACATCGTCTTCCCCTGTTGTATTTTCTTCCTCCGACAACCTTCCTCTATACTCCAATAGGAACTTCCCTTTCTCAAATGGTTTTGTGCAATATAACCCATAACCTAAAAATTGAAATAGCAAAATTTTCTCATCAGATTTTAGGTGAAATGGGAAAAAAATGACGCATTACCCAGTTCATAAAAATTCACTCCATCGACAAAACATGCGTTTAGCACAATACCTGAAATACAAAACCGTTGAGAATGCATACAAAGCAATTGACTGGTCTATGGCCCTTGTAATATTATGTCTGACACTTCACTGGTTTACACTTGTACTTAATTGTTGGAATTTGTTGGAAGTTATAATAGAAACCATGCAAGCACCAGCCAATGTGAGAAAAATGCAGTCATTCAGAATGTGAAGTATGAGGCTGTTTCTTTCTTTATCAAACTGATGAAAACTGAGGCTCGTTGTGTACAGCCATGGTATTAGTAGTGATTATTCTTGTTACTAGTTTTGGAGTACACCTAACCTGAGCTTATCAAAGATTAAACTTAAGGGACACCGTCGTCGTGATCATTGTCTGCTTGTGACTGGACATGGAAACATGAATTCTCACCCAGTTACTACACATGCACGCATTAACCGTGACATTACAAACAAAGGCTTTACAGGGCATCGTCATTAAAATCACACGCACATGTGCAGAATTTAATGTCTGACAACAGACTCACTGTTAACACGATTAAAGTGCCCCTTTAAAGCATGGGTAGTGGAAGCCTGTAAGTATCCAAAATTGGAGATCAAAACAGAATAAGAAATTGTAAGGCACTTGTGATTTTAGATGACTTTCTTACCTATGTACGCACTGATAAATCTTTTTTGAAAGCCATCTTGGTCTTCACAAATTCTGCACCACTTTTCTGCATCCTGTATTGGAGAAACCCCGAGACCTCTGTGTAGAAAACAATACATTCTTTTCAAACAAAGCAATACATGTAAATTGAAGATGTTTACTTTTGTTTTAATTTATAGTAAATGTTGCAGAGGCAACAACAAATTTTAAATTAAAATATTAACCACCATTAACATTGACTGGTGATGGAGATTTATGATGCAAACAAACGACACTTCCACATCCCATAATGCTTCAGCAGCAAATCGGACAAATGACCACCTGATCTATGGCGTAAGGGTCGGTAGGGACCTGTCTAATTCGGGAGTCAAATAAAAAACTTGTCATCGACATCGTTTCCCCAAATGTGGACTTAAATTATAAACACTGCGGTAGCCCTGAAAAATTATTGTGGTTACAATGCCTAGTGATGCATCTTTGAGAAACCAGTCATGCATTTTTTGGTGGCTTAGTATTGGGAAAATCATAGCAAATAGACAACTCACAATGCATGCACAGTCTAGAGTAGAAATCAAAGTCTCCCTGGGAATTGACATCTACCTACCTCAGTCTACGGTTGTAAAAAATTAAGTAGTTGGACTTAGTACAGTAGGCCTATAGTACGACCACAGATGTCAAAATGTTTTTTTTTTTTTTAAGTACAGCATAGCACCCCAGTTCTAGACTAGATTGACTAGTATCACAACTTAGGCCTATATAAAATAACAAACCTGTGAAAATTAACGCTCAATCGGTCATGGGAGTCAGGAGAAAATAACGGGAAAACCCACCCTTGTTTCTGCACGTTTCGCCGTGTCATGACATGTGTTTATTAAAATAAATCTGTTAATCTCAATATCGAGAATTGATAATTAATACCTTCTGTAAACCATGTATTATATGTAAGTTATTTGTAAATCTGTGAACTTTAAACAAAAATTCTGTTCCGACCGAAAGTGCCCAATGGCTTTAAACTAAGGATAACAAATAAAATAATTACAACTCACCATATTGGCATTGCCATAATAAACTGATAAGTGTTCATTGAATGATTGATTGATGATGGCCAAAACAAACCAGGAGGACCAGCGTGACAAGGGAGGGAGGGCCGGCACAACAACGTAAACAAACAAATCACACTTTCAAAGTTCTATTTGATTTCTAGTCATCGTGAGCAAAATCCGTCAAATTGTTCGGCACACGTTGTATGCCTACATATCTAAATGTATGAAATGCCAGAGTGATGCAAAAGGCTGTCAAAATAAAAATCCAGATGCAAAGAAGAAACACAGTAATTATTAAACGTCGAACGTACTCTTGCATAACTTCAATCCACAAAATGGTTGGAGTACGATCCATTTTTATGTCTAGACGTCGGTAAAAAAATCAACACTAGCTATTAAGTACAAAATCTTACCATATTTTCATTCCCCGTTTTGTCCCCGGTCGGTTGTCACTGTCTCGGTGTCAGAATTCTCTCGACGAATTGTGGACATGTGCGTGAGAATTTGCTCGGTAAACCGTGGACTTTTCCGGAAAAGTCCACGGTTTACCGAGCAAATTCTCCCTGATCGATCCTCGACAGAGGCGCGCGAGAGCGCATCACACGACAATTGCGCATGCGTAAATACCACTTGGAAAGGGTAGCCTCTAGAGGGGGCTATCGAAACTCATTTATTCATTATTCCGTGGATTGTCACCCGCTCGTGTATGTTCTCCTTGTGTGTTTGCCGCATCAGTATCAAATTGTGGACCACCGTTAGATTGACAAATGACTGCAACAGCGCCCTCAATGATATGTTTTTGTTGCAAAAATAGTATTATTTCAACCGGGGACGTCCCCGATTCCGATGCGTCCCCGATTTGAAGGTGTGTATTCTTACGACTGTCCCCGGTTGCCGGCAAACACAAACGCACACACACAACTCACATCAAGAGGGGCATTGACATCAGCACCTGCATCAAGCAGCAGCTTACATGCCTCTGGATCATTCTGAGCTGCGTAATGAAGAGGCTGTCTCCCTCCCTGTGTTGAATCGAGAGAAACACACAAAAAGAGAAATTCAGAGTGAGCTACATGTTATGAAAATTTAAAAATTGAGTGGATCACTATTGAAACGATACATGATTTGCAATTAACATGTGTAATGAATGTAAGGTTGGCTCACATTGGTTTTCTTCTCAGCCTGTCACCTCTGTAGGTCCCAGTTTGAGACCTGGGCCCAATTTCATAGAGCTGCTTAAGCACTAAATTTTGCTTAAGCAAACAAATCATTGCTTAGTAAAATCAGATCACCGGCCAAGACTCCACTCAATTGTTATGCTAAGTAAACAACAGCTAAATACCAGTCACAAGCAATGTACACAACATGAAATTTTAGCCAGTAACATGTATAAAATAAGCGAGCTATTTTCGTGCTTAAGCTTTTGTTTTGCTTAAGCAGCTCTATGAAATTGGCTCCTGCCTTAGCCTGTAGCCTTGCACTTGGATTGGGTTTCAATGCATATACCTTGTGCAAGGGTTTTTCCCTCCAATTGTTTTGTTATTGCTCCCACAACTTCATCTCGTGTCTAGCAAAACTTAAAGCAGGAAACCAGTCAGAGATGGTGCAACATAGCATTTTGGATGGGCATAAAAACTCTATCCTGTTAAGGCTCTTTCGAGAGTAGCTATTTTTTGTGCTTATTAGCTCTTTTAGAATTTGGCCAAGGCCTGAGAATTATTGTGCAAGGCACTTTTGAGGACTGATCCTTGTTTTATTATCAGTAAGGTATCACAAAATGATAATAATGATATTTGTACTAACAAAAAACAGTCTATTTTTTAGGATACTCACAATGTCCCTCAGTTCTCTAACATGGACGTCAGCTCCTGCAGCCAACAGGAGTGGTATAGCGGACAGGTTGGATTGAGCAGCAGCATGCAGCGGTCTGGAACCAGACTATTATGCAAATATAAAAACACAACATGACTCATCTCATTGGTGCTAAAAATGGTTGACAGAAAGTTAAAGTTCTGTCCTCCATTTGACAAAAGTGTTCAGGGCTTTGGCGAAAAAGTAGAAGGCGAACAACCTAACACCACCTCAAATACACAAAGATACCCAAGTTCTCTTCACAGATTATATATCTGACAAACTCATTAAACTGGGTTAACTCTTTGCTGGAAAAGGGCAACTTTGATCAATATTAGCGACATGTTTTATTTTTCAATGGTTTTTAATCTGATGTTAATAATGGGACTCGACAGAAAAGGAGGTGTTTCTGTGATGGTCCTCATCACAATTATGAATAAATTTGAATTTTCAATATTTTTTGGTTAAACATTCTCCTCATCCTCAAGTCATTTTTGTACACACAAGACAATTTACAGGCAAACACTTTCATTGCAAAGAAAACACTGTCTACAAGATAGACTCCTTTTGCCCGCAGTTCAGTGCAGTATAATTACCTCCAAGTTGCCTGTTAAAAACCCTCGTGTGACAAGTATTTCACATGTACCAGGTGTGACAAGTATTTCACATGTACCAGGTATGGTATTTGGTCCTTGGAATAAAGTAGGACAACATTTTTGGAGCACAAGGGCTGAAACAATACTTTTTCATGGTGTATGGTATAATATATTTTTTTCCCCAGCTATTCAAAGACCCTGGACACTATTGGTAATTGTCAAAAGACCAGTCTTCTCATTTGGTGTATCTCAACATATACATAAATTAACAAACCTGTGAAAGTTTGAGCTCAATTGGTCGTCGAAGTTGCGAGATAATAATGAAAACAAAAAAACACCTTGTCACACAAAATTGTGTGCTTTCAGATGCTTGATTTTGAGACCTCAAATTCTAAATCCGAGGTCTCAAAATCAAATTCGCAGAAAATTATTTCTTTCTCGAAAACTACGTCACTTCAGAGGGAGCTGTTTCACACAATGTTTATACTATCAACCTCTCCCCATTACTCGTTACCAAGTAAGGTTTTATGCTAATAATTATTTTGAGTAATTACCAAAAGTGTCCACTGCCTTTAATCACCATTTTCATGATTTCACTGAGGGCAATCAATTAATTAGAAATCAGAAGTAGAAAGAATTTCAGGCTTGATGTACCCAATGTTTAGCCCTGTATTTGAACTTACATTATCAGGCAAGTTGGGATCAGCTCCAGCCTCCAGTAGAACTCTACAGGAGTCCGCGTTATGCTCCGCTGCACAGATTAAAGGTGCTGCATTGTGCTGCATTAATGAACAAAATGTCAAAAGTTAAACGGTGATAGAGGGATCATTCTCTTTGAAAAGCGAGTCAAGATCATGTGTTATCGTGCTCCAGAGTCGCGCCAAACCAAATTCTGAACTAACATGTAGTACATGAAAGGTTTGATGTCTGAGGCAGCTAGAAGTTGAAAGATCGACTGTTGCAGTCGTTTGGAATTACTCTGAAGCACCTTAGTTTCAGACATTGATCTTTTCATGAGCCCAGCTAATGTAAACGTTATAAGTTCCCCTGTCAGAAACCGTAAACTTATTTTGGTCGACCTAGAGTCGCTTTTAATCAATTTGGTAAGATGCGACTCAGGCGCGCCTGTGTGAAACAGGTGCAACTTTGTGTTTACACGACACACCTACAGAAGTTGACTAGCACCCTCTCATAATGGAAGAATAATAATAACCTTGATTTGTCATTTGGAATATTCAAATTGAATTACTTTTAAATTAAGTTGGTTTATAAGTCTTACCCTGGTCAGACATGTAAAAAAAATGGTCGATCTGTTTTTGCTTTTATTGTGTGATTCATCTTAATATTTATTCAAAATTTTAGTAAACAAAATTAAAGGGTGTCAAGGCCCGGTCACACAGGCCTCGACAACGAGAACGAAAACGATAATGTTAAAAATGCACGCCCTGGATTGGTTGATTAAGCATGGGCATATTCTGTGGGGAGCAATTCAACCAATAGAATGCGTTCCCTTTGTGTCGTTATCGTTATTGTTTCGTTATCGCTGCAGTGTGACCCGGCCTTTAAACTGCCATATTTCTGACTTCGTCAATACTTCAGTTGAAAACATTCAAACGATGTTAAGCTTAAATGATGCCTTAAAATGTCTTTGAATTCTTAAAGTCACCTTAGATTCTCCCAAGTTAATGTCTGCGCCTCGATCTAAAAGAAGTTTACACATTCTTGGACTTTGAAAAGCGGCTCGTGTCAGCAGAGTATGTCCTTTAAAAAACAACTGTAAGATAACAAAAGTAAAACAGAAGAAAGAAATTAAAACTTAACAAAATACATATAAATCACACTAAGGAATGATTATAATAATGTTAACAATTGACCCATTTCACCTGATGTCATCATCAAAAGAATCTTGAATGCGCCATACTGGTGAGCAATTTCACAGTATGTTTTTATATATAACTCTATGATGTGCGTTATGCAGTGAAAGTGCACGTTTTAGGCGACACAGCATTAATACACCTAAATCTAATTTGCCTACCAACATGGTGAGCGCAGATCAGTCGCCGCGTGTGACGCACGTGCAAGGGGTCAATACATGTGTTATCATATGCATACATTTTGAGTAAACAGGACCTGTGTATTTACTGAATATGATTCAGTTTTTCAGACTATAATCATAGTCATAAAGAGACAGAACTAAAGCACTAATTACAAATACTTGAACAGCGATTAGTCTTGGCCCAATACGTCAGTGATCGATAGTAAATTGTCTATTTATTCTACTAAGATGGGATGCAAATCTACGACCTTTGTCAATCTATTATGCATACGATTTGTTTTTGGACTGAGTATTCAGTGCTTACAGACACACATTGGTGAGAAAGGCTAAAACCAAATAATATTCTTTATCCCTGGTGCAAATTTAACATCTATTAAACTAGATCATACACAATTTAATCATTAAAGACACTGGAACAAGACATATCCACAAAATAACAAAGTACCTGTGAAAAATTGAGCTCAATTGGTCATTGAAGTTGCAAGATAATAGTGGAAGAAAAAACATCCTTGTCAAACTAAGTTCTGTCTTTCAGATGCTTGATTTTGAGACGTCAAGCATGAGGATTTGAAATCAATTCAAATATTTTACTGAGAAGTTACTTCTTTCTCACAAACTACATTACTTCAGAGGGAGCAGTTTCTTACCATGTTTTATACTATCAACAGCTCTCCATTGCTCGTTACCAAGTAAGGTTTTATGCTAACAATTATTTTACCAAGTACCAATAGTTTCCAGTGCCTTTAAATCTTAACAGTAACGACACTGATTATTGACAGTAGGCTTAGATCTTCACTACCTCACTCCTAAAGTTGACGTCAATGTCATTAGACACCAGGAGCTCTGTGCCTGTTTCTACCTCATCCTGATTGATCGCGACTAACAGTCTATAAGGAAGTTTGTCCTCTTCGGATAATGCGTCAAACCTCCGTTTAATGTCTTTCCTGGATGCCATCTTGTTGGCAACAACAAGTAATCAATTAATCTGTTGATAAAAACAGGAAAGTATGAGCAAAAAGTAATAATTGAAATAATTGTAACTCCAGATCCTGCTGACAATCATAGCAGATGCAGTCAGGTCACGCGTAGTATTTCCTTCCTCCGTGGTTGCGATAAAACCCTCCTCCCGACGGCAGCAACGCCGAGGAGGGTTACGAGCTAAGTTCGACACTAACAACAGGGTGAAATGGATCAACACATACAATTTCGACAGCTAGCCACCAGATTGCCCCATTTTTACCACTTTCGAAAGTAATGGCACAAATTCTAAGAACACAAACTTGATCCTCAATAACTAATGACTCCTTTAATAACACTCAAAACACCATTGAGGAAATATTTTGAAGAAAAAGGACAAAACCTGACCAAAGCACTGAGCAAATTGGTCACAAATTTCCCTAGTCTAGATTTTGAACATGAGTGGGCAGAGCTTTGGCTCTGTGCATTGCCGTCAGAAGGAGGGTTTTGCTGTCACAACTAACGCGAAGGTAACACCCAAGCAAAATGATTGATGGGGAGTAGGTACTAAAAGTAAGGTTTGCTCCACTCCCAAAGACAGATCAATAGCGGAATGTAGGATGAGGTTCGCTCGGCCATCATAGCGGAAAGAACCTTTTCTTAGCCCACCTTATAACTGAGCTGTAAATGGCTAGCTCTTTTTTGGTCTCACAGTCGCCATAAATGTAATGGTACACATGTTAAAAGAGAGCCATTTACAGCTAAACAAGGTGGGCTGAACGAACCTCATCGACTGGGAGTAGGGAGGGGAGTAATTTGTATTATTTTGTTAGTTGCGTTTTCCTGCGTTACCTAACTAGCGCCTTTGAATGTTCTACAGATTTAGTGCGGTTTAAAAATGCTGTATTATTATTATTATTATTATTAGAGCATGCATTATTGCGATGAAATGATCAATCTTCGAAAACCCTTTTTGAAGAATCATCACCAAGCAGCAAAAACTTGATTCGAGACTTTAATACAAACACACTTCTATTCAACAGTCTGTACAAAATGCATAACATTGCCCTGGACCTGGTAGAGGTAGTGGTACTCCTAGAACTATTTCGGTTTCGTCCGGCTATCGTCTAATACGGGAGACGATAGCCGGACGAAACCGAAATAGTTCTAGGAGTAGGGTAGTGGTAAGACGTCAGTCAGTGGTGCATGTCACTGTCAGTGTCAGTGCCAATCCGCATCCAACATGTGCAACGGAGGAATCCAACCTGGGCTATATTTTTTATTAATTAACATTACATTATTATAGGCTGTTGGTGATCAAAATACCTTTGGGTTCCATACCTTTTTTTTTGTCTGAAACTTCAGCTGGTGCGGATCAATTCCAAGAAGAGTTGCAGTGCTCCTGAAGTCCGTGCGAACTATAGTAAATGCTGGCTATTCACACTGCTTATAGTTATAATATACCCATGAAACTGCATGAACTATAACCCTCAGCACGCCGATCTGCAGGACAAGTTGTGTCTTGCACTTGCACTCATGCACTACACATGTGGCTAAAAAAAACAACAATAATACGGGAACTTACAACCTCGTACGATCCCCTGAACGTGTTAAGTCAGGTCATTTTCAGGTTGAGGGAAAACGCGAGAACGAGGATAACAGATTGGGGGGGGGGGGGGGGCGTGGGAAGGCACTAAATACTAAACTCCACAGCGGTTCGGCCCATCGGAGAATACCCGAGCGAGAATGACCTTATGACGTCATTTTGCATATGCTTGCATATTTTAGACATGAAAATATTAACAACCAGGTCCTAGTGGTTAGTCCACTCTTATGTAACAACTCCCCAAACCTGCTGCTACAAATGTACTTGAATAAAGAGGTCTGAAGCAGTGCTTGCATCTTTTAAACATGAAAATATAAACAACCAGGTCCCAGTGGTTAGTCCACTCTTATGTAACAACTCCCCAAACCTGCTGCTACAAATGTACTTTAATATAGAGGTCTGAAACAGTACTGATCTTTTAGACATGGAAATATTAACAACCAGGTCCTAGTGGTTAGTCCACTCTTATGTAACAACTCCCCAAACCTGCTGCTACAAATGTACTTGAATAAAGAGGTCTGAAGCAGTACTTGCATCTTTTAAACATGAAAATATAAACAACCAGGTCCCAGGGGTTAGTCTACTCTTATGTAACAACTCCCCAAACCTGCTGCTACAAATGTACTTGAATAAAGAGGTCTGAAGCAGTGCTTGCATCTTTTAGACATGAAATCATTAACAACAACCAGGTCCTAGTGGTTAGTCCACTCTTATGTAACAACTCCCCAAACCTGCTGCGTGGGGGATCGTCGCGAACCGTGCCGGAATGTTCCGAGAGCACACGAAAAGTTCCGAACCGCTGTAGAGGTTAGTTTTTAGTGCCAGACTGAGTGTAGGCACCAGTTGAAATTACTCGTCAACGAACGTCAGTGACGGTCATAAACGGTATTTGACATCAAACTTCAACATTACATTAATTTTGTCATATAAATGTGTGTTGGAGAGCGATAATGTGCCTGGCAACTAACTTTAGATATTGCCTAGTCTTTGATATAACGATGTTCTTAGAATCAAGATGATTCAAAATGTCTCATACCGTCTCCCACCTCCTTTTGTTACATTTAAAACAAATGAAAACTCGAAAACCTCGAAAACGTTTCTCAGATTTGCCTTAAAGGAAGTCCCTTATGAGTACAAGACTCAGTGTCTCCAAGCTACATGTTGCCTGGATGGGTCTCAAATATTCCCATTTTCTCGACTTTGAAGCACCGCTAAATGACAAAATCTCAAAAAGTTTGCTAAGCTAGACGACTCAACCAAGATTTGTCTGCTCCTTGGTCATCCTTCAAACCACTGCGTAAAATGTCAGGCGATTGGGAATGATACGTCTTCGGTTGATTTTGAGAAAAATAAACAGCGCCGGTGTCGCATGTAATTATGTCCTTATACGCCTCTCTTAATATTTATGCATGACTTCATAATTCTTACCAAAAATGAGGCTATAGGCGCACGTCCCCCATCACTTGCACTGTGACGTACCTCATGCATAAAAATTAAGAGAGGCGTATTACATATGCAATAATGTCCGCCGGACGGTTTTTTGAATATGCAATCATGTCCGCCCGGACGCTTCTGCATAATGCAATTGTGTCCGCCCGGACACATTTGCATATGCAGTTGTGTCCGCCTCCGTGTAAAACCGTCCTTGCAGTAAATTAAACGCCCTTGGTCGATGGAACACGTTCGCTATTTTTTTTGCAAGCTAAGTGCATGCTATGAATGACATTGGGAAATGAGTCGGCCGTTGGGTATTCTGCAATAATAAAATACAGGAATATTCATGCTGCATATATACGTAGGTTCAGTGCATGCACGCGCTCGCTTACGCGCGCACAGTCATGTACATGTCCGCCATACGGTTTTTGCATAGCCCCGGACACGATTGCATATGCAAAAGTGTCCGGAGCGGACAGTATTGCATTGCATCTGACACCGTCATTCAAACTATAACAAGTAAAATTGTTACAATGGACAGTTGAGGGGGAAGGATTGAGGTGGGTGTGTTGTCGAGCGAGTAAGGTTTAGAGAGAACCGAACTCAAGCTCGTGTGTTTCTGTTCATTTTCAGCGACGAGCCACGTGTCCTTGAACAAGACGATTGCTCCTCTCCACCATCCATGGGTAAATGCGAGGGCAGATGGTTGTTGTGATTGCTTAGCTTTAGTGCGCAACATTATTTTGGCAGGCTTTTATAACAGTTCAGTGTTAGGGCCTACATCATGTAAAAAACAACATTTTAAAAACAATAGGGGCCCTATGTAGGCCTGGCCTACACAATGATACGTCGTCAACTTACTATCCACGACGAACTGAAGTAGAAGAAATATAATAGGAATCTGAAAACTAGTCTATAACACAGAAAAGTCGATTGTTCTGTTTGACGGCACGTACCCACCTTGTTGAGCTGTTACAAAATGCTCTCTTTTAACATCGGTCTCGTCACGGTCGCCATTGCGAGACAGGGATAACAGCTGAAGGTGCAATGATCAACGTTTACGCCTACTTTCGGTGGCGGGCCGTAACGCGTTGTTTATATAGGCCTAAGCAATGTCATTTAGGTGAAATAAAAATGCGACAAAATTACCTGTTTTATGACAATCTAGCTAGGTGTTTACACGTCCGAGTCTTCCACGAGACATATTTCCTTTCTGCAAGTGAACTTGAATAAAATACATGATAAAACTTACTTAAACCTTACATCGCAACATCGTAAATATCCACGGTGTTGACAAAATCAAGCATGGTTGGTGGCCATTTTGAATATCGCGTCACACGGCATAAACCGTCGAGTACCGGATACCTCTACTGTGTGTTTATCTGGTGCCAAGCGGTAATCGGGTACCTGTCGCTTGCCTTGGCTGGTTCCAATCACTGGTGCTTGTCCAAGACCACATACATGGTTACGCAACTGGCAGCCGCAAGATCTCGCGAAATGAACCTAAATGCGAGAATCGAGAAGGCGAAAATCATATTAAAAGTGATAAATTAATGAACACCACATCACAACGTAATTAATGTGGTTTTTAAACCAACCTAGCCCAACATTTGTTTAAATAATTTAGCGCAACGATGAAAGAACAATGGGTCTATTTTTGTGATCCATTCCTCAACTTATTATTTATTATTTGTAGGAATAAATGACTTGTATATTATTTAAAAAGTGACATTTTAATTTCATTATTGACATTTCCTCACCAAAATTTGCGTCACGAATTACACATAGGCCTACCACCCCCTACAAAAAGAACGACGTGTTCATATGTATTAATTTTGCCCTATATTGTGATAGCAAATTGCAAAGCTCGCTTTTTAGTAGAAAATGTCAGGCTAACCATTTGAATTTTGGTCAACAATTGCAAGGCTTTGAGCACAAGGGTATAAACCTTGCATATTTTTTACTCAAAATGTAAAGAGACATGTGTGCCTACTAAACTTCCTCAGACGACATAAATAAAAGAGCAATACAAACAACAAAAACGTCCCACAATATATGCACCCTCGCTCCCTCTACTAACTTCCTCAGACGACAAGAATAAGACGATGCACGAATCATTTAAAGGCGGCCAAACTGGAGGTTTGTTTTATTCACATGTCACATGCAGTGCATAGTCGTTTTTCTTTGCCAGGACTTCCAAAAGGTTAAATTCTCAGTGGTGATAACATTTAATACTGTGCCCATATTCAGAGCTGTTTTAAGCAGAAATCATTGCTTAAAGACACTGGACACTATTGGTAATTGTCAGAGACCATCTCAACATATGCATAACAAAAAACTGTGAAAATTTGAGCTCGATTGGTCGTTGGAGTTGCGAGATAACTATGAAAGAAAAAACACCCTCGTCACACAAAGTTGTGTGCTTTCAGATGCTTGATTTCGAGACCTCAAATTCTAAACTTGAGGTCTCGAAATAAAATTTGCGGAAATCTACTTCTTTCTTGATATCTACGTCAGTTCAGAGGGAGCCGTTTCTAAAAATGTTTTATAGTATCAACCTCTTCCCAGTACTCGTTATATTATACCAAGTAAGGTTTTATGCTAATAATTATTTTGAGTAATTACCAACAGTGTCCACTGCCTTACCAATTTTCAGCTATAAACCACAAATGAACATGAAACCAATCACAGATGGTATTTTTGCTGGCAACTGTATTCTGTGATTTTTTTCTTCAGATTATTAGCTATATATACTTTGTGAACTGCGTGATATTGCAGTCACTCTCGCAGTTTCATTGATAAAACCTGAATATTCATGTTTTCTTCTTGGATACCAGTTAACATTAGGTAAACTGTCCTTAAATGTATATGTCCTTTAATTTCATATAGGTGGCTCCTACAAGATATTATTTTCGGTGAATCATACTTATGCAAGATGTGACTTACACGTCAAACGTCATAACCCCTCGAATAGTCGAAACATTGTCTATACCTGACTCAAATTCATGGTAATAAGCTGACTTCAATCTGGCTCCATGTAAAACATCAACTCATGGCTAAGTGGGTTACTTGCGTCCGGTTACTGATGGGAAACTGTCTGCACCTAAAGCTTAGGCATTTCCATCCTCTCTTAATGCAAAATAGCGAAAGCCACTCGTTTTGTCCGCCATACCACTCTTGCAAAGAACCATATGGCGGACAACTATTTTGAGAGTGAAAGACGGGTAGACTCAATTTAGAGTGAAGTTCGTTCCAGTTTCACTAAAAAAGAATGACGCAGATTGACTTTCACTCTCGAAAGATACATGTGTCGTAAGGGTGAACATGGGATAGATTCACAAGATAGTGACATCTTTTTTTTATGTTGAAAAAAAACCCCGCAAAAATGAAGATGATTGCGAATTGCATTTCATTTATTTTCTGGTATGAAATTGTGGCAACTTCCGTCAGTCTAAACCAGTTTACGTTGCGTGAGTTGGTTCCAGTGTAAATTCCCAGATAATGTTACTCTAACGAACGATTCGTTTCCAACATCCAACGCCATTCTTGCGTTCAAAAATTGACCTTAAAAATAAGCATTTGGCTCAGCTAATTTTGACAATAAAATTTCGTGTGAAGTGACTTGAAATTGCGCCACTCTTACATACACAAAATGACCTAAATTAATTTTATCAATAAAATTTCACGAGATACTAAGCAGTCATTTAATGAATTCACTTGAAATTGCGACACGTTTTGCATAAATAAATTGACCTGAATCAATCGTTTTTGCATTTCTATATTTTGTCATTTTGGTTAGCAGTTTGCAACAGCAAATTATATTTTTTTTCAATTAAAAATCAGGTCAAGTATTGTACTTGAGCGAATTCGTTTTTGACGGGAATGCTACTAAACTTGTTTGTACGTGTTTGTAACCCATTTAGAGGCATTGGACATTTTTGGTAATTACTCAAAATAATTATTAGCATAAAACCTTACTTGGTGACGAGTAATGGGGAGAGGTTGATGGTATAAAACATTGTAAGAAACGGCTCCCTCTGGAAGTGACATAGTTTTCGAGAAAGAAGTTATTTTCCACGCATTTGATTTCGAGACCTCAGATATAGAATTTGAAGTCTCGAAATCAACCATCCCAAAGCACACAACTTCGTGTGACAAGGGTGTTTTTTTTTCTTTCATTATTATCTCGCAACTTCGACGACCAATTAAGCTCAAATTTTGACAGGTTTGTTATTTCATGCATTTGTTGAGATAAACCAAGTGAGAAGACTGGTCTTTCACAATTTCAAATAGTGTCCAGTGTCTTTAAATGTTATTTTGATATTTGTACACTTCTGAATTTCAAGGAACCTCAATTATTTTCTTTTTTAAAGCTAGAAACACTTCTGTCGTTGACGGCATGCGTCAAAATGACAATACCTTGACGTCATGTGTGGGAGTTTGCTTTGTTATACCTCCACGTTGCAACAAAGCGGCTATCAAGTTGGAGCTCCCACATAATTTATGACCTTACGAGTGATAAAACGGAGCTTTTTGGGAATCTTTTAGGAAAGCACTTGATAAGGGTATTCGAAATGATTGTCACACACTCATAAGACTCAATTTCATTATTGATTGATATTATTTTAAATGAAATTTAGCACTGATCACGACTTGCTATTTTCGTACAGTGTGGTGAAGCGACAATGTGGTTCATATTATACACATAATGAATGTTTATGAGTGCAATGGTGCGAATATGTTCATGAGTTGAAAGATGGAATGTTCTATTCAACGAGGCGGAGCCGAGTTGAATGGAACATTCCAGCTTTCAACGAATGAACATATTCGCACCATTGCACGAATGAAAAACATTCATTATTTGTTTTATATAACATCCAAGTAGAACTTTGTCATTTTGATTGAAAGAAACAACTTTCAAAACAAACAATTTCAACTGTAGAAGCCGAATGCTAGTAATTTTACTATGCCTTCTTGCAGTAACACACCTGCTGCGTTACCAAAGACACGCGCACGCAGTGATGTTTTTACTCAGCTTTTTCGTTCCATCCGAAAAGTACCATTGCACGCTGGCAGCGTGCCAGCGTGCAATGGTACTTTTCGGATGGAACGAAAAAGCACGGCGAGTGACTCAGCGTGCAATGGTACTTTTATTTGCTATCACGTGACGGACAATCCTCCAATCAAATGGCAAGGATCTGCTTGGGTGTTATATAAAAGGCTTTAATTAACGATTGCGCCCGAAAGAGGGACATTAGTAATTAACAATCACAAGGAACACTCACTCTCTTTATTTATGTTCTTTTTATATAAAGTTGATACAATTTATTATCAATATATTCTCAAAATTATACCTTAAAATAAAGCAATCATTTTCATTATACAGAGAGTTTTCGATAATTGTATAATACCGAATAAATGATTTCAAAGAAAATCAGAGCTAATAGAAATTAGATAAAGCAAAAATCTCGATTGTCGTTACTAATCGATTAACATAAGTAATCGATTAACATTACTAATCGATTATCACTACTAATCGATTAACGTTACTAATCGATTAGCACTACTAATTGCACATAAAAAGGTACAGACAGGAACCCAAATTTCCAGAAAATAAAAACAAAACGAAACAAATCTCCAAAACAAAATTGGTTTTAACCGATCAATTAATTAAATTATAATAAAAAATAATCGAAACTTCAACACATGAGCGACCCTCATGTCTTGGTTAGACAAAAAAAAACAAATCTTGAGATTGTGACGTAAATTTATCCGCCAACAAGATTTATATTATAATATAAAAGGCACGCTTTCAATACGAAGAAGAGAGTTGCGCATTACTATTTAACTGAAACAAATAGACGGTGTTATAAAAGCAGCTGAACTAAAACAGATTTCTCTAAAACACATCCATTCCAACAAAATTTAAAACTCATTTGGGTTTTTTAAAGTGCGAAGTGAGAAGCTAAAATTCATATAATTTAAATGAGAACAGAAATAAAAGCAGTGCACCTGTTATTAGCGCTTATTTCGTTGTTAAAAATTTGAACGAGTTGTTTTCGAATTTAGTTCCAGCCATAGTTCTAGCATAAGTCTAAGAGCAAGTTCGAGTGCGCACATTTTAGTCGACTACTGGGCAGCAACGAATGTGCGCAGTGACGCACTCACTTGAACAACTCGTTTAAAAGTCAAGTCAACCATCAGGAAATCACTCCATTGCCGTTTCGGTATAGTGTCACTGGTTTCCCTCAAAACTTCATACATGTTAGCATGGAACAGACCATCGGGACCACGGAAGAAACCATGCTCACGAGGCTGGTTCCATTAATGGTCGACCACGTATAGTCAATTACTAATGGTTGACCAGCCTGGGTTCGAGTCAAAATAGTCAACCTTATATAGTTAACCATGGTGCACAGTCGAACTTGTTCTAGTTTGACAACCCACAGATTCCAGATCTCAAAAAGAGCAAGAAAATGAATGCCTTATACAGGTTGCGTTCGATTAGCTTCCCTGGGTCTACCCCGCGGTGCTCACTCGGGTGAGCCCCTGACAAGAGCTTAACGAACGATCACTCACCGCTCTCGTAGTGACGTCATGTACCTGGGGGCAGCCCCAAAGTGACCCACTCTACAAGCAGGGCACTGGATGGGGACTGACCCGGGTGAGCCCCTGGAATGACGTCAAAGCTATTCAAATGCACCGGGGGCAGACCGGGGTCGACCCAGGGAAGCTAAACGAACGCACCCACAAAGTCTAACATTTTCCAAGGAATGCCTGCAACGACATACAATGACGCCAGCCACCATGCGGGAATTCTTATTTCACAGGAAACTAGCCTGCACATTTTGACGTCACACTTCGAGGCTCGTGAATAACGCCAGAGACCAGCCTCCAGCCGGAATGTATATGCAACTTTGACCTACATTCATTTCACATACAGAGAGATAAGCAGTCAAAGACAGGGGCCAAGAAGTCTAACAGGAAATGAGAAAAGAGAAGAAACACACGAGAGGGCGTTTCTTGTGGTAACCAATGCTTTTTCCTGTCAGGGAGTGGCGACATGACAGCGTCGATACTTATGTAGGGCGTTTCTTCTTGTCAGTGTCCTGTAAGGAGTGGCAACATGGCCACGCCGATGCTTATGTCTCCATCTTTGTGTGCCAATAGCGAGCATCAATGACGTAACATTAAAGCCCCACTAAATCATTATGAGATGATGTGTTTATAAAAACTAAGTCACTCGTAGGCACGTGACCCTTGGCGCACAAAAAAAAATAGAAAAAAGCTACCAAAACTGGGGCAAAATAGGTAGATGACACCATCAAAGTTGATCTTTTCAACTTTTCTTGAAATTGTCAATTATTTTTAAGACAAATAAAACGTAAAGTTTGTAAGTGGTTTTACTATTCGCTCATCCACGAATTTGTGATTGACTGCTGTCTTACAGCATTTTTGTCACACACAAATTGAAACAATTTACATGAATGGTAATTTGATTGTTATCAACAACTCAGTAGAAACAAAACATATTGTTTTTAACAGCATAAAAATTAGCAACTTTTTAAAGAAAACAAAGACAGAATATTATATACTTCTACTCAATAAGCAGAAAATCACCATCACACACATCTGTGTGATTCGTTTGTGTTAATGCAAGTAAAATAAAAACCAGCTGAGAAATAAAAAGAAAATCAGCTGGTTTCAGTAAAGAAATATTTCTTCAACGGAAGATGGACAGATTAACTGATTTAAAACAAATCGAATAACATTTCAATTATTTTGTAGATTCAATTAGATTTGTGTTTTTCTTCAATCCACCAACTTTGGAAAACAAAGCATTTTTCTTAAATTTCCCTTTCAGACTGAATTTTCTGGAATTTGCGGAGTACCTTGGACCTTCACACAAGAAAAAATAGATCTCCTGTACCTTTGTGATACACACTTTCCTCTGGAACTCTTTGGTATCCATATAAAAAATATCCCTTACATCAAAAACTCAGACAAAAACTTCTTTTATTTTTTCTTTAAAAAAAAAACGGCCACGCGTTCTAGAAGTCGATGTAAACGCAAAAAGCTTACCTCATTTCCAACAGACTTAAGAGCTTTTTTGCCAAAAGTAAAAGCACACATACCCTTGTTCAATTGTGACTTCAGTCAATTAAACAAAACTTGCTTGCTTTAAATAATTTGGAGTTAACACAAAGCAGCAACATTTGTGTGTAGTTTTTTTTCTAGAGTGGTCAGTACTCGTCCTCAAAGTCTTCGACTTTTGTTAACTGTTCGGGTTCTATGTAGTCCTTCAACCGAGGTTCGGGTTTCAGAACCTTCGATTTGTTCTTCCTCTGGAAGCATTTCTCCACCTGGCCCAGGATTGTCTGAAGCCGTCTGTCCATCGCCTCCAAGTGGGCTTCTATCACCACCGGAAATAACAAGTCACGTGAGAGTGATTCGCGCATGACGTCACTCAGTTTAAACTTCTCCGTGGCCAGCAGCTCCAGCCGGTTGTAGGTCGTCTCTCGTAAACTGATAAACATAAAGGTTTCAAATTGATTTGTATTAAAAAGACGAGAAGCTCAGACTTTGCCGCTGATTTGCTAACAAAGTAAAATGGGAGCATGCGTAAAATATATGAGCGCGACAAAGTCTAACCATTAATTTGTGGGGGGGGGGGGCACAACAATCAATACCAGACGTCCTCGGTTTGTCACATAAACTGCATCTCTTTTGTTTGAACGTGAAAATTCACATGAATTTAAATAATGTTACATTAGACCTTTAAAGCATGAGTTTGTTCTGTTTAGGTATTCAACTAACGGCTACATTATCGTAATTCATTTCAAATAGGTTTGTAAGTTTACATAAACAAGATAATTTGGGTGAATTACAATACAGTGCAACAACAAGACGTTATCTAAGAGAGGTTTTATTTGTCCTTGTTTGTAAAGTTTTTCCTTTTTCCAAACATCATGGAACTTGGTCGAGAACGGACACAACTTCCTATTTTAGTCGAACAAACGTAGTTCTCATTTGCCAACTGGAGGTCACCTTCACATTGAAGTTTTTATTGTGACAACTGTTCGTGTGGGTAACTATGATGTTTGTATGGGAGGCTTCAAAATTATTAAACCAGCAGATGAAAAGCTCCGCACGCATGGCGGGTCTTCTACATTGGGTGTTGTCTTTGAAAAACGACCTCTCCAAAGGAAAGCTATTGGTGGCGCACTATAACATTGCAAATCCCCAGCATTATGTGACACGGATGTGTTTGCATACACTTACAGGCAACATTGGAATAGTGGTGCGAGAATGGATAACTCGTCATGATGATGTTTACCAAACCTAGTTGAACGACAAATGAATAAAAGAGAAACAAAAATTTAGTGAAAATAAGTAACAGTTAAAATAAAAGTTGTATGAAACTAAATAATAGGTAAAATAACAATTTCACTGATAACGAAGACAATCTGAAGAAAACTCATGTTATGTTTAATGTGTATAAGGCATCAGTGGTATTTTAAAAGGTCAAATTCATTCATTCCTCCTTTTCAAATAAAAATTACCGTACAACTAAAGTGATCAGTCCGTTTGATGGTACTTTGTGAGAAAAACTACCAACTGACATTTTTGTTTTGTCATAAATTTTGGTCACGTTTATAATGTCCTTATTGCGATTGGCTCCTGTCAAAACAGAAAACTGGTGTGAGAAAACAAAGCAGTCTAGCATTACAATTAATTCCAGGGAAGGGTTGGTGCTGTTGCTGTTGAATCGTTAGTTTTGGTGTTGGTTTGGGGTGCCGGTTTTGGTGTTGGTGCTGGTTTTGATTGCTTCCCTGTCACTGTTTCATGATGGTGTTTATGTTGGTGCTGTTTTCACTGTCGCTGACTTTGTCATTGTTGTTGATGTAGTTGCGAAGTTGACCAATTGTATTACGTGCGTTAAGGGGGCACCTTATCGCCCATTGGGTTCTGTGCTTTAAGGGGCACCATAATGAGCAGAATTATGGTGAGCAGAGAATAAAATTGGGCTGATGGGGAGCAAGAGTTTACCGAGTGGCATGTTAACATCTACATAATTATAGGGGAAATTATGCGTTGTACTTACGATCTTCCGTGATCTAAATGAATCGGGAATGTAAAGTTTCCAAAGGCCTCAAATGTCTCGTAATGATGGCGGTCCATGTTACCTGGGAGAGGAAGAGAAAAGAAAACAATTTTAAAATAGATTTACGTTTACACTTCAACTTTCCATAGCACCAATCAATCAGAGCTTTACTACTGAACCAACATACAACTGTGCATACAACCTTCTGTCCGTGAAATAACATTACGATACATCCACATCACATATGCATATTTTGCAGTCGAATTAAGCCCGGTATACACGAGAACAAGTCACTGACAAAATCATAAATAATTTTTCACTAAAAAACTTGAGCGCAGATGAAACCGTTCACATTTTGCTGTTTGCTGTGTTTCAAATTGAAAACAACATGAATCTACTCTTTAGGACGGCAGGCACCGGGCAACTTTACCATACATGGGAACCGCCACGAATTACAAGAAATATTATCCAGTTTCTAGTTTTCAAGAATCTTCTTAAAGATATAGGACTTGCATGTAGTGCAGTTGGTTGCCTCCATGCTGCCTGCACAAATTGTTACCACGGCACCAAAAAAAAATAAAAATGTAATATCCAACAATACTTTCCTCCACATTTTCATCCAGGGTATTAGTTAATAAAGACTGAATTTTTTGATGAAAGGTCGCAGTTAGAACGTCCGGTATGAGGTTCTTGGGCCAAATAAAATGACCAACTCGTCCAATCTATTTCGGCGACACTTCTTCCTGTTTGAGCGAGGAGCCCACCTGTCTTTGCATTACCTGCCACTACACCGCACTATTTCCTAATACTCCCCCAGTTTCCAATTGATTCTCGCCACTGCGGTAACAAGGAAGAGGCTGGAGTCCACCTGCCTTCCTTGCCCGGTATCGATTTCCCCCCATTCTCCATTCTCAAATCATAGTTATGATGAACGCATTATTAACGCCACACTGTGTCTTATAACTATATGATATTCAATGTCTTACATATATAGCTGTATATGATATTTTTCATTTCATCTCATGTCAAAATAATTAATTGAACCGTCCCTCTGCAGGAACTAGACTAGAGGCAGAAGTGCGTATACACACTTAATGTGTGACAGCTTGACCGTCATAGAAAATGTGTCACCACCGTTAGTTGCAATACTTTCTAAACAAGTGAACTAAATATTTCTTTCGCATAAATACAATGGGTATTTTTGGTTGGTACTAAGAAGTTTGTAACAGCTTATACTATTTATCTTTTATTTATTATGTAGCATTTCCTTAACCTGTATAAAGTGTTCAATATTACTATTCAATCAAGAGAAGCGCCCCCTTTTGACAAATAAATAATTTTCGCGCGCTTCACCTACATTCTCCATATTTCAACGACGACCTCACCACACGATTAAGTCTTCTATTTTACAGGTAATAATATTTCAGTTTATCATTATGAAGTTCAGTATTGCAAATTTATGTATATCTTCAATATCTCTTTATGCTATTTTTATATTAATTTTGATATCATTGACATACAGTTCAAGTTCATTAACTATTATTTTGAACTCATTTCCTAGATTTCTTTGACAATAAGTATTTGTTTCTTCTTTAGAACATTTCCAATCACGCGCATCGGGTAAGTTTTATTGCATTTTGTAGTTGTAACGATAATCCAAGATGGCGATAGGCCGTCATGCACAAAGACAAAGCTGTAGTTAGCCACTCACGATGTCCTTCATTACAGTCCGTGTATAAACATTGCTCTTTGATGACGTCATAAGTAACGTCATAAGTAAACTAATACTGCAATTCAACAAAGACATCACCACATGTTTATTTGTTCATCTCTTACTGAAATAAAAGGTCATTCTATAAAAAGAGAACAAACCGCCGAAGCGTCTATCTTTAATAAGATTCCAAGAATAAGAGAGGGTCACATTTGCGGATAAAACAATTTGGCGGGAATTCACAGACAACAGCCCACGATAATAGGAGCCAGCAGACCGGGGCCCAGATTTCGTTACGATGTAATCATGTTTGCTTCGCACACACAAAATTCATCTCAACAGAAACAAATGATCAGCCAAAGCAAGTGGTCAGTTAGTTTAGCAGCTGCTCTTACTTCTAGACTTGTTAGTTGATGTTCTGGTAAACTCAACCTTATAGTCTCAACAGCGCCATCCAAAATTAAATCGAGCATAAAACCGATTCCAAGGTTCTGAATATTTATTCAATTAGTTTGCAATCACTTCTTTCATATCCATTTAAAACAACCATTAGAAGCAGACCGCCAGCGATAATGATGCCTCACTGTACGACATCAGATGTTCCTTAAAGGGATTGACACATAATTTGTGTTTGGGAAACGTAAATTCCATTGCATTCTTTAGTTTTCAATACACACACACCACACCTCCCTGTGAACATTTCGTCAAGTTGGGTGGTTAAGTATAAACAATTTGAAACTGTTTTTGAATTGCAAAAGATTCTTGCGAATTCAATTATTTAAATTGCTGCATTCGGGTGTGAATTCTGTGGTCTTTAATCCAGACAGAAACTTCCATCTTTAGAATCTGCACTAGTACTTCTTACTCAGTGGGATTAAATTTAACCAATGCCTGTCTTCGATTATCCTTTATTTCACTTTCAGCACTAAAATCAACGTACCTATTAAAAAGTCAAAGACGCACATGTCCATAAGGTCGAGTAGTCTCCGTCCAGTTTTGTACGGGTGTTTATTCATGACAACCCGCTCACAGTACGCCGGATCCTGCTCCCATCTGCAAACCATACATCGATATCAAATTGAAATTCAGTCAAGGAATGCACAAATGTTTTTATGTTGTATGTTAAATTGATAATGGTAGATTGAACATAATGACATGCTGGCTGACTCGTGTACACGGCATAGCCGCATGGCAAGGCAGGTATATAGGCGTTACGTAACTGAATGTGAGGAGGACTTGTGTTTTGAGTATAGGGTTTTTAAAAACGAGTCTTGTCATTCCTGTTAAAAAGTCACTTTAAACTGAAAGTTAAGCTTAATTAAATTAATGCTAATAAAATGAATATTTCAATGAACCAAAGACGCACCAAAGCTTATAAAAAGTCGGCAAACTATTTTTCAATGGTTAGCAAATAGTAAGCGAAGAAATGCCTCAAGAAGTGTCTCAAACTAAATGACTCACCCCTTCAAACTCGTTCCCCTCTGTAACCGTTTTTCAGACTTTTACTGCCTCAATCAGAAAGATGTTTTGCATATTTTAACTATAAGCCATTTTGAGATATGGTGGACCCAAAACAATAACACTGTAAGGTTTGGGTGAATCTGTCTGTATACACCCAAACCACACATCGTGCATTCCTATAGACCTTAATCATGGAGCAGCCATCTTGAAATTCTCACATTTATATCAATGTTACCAAACCGAGGCTGGAAGAACAAAATAGTATGGTTCCTATTTGCAAAATGATTACTAGCATTCATTATTGTAATTCGATACGAGGAACATGACCAAGATGGAGGCAGCATGATAAAGTGTCCACCATACTACAAAAAGGCTAATGGATGTTTTCGTTGTTAACTAAACTTACACGGCTGTTCTATGTTTACTGTATGATCTTCGCCATGGATGCCGCCACGTTTTACGAGGCGCTGACTTGAATGAAGGCAGGTAGGCAGCTATGGAGCCCTCGATCATATCTGGCTGGCCGCAAACAGCCGTCTCAGTTTCGCAATAGTAGGAACAATGACCCACGAAACATATATTATTAGCTGGAAATAAAGCAGGACAGAAACTAGATTAGTTTGAAACCTTTCAAATTATTCTAAAGTATTTACACAATAATGTGATACTACAACTGAAACTCGTGCCGGATTCCTTTTTGTTAAACGAAAGCTGCTGATGGCACTTTTGATGTTTTTTTTTACATCCAATAATAATAACTTGAAAAGAAAACTACCAAGAAATATAAAGGTACCAGTGAATTCTAAAGATACCAATTGTTCTTCTGATTTCTTGGAATTCTAAAATTAAAGTATAAAAGTAATGAACTTGTCCATTGTGCATAAAAATGACCGTCCTTTATTTATGCAATCGGTTACGTTGTCCCATTGGTTGAGAGATACAATGATGTTCATAATTAGCAGGATCTCAACAACCAATCAGCAAAGTGCTTGTGTGTGCAAACTGTTTCATGGCATAACGGTCAGGGGATGTTTTACTGATCAAAATTAATGAATCAAAGGTGATCATTTGAGGGGAAAATGTTTCATACCGAGTTACTTTGAGACCTACCAGGTGAACGAAAAAAAGTTTTACGGAGTCCCGAATCGGCCAAATCGTAGATATCTGATGTCAAATTGAACCAGCGGCCAGCAACAGGTGGCGCCCTCCGAAAATCTAAAACTCTGTAGGAAAACATAACATAATATCAAAGGTCATGCAAAGACGATATGGGTTTAATTTGATGCGGTTTAATATTTACACATTAGACGTTTATTTTTTCTTTAGAGCAACAAAGTGAGTTTGGGTTCCAAAAACAAACCTGGGTTAATGACGAATTACTTACACAAAGGCTTACTAACAATAAACAATTGTGTATACCGATCGTATTTTGCAATTTTAACTTTGCATTTTGTCATTCTAGTTTGCTAACTATAGAGTTGTGTTATTAAAGGGAAGGTACACGTTTGGTAATGACTCATAACATTAATATTAACTTAAAAACTGACTTGGTAACGAGCATTGGAGAGCTGTTGATAGTATAAACCATTGTGGAAAACGACTCCCTCTGAAGTAACGTAGTTTTTGAGAAAGGGGTTATTTCTCACTATAGTAATAAAAGACTTCTAGCTAGAAGTCTTGTATTCTTATCTGAAAGCACACAAATTCGTCCAACAAGGGTGTTTTTTCTTTCATCATTATCTCGCAACTTCGATGACCAATTGAGCCCAAATTTTCACAGGCTTGTTACTTTATGCTTATGTTTGGATACACCAAGTGAGAAGACTGGTCTTTGACAATTACCAAACGTGTATACCTTCCCTTTAAACTACAGATTACTTCAGTTATCTTGTCCATAAGTCTATTCAGCTATTTGTTTGACTGTTCCTCGCCTTAATGGTCTCGACTAATATTAGAATCGTTTCATTGACTTCTTTTGTTAAGTTTAAGCCTGGCAGCAAAGAAAGGAGACAAAAATAAACAGGGTGATTGAAGGAAGTTAAGTTACAAAAGGTCATACCATTAGTGGTGCACTTATAGGTGGTTGTTTACTTCAAACAAACAAAAAAGAATATATATATAAATTACTTTAATTGATTACATCCATATAACTCTATGCCTGACCGAAACAAAAGTTTGTTGGTCGCCTATCAATGCAACCGAATCTACTCTCTGATAGAAGTCAAACAAAGTTCACTGTATATTGATCAACATTCCATAACGCACACAAAATAGTACATGTCAATAGTCAAACGGAAGATTACTGTTACGAAACATCAATGCATAGGTATGGCACATTAACAATTAGTTTTGGAGGAAAGTATAGTTTAATGTAGAATTTGAAACTTTGCATGGTGCAGAGGTCTGCGGTAGCACCATGTGTAAATTTCTTTTATGTAGTGATTGTTCCTAATGACGATCAGAGCACATACTGATCGAAACGTTGAGTTTTCAACCACCGGTTTTTCTCAGAAGCACCACTGCTCAAAATATATACACATGGTGCTGCCGCAAACCTCACCCGAGTATAGTACATAAAATGACATAAATATATACATTCAAATGCGTTAAACTTGTGTCAAGGAGGGGAAGCACTGAAGGGTGTATTATGAAACCATACAATGTTGCAGCACCGTTCCCTGATCGAACCGATGAGCATTTTCGTAACCACGGTTTCGGCTTATGACCCAGGCTGAGAGTCCGTCGTGTATTTTGAAAACGTGTGCTCTCGTGGCCTGTAATTTCAACAGGCAGACGGAGCCTAAGCCGGAGCCGGCTAAAGGTGAAACAGACTTCGTACTTTTGAAAAGGTCAAAAGAAATCGAGGATACAGAGATCAAATAGTATGGAACCATTTTTGCAAATCTGGATACAGTACTAGAGTGCGTTTTGGCGGCCGTAACCAAAAACTGTTTCGGTCAATGGCCAGTGATTGACCAATGGCAAACTCGACCGAAACAGGTATTGGTTACGACCGCCAAAACGAACCCCTGGTCTACAGGGAATAATACAAAATGGTGGATATGTTTCTCTGATCTACTAATACTTGCTCTGCATAATAATGATATCTCTATAGACCTTATGCATTGACGTCATCCAGCGGCCATCTTAGTGGAAAAACGGTGACGAAAGAATCGAAACGCACAGATGTGTACGCGCGGCGCACAGGATTGGCCAATGTACAACCTCCTTTTGACCTCTAGGTGAGGGCGCCCTACTGAAATGACGTCATGTGCATAAGGTCTATAATACCTTCTCAGTCTGTGGTGTGCTTACCTATCAAGGTGAAATGCTGCTATTTCAGCGTTGTGGCGCTCGATATCCGAGAAGTAGAAATGATTCGGTAATGTTTCATATTCTCGTGGTACCCTGCCATTAACAAGAGAAAAAATAAATAAAATTCTTGTGGCCGCTGTGCTCATTATCGTAAGCGAAGGAGTACCCCAGGAAAAACACAAAATGTTGGAAGGTTTGCACTAGACACTGTGCCCCAAAGAGCCAACAAGTTTGAGTAGAAGGGACCACTTTATTAGAGGGTCCAGATATGGGTAAATCTGTATGTCTGTAAAATTGTATGTACAAAGTACATGAGTGAGTGTTTTTTAATACACAACTAAAGAAACTGATACCCCTGTACAGATGTGGAATATCCCATTCTAGGATATCAAGGACTTTGACTATCCAGGGTATTGCAATTTAGAGCCATGACTTATTATAAACAGCAATACTCTTTTGTTACCGGCAAATATTGACCTAATAGCAGTGGCAGAAAGGGGGAGCTTTAAGGCTATGTACACTATTTGTCATTACTCAAAATAATTGTTCGCATGAAAAGTTACTTGGTAACAAGCAATGAAGAGCTGTTGATAGTATAAAACATTGTGAGAAAAGGCTCCCTCTTAAGTAACGTAGTTTTCAAGGAAGAAGCAATTTTCCACTAAAATATTTGAATTTGCTTTCGAAACCTCAGAATTAGATTCTGAGGTCCTGAAATCAAGCATCTGAAAGCACATAACTTCGTGTGACAAGGGTGTTTTTTTCTTCCATTATTAATCACAACTTCGACGACCAATTGAGTTCAAATTTTCACAGGTTTGTTATTTTGCGTAATGTTACACCAAGAGAGAAGACTGGTTTTTGATATTTACCAATAGTGTCCAGTGTCTTTAAGGAACACTTACCTCCAAGGCTTGAAGAGTGAATGACCTCCGTCATCATATGTAATAATAAGTTTCACTTGGGTACCTCCAGATTTCTCATCTAGTACACGAAAGAAAAACACATAAAAAGAATATGTTTTACAAAAATTATACACGTGGGAACTAATACTGTTGTGATACAGTATGAACGGCATTTAAAAACAACTACATATTTAAGATTTCAAATCTGCGTCAATAACACCAACATTGTATGACCAGGCTCAAAATTTGGACAAAGAAGTAGCAAGAGAATAATGAAAGAAAACATGCCCTTGTTGCAAGAAATTTGTGTGATTTCAGATCTTCCTAAAAAAGGGCTTTATGTCTGAAGTCTTTTAATATTTGAGGGAGAACTTACCTCTTTCTCAAAAAACTGCCTTACTTCACAATGTTTTATACTATCAACAGCTCTCCATTGCTCGTATCTAAGAAAGTTTTTATGCTAACGATTATTGTGAGTAATTACCAACAGTGTCCAGTGCCGATAAACATTTGGGTCAAAACCATTAAAAAAAGTTGACATATAGGGGGCCTAAACCAATTCTTACCAACTCCGTATATTGCTTCCGTCACGATGTAGTCTAAAAGTTCATCGACCTCCGAAAAATTTGAGTAAACTTCGTATCTGTTGATTTTATGCTGGAATGCCTCCCAAATTTTCAGATCGTGCGCTCTGTTGAGAAATGAAAGTAAAATAAAGATTCATAAAACAAAGAGATGAATAAACCATTGTCCCAAACAAAACCAAGGTTTATCTCTCTAAATGGGAGTAATTAAAACAGGATTGTAGTTAGGGACCAATCCATTTTTAGATTTAAAATTAAAGTCTTTTAGATTTGAATTTGAAATGCTTATGGGATTTATTTTTAAATCTTAAAATGTACTGGTCCCTTTCTAAAATCCTTAGGATTATAAGCCCCCCCCCCCCCACTTAGACTGTAAATTTTTCATAAATAAAAAACAGTTCATTTATTTGATTCGTGTCCCGGGCTAAAACAGCAACTAGAATGAAATATAGGAAGCGTCCTCTCTATGTGTAATAGTCACTTTTTAAATAACCCCGCGCTGATCAGTTACCATCCTTACCATCGAGAGCCACATTTCATGAAGAGCGACCTCTGTTGGTCAAGTCGCAACAGAAGCGATCAGTTTATCGCACACACTCAATCGGATTTGTATTGAAGTGTTCAGCGTATAATGTGATAAACATCAACCGCTGAGAATGTCTTCATGTTATTGAAGGAGCTTATGATTATAACGGCGATTCAATTGCCTGGAAAGTTTCGCTATCATGAGAAGGGCGTACAGTTCTCCCAGAGTGAGGTTAGGAGAAGCAGACCATAAACTGAGTTAAAATGTGTTATTCAAAATGTTATTAAAGGCACTGGACAAGTTAGTATTCTCACTTGGTATATCCCAACGAATGCATACAATAACAAAACTGTGAACATTTGGACTCAATGTTGGTCATCGAAATTGCAAGAGAATAATGAAAGAAAAACAGCCTTGTTGCAAAGATTTGTACCTCCAGCAGATGCCCAAATAAACAGGCTTCAGGTCTGAAGTCAGCATTGCTCGTAAAAACAAGTAAGTTTTTATGACGACTTTCTTTTAGTAATAACCAATAGTGTCCAGTGCTTTTAATCAGCCTCTTGTACAATACATACTCGGGGTTATTAAAACAATGACCAATACAATATATGGTGGTGTTGTGATAAATTACCCACAAAATACATTTGTTTAAAGGAACACGTTGCCTTGGCGGACCGTGTTATCCGGTGCAATTTTGAGGCATGTTTGTGTGGATCATTGTATTCTACTTGTACAACATCTTTCTAACCATATGCATTTGATAACAAACGGTTACAAACCCTTTTTCAAAGACCAACTCGACCGATCCAAGGCAACGTGTTCCTTTAATGCATGAATGTGACCGCAATAACATCATGGACGACCGTCAGTCGCCGATCAAACGGCAATTTTAGATATATTTTCAGGAGATCAATCTAACTTAATTGAAATTGCCAGTGTTCCTTAACTGTTTATGTCAGTTTGATGACTCATTTGTATTCATGGATTTTCCAATTCAGCCTACGTGTGTAAAGATATTTAATTTGTAGAAATTTATTAATTATTTTAGAGAAACTGCGTAGAATGTTATTATTAAAAGCAGAAAATACATTTATTCACCAAATGTGGTGCACAGTCTTATATAGGGACACAAGAGACAGTTTCTTCAGCCTCTGGCGACACATATTCCTAGTGAGGTCAAGCTATATTAGTATCGTGGCAAATAATCAACGAATCATCTTTACAAAATGCCTGATGGCACTTACGGTGCCCCGTAATTAATAGGTACCCCCCCCCCCTAACAAAAATAACGGTGTTTTTTGTGTGCGTTTTAACGCTACATACGAAGTGTGGATCTTGGAACAAAAAACCTCCACATAATGTATGGAGTTGAGACGCTATGTGGACTTACTCACGTCCACGCAGTGATTTTTACAATGTTGAAGAATAGAGGGGGGGGGGGGGGTGAGATGGGGGGGGGGGGTGACATTCTGCTAAAACTTGAACCGAAATGTCGATATATTAACCACAAATAATGGAAATACGGGGTTAATCTTTTCGAAGCGATCTAGTCAAACGGTCGACTTGTCTTGTCTCTTGCGTAAAATGGTATCACTGAACGATGCAACATATACTGCACTCACGAGCAGATCGTCTGGCTCTTAAAATATTGTCACACAGCTAAAAAAAAAAATTGTTTTTGTTGAAGATGTGAAAGAAATACCGAAAGTAAAGATGACGTGAGAAGGTGACACATTTCTTTATTAAAACTGCCAATAATATTCAGGTTCCTCGGAAATGTTGTTGGCAGTTTGATTAAAACAGCCTTGCGACCATGTTGACGGACAATGAGTCTTTGTATATGTACAGTGTGCTCAATGTTGAGAGAACCCATGAACCAATTTCACAAATTGCTTCAATTTGTCACAGGTCTCGGAGGCCTAATCGGTTAGTTTCCTTCAAAGAACAGACAATGAAAATGAGACAGTGTATATATATGTTTTGTTGGAAACGGTCACGCAGGAGCGTGGTTCAGACGACGAAACAATGCACGATTTATAAACCACATTATCAAAGGCCTAAAGTCTTGTTTACTTGTCAAAAATATTTGTTGTGTGCGGAACCACAAACCGTTATCTTTGGGTTCTCTGTAAATGGAGTAGCTTAATCATAATTTTGCAATGTCCTTGCAGAGTGCAACGTCCATCAGTCAATAGTCATTGTTCTTTGGAATATGTTTTATATTGATTGATTTATGTCATACAACAACATTAGCATTAATGTATGGCAGCCGATAGATTGATTTAACAGAGACTTTTACAGAGAACCCATGAACACCCAGCAGGGTGGATATGTGCGCATTACAAGTCTTATTATTATTATTATTATAAAATGTCTTTAAAAATTTGTCACAAGCAAGTAATTATAAACAGTCAAAACAACTTACAATCAACCAACAGTCACAATACCATTAAGAATGTGAATTAAAAAGAAACAAGAAAAAGCAAAACAACGAGTTTACGCATTGGAGCGATCGTGGGATGTCAGCATCTCTCTAGAAACCGGGAGCTTTACATTAAAGTAATCCAATACCAAACGGAAACTGCGCTCCGGTTGAATCCAACACTTATTATTCTTCAACGATATCATAAAGATTATATTGTAAAGATTGGGTTACTATGACAACACTCTGTTGCCCTTGTGATGGATGCGTTGTTGTTATCAACCATTCATCTTTTGTAACAATAATTGCCAAGTCTGTCGTGCATTGTGTAGATGCATTGAGCATCACTATAGAACTACGTCTGCAATAAGCTGTGGTGTAATGAAGCGTAAAATCTCAGAGCCCAACTATTGGTTGTGGCGTGCTGAAGAGATCAATACAGCAACTGGTCTGGTACCTTGACCAGTACACAGTTACAGAGTACAGCTTGGGTGGACGTATAAACAAAACTATGCTGAATAAAGAAAGAAGCATTAGGCTACGACTGCCTGCTGTCTGCTTAGAGCAAAATATTCCCCATTGAAAAGCACTACGACAGTGAAAATTTCGTAGTGCCACAAAACAAATTGCAATCCGTGCACACACTTTTCTTTACTCTTGCAATGACAAGCATTAGTGCCCCTCCCCACCCGACCGTACACCGTTTTCACGAGAACAAAGAAAGACCAATAAAAACACGATTAACTGTTGTCCTATAAGTGTGACATGTAAAAATGTGATCGGACAAAAATCAACATTTATACCAAAAAGTTGTTTGTTTGGGTGATCTGAAAATGAATTAACAGTGCAATTTAGAAGGAGTGTTTAGAAGAAATGGAGTTGCATGGTAATTTTTAGTATCTGACTGTAAATGTATATAGATCTAACTCTCCAATTGAGTTCTGCCTAACTTTTGTTTGGTGTACAATATGTAGTAGGCGTATCATATTGAAGAAAAACTTACGCAAGCAAAAAGCTTTCCAACCACATTCAGCAGCACAACGTAAAGATGGTCTTAAAAATTGGTAATAAAACGGAAGCGAAGATCACTTGCATCTCGGGTGACGTTAACTTCACCGAAAGAAGAACGTGCAGTTTAAAAAAAAACTTATATGCAAGTCGTCCTCCCTCCCTGATCGATACAACAAACGCGTCGACCTAAATTGTATTTACAGCCACGGCTAACCAAAGAAAAAGAAACCTCAATTCAATATATTGTATATACAGCCGCGGCTAAACCGTAGAGAAAGGACCCAGCTAAACCAATCCCTTGTAGATTGATGCATTATTCTGGATCCGGATCGAAACACGTAGTAGTCAGTTTCAATTTCCACAAGTAAAAGCCCCACACTGTTGGAGACGACTTTATTTCAAACACACGAAACCATGACAGAGACACAGATGTTTTCGAAATCCATTCTTCTTCCGTGATTCAAAGGCGGCCTTTGAACGAACACATAACCGGAGGTTTGGCGAAACAACTCTGTACGGCTATTCATTTCGGTTTTCCCTCCCACCCAAATCTTATAACAAAACATTCAATAAACGCATTGAAAAAATGTGAATGAGGTCCATTCCCAGAGAAAATAAAATCGGGTTTCCATTTCAGGCCATTGGATGAAACGTATAGGGAATATAAACCGTGAACTAATTCAATAGATTTAAACTTAAATGTGGAATAATTTTCAGCTGTTTGCAATCCAACATTTCGACGTGTTCTTTGGGGGCAATGCAAGAAAGACGCCGATCAGAGTCTGAAAGATAAAGTGCCCTTTCATTAAAAAAAATGTCAGGAAAAGGTTAACTGCACTTTAATTACTCGTATAATTACAATAAAATTGTAACCAAAGCTAACCTGCACGATACTCCAATCTTGCCATTTGTTTTGTTCCACACTGGATTTTTGTGTGCAGTTCCACCAAAAACAAGTAAAAGCCACTCCCCGGGGAGGGGGGGGGCTTTACAAGAAGGAAACAGTTAAGATGAAAACAACTATTTATAGAGGAGCTGAATGCAGAAATTACTATTCCCCTTGAAGACACTGGACACCTTTGGTAATTGTCAAAGTCCATTCTTCTCACTTGGTGTATCTCAACATATGCACAACATAACAAACCTGTGAAAAATTTAACTCAATTGGTCGTCGAAATTGCGAGGTAATAATGAAAGAAAAGACACCCTTGTCTTTAAAACAGTATAGATTACGGACGGAATGAAACATGCACCAGGCAAGGAGTTCCAAAGAGATGCAGAAATAAGCTGTTGGGGTGACTTTTTAAAAGCGAGAATGGGTGAGAACAAGCAGAAATACTAGTTTCACGCTCTAACATCTTGATAGTTTCTCTGTATAAAAACAACATAAACAGACCAGGGCCCAATTTCATGGAGCAGCTAAGCACAAACATTTGCTTAGCATGGAATGTCTTCCTTGATTTAAACAGGAATACCAAACAAATTTCCACGTGATCATTTCAGGATAAGCAAGCAACTGCTGAATACGATCAAGAAGCAATACGCAACAAACTGAAAATTGGATGGTAATCCTGTTTTAGCTAAGCAAGTTGTGTGCTTAGCAGCTCTATGGAAATGGGCCCGGCTGTGAGAAAGAAGTTGTGACGTTGATCACAACCCCACCGTCAATAAGGCTAACTTATGATAAATGTTGCAGAGCAAGACGTGACCAAAATGGTGGCAGTACGATAAACGCCACTCCATTACATCGTCATGCCACGTTTCACATTATTGTACAGAACTTTCTATATCCGACCATAGAGAGAGGAACAGACCTTGCTCTTTATGCTTGACAAAAGATCAACAGATGCCACCATTTTACTTGAACATTAAGAAATCAAGCTGAATGAAATATTTTCGGGAATTCTTTGCAGACGGATTGTTAGATAACCTATTTAGAAAGGATTGTCTCTATCGGAAACCACTTATGCTTCATTGTGTATTTTATGACGGGTGTATTATTGATTAAATAATTTATAAGTGCGTAGTTTCAACATACCGTATGGCTTGATAACAATGGTCAGCATGAACACATGTTGAAACACAAAACAGATGTTGTTCACCCAAAACAATGACAATCCTTTGCTATTGTTCTACTTTAAGAAACAACAATAGCGAAGGGGATAGTGTGACGTGACGTCATACACGTGTGGCGTTGACATGAAAGTTATGTTTATTTTAGTGCAATATTGATTTTATGCCCGTACCGTTTTTACAATGAACTCGTTGAACGACATTTGTTCAACCTGTTCGACCTTCCAATTCAATCCATTAATCTCCATGCGTGCATTGGAATGTGCGTGTGATTTCGCATGTCCATTTGAGGGAAAGTACATGAATTAGTGAGAATTGAGATTGCGCTTAACAAATGTTAACTGCTTGATTTTTTTGTTAATATTGCTGACAGCAAACATTTCTTCAAAATGGCAATTTAGCTTTAAAGGAAACCCAGCCTTGATACTGGCACCTTGAAAAGGGCAGAAACATTTTAACAAAATCAAGGGCTGACCTAAAACAAAAACCTACGACATGGGCTTTAATATACGTTTCAGACTATTTAACCACAAATGTCGAGATTGGTTCAAAGGGAAAGCATATATCGCGGAAGTAACAGACAAACTAGGTCTACGTCTGTGAGAAGAACGTCATGGCTGTGATAGCCTACATGTATGAATCGAAAAATAAAATGAAAATAAATCTAATTGTTTAGCTATAATAGCTCAATAACAAACAAATTTGGATAAGGTTCTCCACAATAAGCCGTTCAGAAACCAGAAGTGAAGATTTTTGGTTTCGTTGTTTGCAAGGTTAAGTATAGTTGGGTGAACACACTACACCGTGTTTTCACTTCCTATTGCTAAACACTATACCGCACCACACAAGGCATCATCGGAATGGAGTTAATTCCGCTTTCAACGACTTGTGCAAATTGGTTTGGTCAACACACTTAAATGTCAATTGTGACCCACTAAATAATGCTTTTACCGTTGTGTAAATACTCAGGTGCATATACTGAACATTACTCTGTGGAGACGAATGGCGTGTTACACCACGTAAGCACTTTGTTCTATGCTTACACCTTGTATTTTTTACCTCCGTGGTTACAGTAACACAAGTCGCATTTAACGGCAGTGGACACTATTGGTAATTACTCAAAATAATTATTAGCATTATATAAAACCTTAATTGGTAACTAGTAATAGGGAGAGGTTTATAGTATAAAACCTCGTGAGAAACGGCTCTCTCTGAAGTGATGTAGTTTTCGATAAAGAAGTAATTTTCCACGAATTTGAATTCGGGGCCCTTTAAGTTTAGAACTTGAGGTCTCGAAATCAAGTATCTAAAAGAAGAACACAACTTCGTGTGACAAGGGGTGTTTTTTCTTTCATAGTATCTCGCAACTCCAACTACCAATCGAGCTCAAATTTTCACATGTTTGTTGTTTTATGTACATGTTGAGATACTGGATTTTGACATTTACCAATAGTGTCCACTGCCAACGTTAAGACAATGGACACTATCGGTAATTACTCAAAATAAGAGTTAGCATAACAACTGACTTGGTAAGGAGAGCTGTTGATAGTGTAAAACATTGTAAGAAACGGCTCCTTTTGAAGTAACTTAATTTTTTTAGAAAGATGTTATTTTCACTAAAATATTTAAATTGATTAAGCTCGAATTCAATGCATCTGAAAGCACACAACTTGTGCGAAAAGGTTTTTTTTCTTCATGTGTTTTATTGTAATTTTGGCGACCCATTAATGAGTCAAAATGTTCACAAGTTTGTTATTGAGATAGACCAAGTAAGAATACTTCTCTTTGAAAGTTATACTAAAGGTGACCACTTCATTTAAGATCAGTTTTTGAAAGTTTGGAATTCAAAATATGGCCACCTCTCCTTTTTCATAATAAAAGAGATGTTACATTAATTTGTGATTAAAGTAACCATTATACCTCAATTTTTTTCACACACTCAGTCGTCTAACAGAGAGACAATGTTCTCACAACTTCAAAATCTAAACTGGCAGAGTCGTATAAAGTTAGTGTCTGTATTTGGCAAAGCAATGCATGAGTAACTGGCTACAGTTGAGACACACATACTGCAAGATTCACGCATACCAAAGTGTCAATACAAATGTCACCATAATATATGACCTGTGAAATGTACTCTTACTTTTAATGGAGGTTTTCTCATTATAGAAATGTCAATACTTAATATATGATATTGGTAGCATTTACATGAATACCTCATAGTCACGGCCATAATTAAACAATTTTTCCGCTTCAGTATATCCCCTTCAATGACCTCATGGGGACCACGCTACAAAATAAATCACCTTTCCACCATTGTTGTCAGCGCTGCGTTTCCGTACACACGGGCGCTATGGGACCATTAGTTTTTTTTGACAACCTCTTCTACGATTTTTCACAACGGTCGTTTTCGCCCGGGAGAAGCCGCGGCTCCGCAGAACGTGTCCAACCAGCGATTCCTTCGTCGGTTTTTCTTTCTTGCACATTTTGTTATTGATCTATCGACATTTGGCGGGGGATTCGGGCAGATGTCTGCGGGCAAATTTGATTAAAAAGACGGCGTTCCCAGTGGCAATGCCCCCCTCCGCTCGGGGTGTATCGTATTTTTATTAGACCGATCGTGTATAATTTGAAGCTTTGAATGTATACTCAATTTTATGTAAAATGAATAAGGAAGATGTCACGAAACGTCGCATCGCACCGCGTTTTATCTTTGAGATGGGTTGGAACACTCTTGTTGGTTATGCCATTTTGTTCATATTCAAAGGAAAACCTATCAAAACAGGATAAGCAAAAGGTGAGTTAGGAGACCCACTTATGCAGCTCCTTCTAAAGGTTTACAATGTGATGTGGCGCATTCAGCAGCCACTGCCAGAAACAAACCTGTAAACTTTTTAGCAATGTTGGACAGTTTTTTACAAGGACCTATATGGCATGAACGCTATCCAACATAAATTTACACGATGTACATTTTGTAAAGTTTTACAACCTTGCTATACAATTTCGCAAGGGACCCTTGCTAAATCTCTCTCGTGTGAAAGGAATTTTAAAAACGTAAATGGGTTGTAAAAGAGCATTTTAAGAGCATAATAACACCCGAGACCTACTCCTTACGTTTCCAAGAAAAAAGTGGTTTCCAAATATTGCCCCCGATCGTAACTTATATAGGACGGGTCTTAACAACTTGACATTACTCAACTTGTTAGTTCATTTATTGGGGTTGCGGCGTTGTACTGTCTTCGATGAAGTTCTTCAAAAGAGTTTTTTCTTTTTTCAAATGTCACAAAATCCTTCATCAGTCGCCTACTTGCGCACTTTTCACACATACAGGCGCAGTGAGAAAACGTATAGGGACCTTGAAGTGCAAAATACATCAGAGTTCAACGTTGGATTGTATGTAAATGTTACGTCAAGTTCAACAACTGACTTGAACTGTGGAGTCCACATTGGCAGGGACACCACATTTGCCTAAACTCCCACCACAGCCTTGGGTGTTATTACCAATTTCTATAACAGGCATGGTGCAGCTTCGAAAAATTATCGATTTCAAACCTTCGAAATGTCTCGGTGCATTTCCACACGTCCCAAGTTTTAAATTGTGAACTTTTCTAAGCTATTGACCGTACTTTTAGCAAGTTCATAATCACAAGGTTGTGATACGAGTTAGGTTGCATTTCGTGTCCCTTGTGACAAAAAGGGCAATTATTCTGAAATATATTTACGTTTAAACGATTAGTTCCGTTATTCTCCGAAACCGAAATTACCACAAATGAACCTTATACTTAACTGAAGACAAAACACGAACCGTTACTCGTCGTTGTTTTCTTTCTACGTGTTTCACTTTGGTGTGTTTGTTTAAAGCCACAGGAAGGAAATGATATGACTCTTTTAATGATGACCCGGGCGCATCTCCCTATTAAAGGCACTGCACACCTTTGGTAATTGTCAACGTCAAGTATGCTCACTTGGTGTATATCACAGCATTTGCAATAATTAAATTGGTCAATGCAGCTACAGGAGAATAACGAAAGATAACACAATTTGTGTGCTTTCAGATGCATTAAAAAAGGCTTCAGGCCTGAAGTCTTTTATTATTTGAGTGAGGAATTACCTCTTTCAAAAACTACGTAGCTGTTCAGAGGAACTCACAATGTGTTATAACATAGAGTAAGGACAGATCTCTGTTCTTACTCTATGGTTATAACTATCAACAGCTCTCAATTGCTCGTTATCAAGTAAGTTTTTATGCTAACAATTAGTTTGAGTAACTACCAATAGTGTCCACTGCCTTTAAATGTCACATCGGAAGTAGCAGTACAATGATTTACAATAGAGAGACGTCACCACTAAACGCTTCACCGAACGTGATGCATTACCAATGAAGTTCAAGATTAGACGCTAACCACATAGCTCCAAGGTAGAAAGTGACATACCCGAGCACCAGCGAAATGAATACATCTTTCAAAATACGTTGATGTAACGGTAGAACTGATAGCTCTGAAGAAGACGTGATATTTCGGGTTGGGTTTTTTTCGTTAAAAAGAGCAAGATAATTTTGTCCTCATAATAAGGGTTTTTGTTTTAAGGTGGTAGCATAATTTGAAATAAACCTAAAAGTCTGGAGCAGTTGAGAATAATCCGTAATTTGAATACACAATTCGAGAACCTTTTTTCTGCATGGAACGGTTCTCAGATTGAAATGTTTTTGAATCCCTTTAACTTAAACAATATTCGGGAATCGGGATTAGTTTATCAAAATGGAGTACACATTATCAACAGCTGCAGTGCTTCATACCAAGATTTGATGGTTTTTATTTTTGGATTAATTTCCAAAGGACCCTCACTTGAATTCCTCTAGCTTGCAAACTTGCACGAGAGGGTAAAAAGGGATGGCACATCAAACTTGTATATTTCATTTTTTTTATGTAAGAGCATGCATTCCAGTCATCCAGGTGGCAGAGACAGGCAGACACATTCCATATTTATAAAGGGATTGCAAAATAATATTAAGGGGTTTTATGAGTAGGCCTATACTTACAATCCTCTATAGTTTGCCGGAAACATCGTCCTTAAAGGCAGTGGACACTATTGGTAATTACTCAAAATATTTATTACCATAAAACCTTACTTGGTAACGAGTAATGGGGAGAGGTTGATAGTATAAAACATAGTGAGAAACGGCTCCCTCTGAAGTGACGTAGTTTTCGAGAAAGAAGTAATTTTCTACGAATTTCTCAGGTTTAGAACTTGAGGTCTCGAAATCAACCATCTAAACGCACACAACTTCGTGTGACAAGGGTGTTTTTCTTTCATTATTATCTCGCAACTTCGACGACCAATTGAGCTCAAATTTTCACAGGTTTGTTATTTCATGCATGTATGTTGAGATACAGCAAGTGAGAAGACTGGTCTTTGACAATTACAAATAGTGTCCACTGTCTTTAATACGGTAATTCTTTTAAAGGAGCTTGTTCGTTTGATCTTATGGCATTTGAAGTGTGGTGTATTATATAGCGTATCGAATGAGCACTAGATGACAACTTGTTGAGGCCAAAAGAACCCTGAACCGATGACGTCATCGTTTGGTTACTGTTTTGATAGAGTGATGTAACCGAATAATTTCCGACAGAGACACAAAGGTTTCTTTCTTCGAAAGTGATTTTTGCAATGCAATTGTAATATTTTTACGTGTAATTTATAAATGAAATTACATTAAATTAAACAAATTGTGACGTCATCAGCTACACAAAATATTGAACCAACCCCTTTGAGTCGTATTGAAAACAAAATTCCCTCAAGTTGTGCATTTATTCTAAACTAGATCATCCAATGTCAACTGCCAAAAGGAAAAGTGGGGACCGGGTTTACGTCAACATGAGTCACACTCTCTACTCGACTAGACCGGGTCCTGGGAGAGTAACATCCGGCTAACATTCTAAAGGGTATAGGTCGAGTTGGTTTATATACCATGTAGTGAGTCGCAGGGACATGTCTGACCGTCCATGATAAACCAAACACCCACGGAAGTTATGCTCTTGATCTCGAGCGAACTACAAAACTGCCATAAATCCCCTACTGATATGACGAGTGTGGTTTGATGAGTCAAATTAAGGACATAAAACAGAAATGATCAGTGTGGTTTGTTGACCTTTCACCTGAACAATATGTACAGAAAAAATTATGTTAGATATATTAGGTGCACGCGACTAAGTTTAGGTCTACACAATTTACACAAAATACGACATACTGTGTTTGAGTACACCAACAATGAAGTCACGTTAAATGGTCAGAAAATGGAGGTACAAAACAAAACTGACAATAATGAGTGACTTTCACACACCTAGTGTAAGTACCTCCATGCAAACACCAAGAATCGAAATAAAAAACATGGCTCCGGCACTTTAAGCATCAATATTGAATGTACGCAACAGGTAGTACATAGTGTAACTAGCCATGAAGGCTATCCAGTGTGCATCAATCGTGTAAGTAGTTTAACTTACTACGGCAAATTCAAACCGGAAACGATGACAGCACAGACCTCATGTTGAAGGTTTTACAACAAATGTTGAGGTCATTTGGATAACCTTGGGGTGCTAAAGTCAGACACCCGGAGTTTTAGATCCGTCTTTCGGTGGTTGTTGTTTTTATATCAAATCAGAGAACAGGGATCTTCATGTACGGTTGCTGCTTCTAAGGTACATTGATATGGAGGGGATATGAGGGGATGGGAGTGGACTGGGACGGAGGGGGTGGGGATGGGGATGGGGATGGGGATGGAATTAGGGAGGAACTCTACACTCAAAATGAGGTACCAATGACGTAGTCGTGTTCAGCAACACCCATACCCGTTATGCAGTTTTATTCTTTAGAATAGAAAACAACGATCCTTGCCCATAAATAAATAAACCAAATTGCAATATTTAATCTAAAACAAAAGAGGATTTGCATTGCTGAGATTTAGATTGTTGTGACCGTACACAAGTAGCCAGGATTACAAAACCAATTAAGTATTTTACGTTGATGACGCAGAAAGTCAGAAAGTCCAGAATTCGACAAATATCTGGAGCGGTTATGTCCGCGCATGAAGAGTAGTCCGTCGTTGGAATAAACAATCTGAGAAACGTTACTATCAGTAGCTTCTCAGTTAGTTTCGTACGTTAAACAACACACGGGATCAGCGGCTTTGCGTCCCATCCGAAGGAGGGATCATCATTGCTGTGTCTTGCTTAATGACACAGGTATATGTGTAAAAGTTTTCAGTGACAGGAGACCTTGTCGTAGCTAATGATCTACACTTTCTTTGAAAAACACTTTCTTTGCAAAACAATTTTCCTTTCCATTGAAACAACAGAGGGCTATAAAATATATTGCTTAAAGCATAACTGTTGCAAATCGTTTTGCAAGCAAAATTAGTTGTACTTCAGTGTCCGGTTTTTGAACAGAAGTGAGGTTTCGGTTTGCTTTTGCACTTTTTTTAAACTATGAAGGGTCTATTTATGATGTATTACTATTTCTGTAAATTGCAAAACCATTCGCAATCATCGAAGTATAATCTGGAGAAGCTCGCTGGATATAAAGTTTAATCCAGTGCAAATCCTCAAGGGAGTGGTGGTGTGAACGTGCACAAAAAATCCCTTCCAATAACAAACCGTTTACCATAAGCTTTCACTGAATCATCACCGGAATTTGTGACCTTTTTTTCTACAGGCTGTGTTTAGTATAGTGAAATATAGACGACGGGAATGGCTTCACTCTTGCACAGACAAGTGTTGTTTGTATGCTAAACTACAGGCCAAAACTTCGTTTTTGAAAGGGCACGGGCACCAATGCACTTTCTCCTTGGTATAAAAGGGCACACTATGAGGAAATTGTAAATTTCTACTGGAGCATTTCAAGGGCACTAAGGCAATGACCAAAGGGCAGGGAGGCAATCACCTTCATTGCCTCCGTTAAGTAGCAGGCCTCTGATTACCAGTATCATTCACATTGTTTGACAGTAATGGGTTTCTATATGGAAAGCAATCAATGGGAATTTGTGCGAGTCAAAAGTTGCCGCCAACAACGCTTGATCGGGTTTCAGTTGCACCAGTACCGTGATATTTGAGGTACACCTCCATTTTTGTTTAGCTTGGGGAAGACTAAAAGTAAACGTATGTGACTTCAATCTATGTGAACATTGCTGCAGGCTATAATAATGATAAATTTAATTACCGTTCCCATTGTTTGGCAGTTATGGTTTCATTTTGAAAAAGCAACCAATGGGAATTTGTGCGAGTCAAAAGTTGCCGTCGAGTCACAACAACACTTGAGAAACGTTTCCAGTTGCAACATGATTTTTTTATGGTACACCTCCATTTGTGTTTAGCTTGGGGAAGGCTAGAAGTAAATGCCTATGCCTTTAGTAGTGTACGTGACCAGCATCAACACAGGGCTAAAGTGCTCTGAGGTGGCCAAAGCAATGAATTTACTCTCTACATTATTACCTACTATTATTTTCACACCACAACCTCGTGGCTTGATCACGAATTCATACATGCATTATTTAGGAGTATAATACTGCGTCGACGTCTGCCTGTGACGAGCGGGTAATTATGACTAGGCACACAGCACGGTGAGAAGGGGGGTTACACACGGCGAATAGCGGTCTCATCAACTCGCTAATAATGAAAGACGGAACTTCAATAAACGATTTGACCTCCAGATAGGTCTTGTGGATGATAGTTGTTGGCATGGGTTGTTGTGGTGGGAACTCACAGTCAATTATACACACTGAATGTCTTGCAATGATAAATTGGCAGCGACGCAAGATATGAATAGGATGCTGGCCACACACTGTGATGTTCGAAAAGCATCGGCTATTATTATATACAACTACAGGGTCACGAAACGTCGCGATATTGAAGTGCATTCTACCAGAAACCATTAAGGTATTGTTCGCCATTTCAAAAGTATAATACACCCTTGATCTTTGAAAGAATAAATATCAATGCACATCTTTTAGCTTTCAATAAACGCACAATAGAACCAACATTATGAAGTTGTCATTAAATCACTTGGTCTCGTTTAAACGACGAGAAACAGGTTTTGTTTGGGTTTTTTTTGTAAGGGATATTGTGCACGTTTTGTGTTTATTTCAATTGCGGCGATCAAAATAAACAAGGATGAATTAGAACAACACGGATGAGTAAACATACTAAGGTCGCATTGTCAAGACGACTTATCCCAAGCCGTTTAAAACAAGGTCACAGCGGTAGCTACAGTACTACACACAACATGAACTCAAAATGTAGAGCACTTAAAATATACAGAGCACTTGGAAATAAAGACGTTATTACAAGATTTTCTACAGCCCTCGTTTCCAATCCCCCGAGGGGAGTGAAACGCATTCACTCACTGTTCATAAAGTGGAGAAAGCTATTGATATCTGTATTACAGCTTTTTCTAAATAAATGTCAGCGTTGTGTAGCTGTAATACTAATACAGATAAGAATCCAGATTGCGTTCTGGATTCTTCAACAAAACGGAACAGTTTATTTTAACATGGATTTAAATGAAAGTGTTTTGTGTTTTGTGTTTTGTTAAGGTTTCTTGTATATGGGGAAAACATATAAGAAATTGATGACATTTGCGTAAAAACCGGGTGAATAATATCTGAGATGAGATTTTATGGTGGTTTAATACAAACACCTTTGTCGATCAATAATGAATATTAAATAGACCGTCTCGAGCGTGGAAGGGGACCAAAGCGTTGTAGGCACATGGCCAAATAGTGGGTGGGCCCAAAGAAAAGTTTTAGTGACACATCAATTTTACACATTCTTATCAGTTTCCCTCAATAACAAATGAATATCTCTGCTTACCCAACATATTTTTTCCCTTGTATATGTAATAGTGGATCCGCGTCTGATGGTACTTTAGTAGACGAAGGCATGGCCATAAGTCTTTCGTATTTCCCAGTGTTTTGTTTCAGTTTCGACGGTTGTGTCTTCAACCACTTATGGTGAGAGTTGTAGAAATTGCCCTCATCTGGGAAACCATCGGGTCGTTTTGGTCTTGAGCTGTCTGGTTGTTGGGGTGGTGGTCCACGGGTACTTCTTGAGTTGCTTTGTATAATGTGTTCATGTCTCTCGATAGGATTACCCGGGTTTGATAGAGGGTCCAGATCGTGCGGGTGTCGCACCACGGTCGAGTTGATGACGACAACCCCGGAGCGTGAGGCACTCTTACCCAATTGTCTCCGTAGGTGTACGGCAGGATGGTCGTCTCCCCTCGGGGGATAGGCCCCGACCGGACCACCCTGGGGCGACTCTGCTTGCGCACCGTGATGGTACATGGAAACAGGGCTCAGGTCTAGTATCATGACCATGATGAAAACAGCTGTAGCTACGCTAGTACCCACCATGGCCATAAGGGCCCTCTGTTTGAGCTTCATTTTAACTGACCGGCCGCGTCACTTATCAACAATTTAATCCAACCAATTCTTAGTCATTGGAGGTTGTCGTTCCAGATGTCATAATACACTAACCGAAGACTTAAACTCCTTCTCCACAGAAGAACATGGGATGGGTGCACATGGGTTGCTGTTCCACCTAAGTCTAATGCGAAGGGGTGTGTGTGTATCACGCAGAACGACAACGCACATGGTTTCCAAGCTCGCGTTCAAGTGTCAAGGCAGGCATTTGTTAACGGGAGTTTTTATGGCAAGAACTTCTCTATCAAGTGATCACCACGCTGCTCTGGATGATACTGGTATAATATCCAATCTCTCTTGCTGCCAGGCCCCATAGCATTCAACGTGTTATTAATATCATCATCACAGGCAGGACCCACTACCAATCAATGAGTACACAACTGGGGGTGACCAACCAACAGTGATTTGCATGGTAATAGCAGCAGTGGTCTTTAGTCGACGTCACACATATACAGCGGTTTTATCTTCAGCAAGCAAACACACGGTCGTCGATTATATCACTGGCTCACCTCGGCAATGTTGACGTGAAGAGGTGCAGAGGGAGCAGCGCTTATTGTTCTCCTGATAACAATCGACGATAACAATACACCATCCATGTCGAGTTGAAGATCTCAAGTGTGTTTTCATGTACGTGCAGTCCGTATGCTGCTGCGATATTCCAAATGGGGGTTGTTCATGGACGGAATGTACTGCACCATTCTAAATCAGATATTTCCTTTAGTAGTCAGTGACGGTCGACAGTGATCTGTGCGCACACAGCTATCTAGCATGTACACACAGTTTTGGAGTAATAATAGAACTTGATGGTACATGCATTCCCACAATGTTTCCCCTACACAGGCACCGCGCTATTGCCATACACTGTTCGATTACTGAAGCATGTAACAACAACGGTAACCCAAAAGCCAGCTGTCATAGACGGTCACCACACACGTTACTAACTACTGCCTGCCCCTGATGTATCTTTCATTACAATAGTAGAGTAATAATTCATAGCGAATTCATAAAGACGCAAGAGGCATGTCTCGGGGTTTGTACGTGTGTGTGCTTGTCAAGGTGCTATGTGTGTGCAGAGCGACGGTTATTTTAGAACTGAGCACTACAGCACGTGCAAGCTTCTTCGATCCCGCTAGTGGCAATACACACTGCCCTCACTGAGACCCCAACAGTCTCGGTGTCTCATAGCTCTATGCTCAAACTCTCAGGACGTAAAGGTTGTGATGCGATCAGCATTGATTGATTGTTGACTATAATAAGGATTGCTCCACAAGCCAACATAGGCTTATTTCACCTGGGTACTTACTTAGCGCGTCAAACACTAGTATAATTCAGTTGTAATTTTGGTTTCGAAAGGTGTCGTGTGTATCATATAGTGGTAAGCTCTCTTGGGATATGTAGTGGTTGTTAAACCTAACCGAAGGTCTAATAACTCTGTTCTAGATTTGTCCCATCCCCAAAACTACATAACTACGATTTTTTTCCAAATCACAATGAGATCTTTATAACCCTTATAATATGCTAAAGGACCACTCGTGAGAAGCGTCAGATTCATATATTGGAGCATAACAATTTATATCTTTTTACATAAACCACCTTACTTTGAAGATAAATACTTCTCAAAAGTACTGTCGACAGTCACAGCAGGCTCATAGAAAATGTTATTGCCATTGATTATAAGAGTTATATCAAACATACGGTATGGCCTTCCCTTTCGCTTTTATCTCTCATAAAAAAGGACCAAGGGAGACAGACTTTGGGATAATTTAATTAAACCATGGTACGGTCAAACCAAACAGATGCAAACTATCCTTCCATTTTACCGATACTTATCATGTTTTATCTCATGCAAACTCATAAAACACGTAACACCCAACCACTCCTTTCGTTTCGGATCGTTTGTTGAAGGGTGGACTTATAATGGATTGACTTTATACGTGTTCTTGGAGCATTTGTTTGTGTGGCTGCTAGACTAACAGACGTGCTCTGTGCACCGTCAATGATCTTTATAGTCCTCCGTTGGGATGGTGAGAAAACTCCCCTGTGAGTTCAGGACATGGCACGCAAGATCTCCGTCTGAGTGTAGCAGTAGCCCACTCGATTGCCAGATTAAAACGTATAGAGAGGTCTACTCATGTATCCATGAATGTATTCAATCAGGAATGGAGATAAAAAATGATTAAATGAATTAAATGCACCTCTGAATTTGTGAAAACGCATCTTGTGTCTGTTAATTTGTTTGGGTACTAAATAAGAGAATTGTTAACCTAAAAGGTATATAATGCCAGAACACAAACAGAGGAAAGAACTACTGTGATATAGCGTATAAATTAACTGCACTCCTGAATGCATCTTGCGGCACAAGGTAATTTGTTTTTGCGCTAAATAAGAGAATATTTTACAAAGGAAACTGTATTTATATATAGGCACATTCAAATTGTTTACTCAAAAGGCCCATAATGCCAAGTGCAAACAGAAAAGAACTCCCGTGATATTGCGTTTTATTAGATAGGCCTAATGAAAAACTCAGATCATTGAGTGTATCCTTAAAGTGAAGGTATACGTTTGGTAATCACTCAAAATTAAGACACTGGACACTATTGGTAATTGTCAAAAGAAATTTGAGTTGCGAGATAATATTAAAAAGAAACACCCGTGTCACACGAAGTTGTGTGCTTTCAGATGCTTGATTTCGAGACCTCAAGCTCTTAATCTGAAGTCTCGAAATCAAACTCGTGGAAAATTACTTCTTTTTAAAAAACTACGTTGTTTCAAAGGGAGCCGTTTCTCACAATGTTTTATACGATCAACCTCTCCCCATTACTCGTTACCAAGTACGGTTTTATGCTAATAATTGTTTTGAGTAATTACCCAAAGTGTCCAGTGCCAGGGACGGTATACGTTTGGTTATCACTCATAAAATTAATGGTAATAACAAAAACTATAGGTAAGAAGCCTATACAGCAGGTTTCGAGTGTACAAAGCATTTTAAAAATATACATTTAACTTCGAAGTAATGTGGTTGTGTAAACAGTTGTTTTGCCTCAAAATATAAATCTGAGAATAGGGTTCCTATTGTAACGCTTCTCAGCTTGTATTCCCGTAATAGGACTTGTTCTTCCTGCGATGACATATTATTCGCTCCGGATTTTTTGACGACACTCCAAAACGTGACCACCTTTTAAAATGAAGTGTCCTCGTGTTAGTTTTATTGTATCTATCTACATATAAAGACAATCGAATGGTCACCAAAACAAACAGTGTTTTGTTGTGGGTGCTTTTTTTTGTTTCTTCAATAATCTGGATTTGCTTGTGTTTGATTTTTAAATGTTTCAGTGCAATCTCCTTTTTTTATTGTATAATTATATTTTTATCGTTGGCAGGGGTCTGGTTTTATACACATCTTTTGATGACAGTTGTTATACTTTTGTTTTAACCTTGACAGCCCCTGTTTAACTTGTAACTATTGTGTATGTCTAAAAATCTAAAATAAATAAATAAATAAATAAAGCTATACCTTGCCTTTAAAACTTAGGTGAATAAATCTAGCTTCAGTGTTAGAGATTTTCCTTCACTGTTATTGATAAATGTCAACTCTTATTAATATAACTATACGCCTAAAAAGAAAGAAATAAAGTAAGTTGAACCGTCCCTGCTATTGGGCTGTTGTACAAGCGATACCTTTAACATAAGCAATGCAATTCTCTTAACCATCACACCAGAGGGAATATAGGGAAGGCAGGCAGATGTCATAAGCTAAGATGGGTTGAATGGCCGAGTGTATTTTCAATACTATAATTGTAATACTCTTTAATTCTCCCATGACGATTGTCAACTACAAGAGTGCGTCTCACATTGGCCATGTCAGGTTCCCAGATACAAGAATAGACACTAACCCAGCTACAGTGGTTCTGATTCACATTTTATTTTATTTTATGAGCACCAGCCTATTTTCGTCACTGCATCGTTGAATATTGCGGGGCGAACATGGGCGCCTTTTGGGCACCAATGAAAAAGAAATTAGACATTTTGAAAAACACAAAAAACAACAACACAGCGGTACTGTATCAAACCTTCGCAATCCAGTACGTTTGTTTGCGTATTTTGTCAAACACAAATATATAATCTATCTGTGCCACACTTTCTAGTTTGTATCCTACATGCCACCATTAAGTTGAGGTTCACTCTGATCTAGGGCATAGACCTAGATTCTTTAAAATTAACGATCAAAAATGTTACATTTGTTGATACTTTTTGAAAGGTAGTCCCCCGAGTCATATACTTCAACCTTAGAAACAAAATACCAGCTTTATACAAATCCATCCCCATGGTAACCGTAGCCTCCAAACACCGGAGCTTGACGCTAGGAGCAGGTGTTGGGGGGTGAATTAACCCCGTTGTTTCATCCACGTCTCATAAACATTGATGATGCATAAAGCGTGTACAACATTTATTTGTATACATCGCAGTGTGTGTACGTATTTATGTGCCGATGGAAGACGTTCCTGCCCCGGGGGCTCGGCAGGAGGAAGGGGGGGGTGATTGAGCGAGGAAGATAGTGCTGTGTAGAAGAGGATATTGCCACGACTAGCTTACCGACTGACTGAGTGTAGATGAAATGATTACATACTCACTTATTGTCTTTCACACAGAAGATATCGCTACCAGTTTACTCAAGAGCATTCACGTTGTATACGATGCAATGACATTTTAAGTTATGCTTATCCACAGAATATATTGTTACTGGCTATCCAGTACACTTTGTATACAGACCAGTCTTCTCACTTGCTGTATCTAAACATAATACACAAATATGCAAACCTGTGAAAATCGAAGTTGCGAGATGATAATGAAAAAAAACACCACCCTTGTCACACGAAGTTGTGTGCTTTCAGATGCTTGATTTCGTGACCTCAAATTCTAAATCTGAGGTCTCGAGATCAAATTCGTGGAAAATTACTTCTTTCTCGAAAGCTACGTCAGTTCAGAGGGAGCCGTTTCTCAAAATGTTTTATAGTATTAACCTCTTCCCATTACTCGTTATACTATACCAAGTAAGGTTTTATGCTAATAATTATTTTGAGTAATTACCAATAGTGTCCACTGCCTTTAAGCCTAAATGGTCACAGGTTTGTTATTTAATGCATATTGTTGGGATGCACCAAGTGAAAATATTCTGCTAATTCATAAGTATACCCTACCTTCAAATTTGTACGAATGCATTCTCAAGAAAGGTCATTGTTATTCTTAGTTCCAGTTCATTCTCATATAATTATCTTCTATTTAAACATATACATAAATTAAACATCACAATACATGCAAACTCGACTGAAAGTGATTAGCAACAAATGCCGCCAGGTAAATTACCGTAAAATGTTCCCGTTTACATTAATTGCTGAAGGCCTGCATTGGCTGGCTTTACAGCAACAGCAACAGCTATATTGCCCCGTAGTGATTGATGTTCCCAACCTGCAACTTGTGTTTTTACACCATCCGGTTTGCCAGAACTGGCTGCTTACCGTGTGCACAGAATCGGCGCTTACGGAAGCAGAACATTCTGTGCTAACGGCAAGCGTATTACACGGGTTACCGGCGAATTTTGGCTTCTGCGCGTGCGTACTCAACCGTTCGACGCTTTCACGTAAGCGGGGAATCGTGATAGTAAGCGCAAAGTTCGGCGGTAAGCAGACTCATGAAATTTGGCCCTGATGTTTTTAAAACAATCTCTATTTCATAGATTTCCTCGCATTCGAATGTGAATGCATAGACGAAACTTGTACGAGCAATTTCCTCACTTTGAAATGTGCTCATTCTCTTGCCAAACAGTCCCTCTGAATGTAGAGTCATGACGTCAAAAACTCGCTCCGCCTTTGCATGAAGTATGAACCTCCGGGCTTCGCTTCTTACGTCAAACAAGCAAGAATAGTTGGACAGTGTGAGCCTAAACACTGTCACGGTTATTTCACATTCAATTGAATTCCATATAACGAACCAAAGCACATTAAGTCATGTTTAATTACATGAGTCTCAACACTACTGATGCAATCAGTTATACGTTTATTTATAAACATCACAAGTTCATAAATAAACATCACAAGTTCATAACTTTAATAGTACATCATTACCTGGAGTAACGACTCAACAATCAACAGTTGCTCTATCAAAACCATTGGTTTCATTTCTTAAAGGCACTATTGGTAATTACTCAAAATAGTTATTGTCATACATTGTGAGAAACGACTCGCTCTGAAGTAACGTAGTTTTTGAGAAAGAGGTAGCTTCTCACTGAAATATTTGAATATGATAAAAGACATCAGGTATAAAGCCTTTTTAGGCTTCTGAAAGCACACAAATTGTCTCGCAAATTTGATGAACAAATTTTAGCCCAAACTTTCACAGATTTGTAACTGTATGCAATTATGTTGGGATACACAAAGTGAGAATACTGGCCTTAAACAATTACCAAAGGTGCCCAGTGCCTTTAAAGCTTTATCTGTGTATATATCGGCTAATAGTCCCTACTGCTAAGCAAACATGATCAGGGTATCAATAGCAACTGATGTTTATTTTATTGTATTTTTGGCTTGTGTTCCAGTTCTAACGAGAACAACTGTCCCGCGCTCAGCATTTTTTTTCCCTTCACGAACTGATCATGAAATCAAGTCCCAGGTCGGATGCAGGATAGAACTGCGCAAATTGGCTGCTATACGATAAAGGTGAATTTTTAATGGGCGGGAAATACGAGGAAAAGGGCACACACGTGTGGCTAATTTAAAGTGGAAAGAGTCTTCTTGGGCCCCGGGAGGCTCATTAAAAAACCTTAATGAAGAAACTGTTCAAAATGATACATCGGTGTAGACAAGTAAACGGTGCAGCAGTTCTCTGTTAAAGCACATGAGCAACATTGGTATGGTCATTTTCAGAGACCGGTAATCGCACTTGAATCACGAAATAACAAACCTGTATAAAACTTTAAGCTCAATTGGCAATGATTCACGAGAGAATTGCTTTATGGTTTAAACATAAATGTTTTTGTCTGATTTTAAACATGGTGATTTTGGCTTTAAGGTGAATCAAATTCTATTTGTTGTTTTACTCCTCGCAAACAATATCATTTCAAGCAAAACAATATTTCAAGGGAAGTTTTCCATTTAAAATGTATTGTAGGCCTAAGTCATGTGCAAACCTGTGAAATCTCTTGGGGTCTTTAAATTCTTTTTTAAAATTTGGGCAGTGTTCTGGAGGATTTGACACTGGTTAAAAATCTGCGATCAGTGAGCTTTAAGATAATCACATTTTGGCTGAATGCTGATTCCACTCCCCCGTTGCCTTTATGAATATTATGGTGATTAAACGGTCTTTAATGTCCGCCAAATGCACCGTTCAGATAATGCTTGTGTATACGCTTGAACGACGACCGTACTTGAAGTCTACTGTGACATTTCAAGCGAACGCCTTTAAAATAATAAAGCCAGTATTCCTAACATAATCCTACTCCAGACAGTGATAAACCTTTATATAATCTTCACTTTTTACTTCCATCATAATTAATTCACGTAAAACACTACCTCTTATGCCAGCTTCTTACAGCCACCGCGCATTAGCTCACTCAACTCCTTAGGTTGTAATAATGCAAAGAGCCACGGTGTTTCACCCGCCACTAAAACCCTTTCCATTCGGCAACTTCCGTTAAAGGGAAAGAGTCGATCGGCGAACAGCCGTAAGAGGGTCCAATCCCCGATTTAAATATTCATCGGGGAGGAATTTTAAAAAAAAACCTACTGGCTACGTCGTGGCGGTGTCAGCCGACTAATAAGTAGACTTGATTCAAGTCTCATTCTCGTGTGAGAGGTCCCTAAGCTATTACCTCAACTTACTATGAAACAACCCGTAGCATACAGTACAGTGCGCGCTCGCCGTCAACAGGTTTTGGAATGCACGATTGCATCACAAAACAGTAGTTTCCTGGGGATGGGACTTGAGTCAAGTCTAACTAATCAGGAGCAAAGAGCTATCTCTCGTCTCCAACTTTCAAAATGTTACACAGAACCGAGCGTGGATTGTATGACAAATTCAGACCACGTGTCGATTGTAAACTTGTATCCCCATGAAGCAACAGCCGCGGGAAATATAATTAATTACGGTTTTGCGAACACTCTATCGGGTACTGATCATATTCACATGGTTTTTTTTTATCAATAAAAGCAATCAAATAATATTGGAGTCCATTCATGACACAGAGCTAACTTGAAAATTACTTTAACAACAAAATGCAAATTTATTGTGTATTTAAAAAATACACTTTGGCATTTTATTTTAATCGCATAGTTTGATTTATTCAAATCAGAATTTAGTCGGGTCGAGTTTTTTTCTGGGTCGTATGAACCATTATGATATGTTTAAAACAAAACTGACCCGAAAATGTGCCAAACTGACTAAAGTGCGAGTCAAAATTCTAAGTTTTAACCAGTTTTTAAGAACAAATTGGTCTGTGGAGAAAATGGTGGGGAACCCCACTGTTCGCTGTTTTCAAACAACGGTGCCCAGAAAAATAATCTGAAATACAGTCACTGACGCTCAAAGACCACTTCCCATCAGATTTATTGTAATTTATCGTTGGAGAACTCGAAGTAAGCAACTTAGAACGCGCAAAATATGAGACATCAAAAAGTGACTTGATTAACCTTTCACAGGTTTGTATAAATGGTGTTTTTTCCGAAAACTGCCCAGATGATAGGAACAAATTTGCTTCAATCTCTTCAAGAACCAATGGTGACCACTTTATTAACATTAATTTCTCGACTGTTGCTGTAACCAAACCCCAAAGAATAGCATTTTTTCTACCCCGTCCAGCCTGAGTTACGACTACACGGATCCGATCTAACAGACAGCACGACGACAGACGTCCTGCTTCAATTTCGCAGGGCGTTAGATTTAGCACTGAACTCTACACTGTAACGCCCACAGGGAAAAAATACACCTGTTTCGAGAGAATAATGTTGCGCTAAACTGTCCTCTCCTCTGAAGTCATGCGAGCGTACGCAAAGCACGCGCAATTTTTAAAACAACCGCGGGGCAAAGCTAAAGATTACATAACTCTCGTGACACCCTCAGTTGCACTCCATATTAACAAATATCAAATCAATAGACAATTCCTCCTTAAAACCGCGCACAACATTCGCCATCAACAACATTCGATGTCCGTACTGTACCCATAATATAACCATGGATGGTAGAACTAAACCGTCACCGGCCTCTTGAGTTCATGGCAAGATTTGTCTTGTTCAATCATTGTTCAAATGAAGATGACATAACTCTCCTGCCACCCTTCAATCCAATCCATATTTAAAAAAAACTGAATTGAATCAAATCACTCACAACATGCACCAGCAACACCATATTATTTACGTGTCACCGTGGTATAAGCAAACCGTCGCCCTCTTTGGTTCAATTTCATGGCAAGATTTGTCTTAATCAATCATTTCTCAAATAAAGATTACGTTCCTTGACATAACTCTTGTCACACCCTTCGTTCCACTCCATATTAAAAAAAATGAAATCAATCGACCGTTCCTCCTTGAAATCACGCACAACATTCGATTTACGTATATAAACCGCATGGTAACGTAACCATCACCCTCTTGGAGTTCATGGCAAGATTTGTGAACTATAAAAACAGGTTGGCGACTCGGCCGAGACGATTTGCTCAGCTGGGACAATACGAAGGAGCACTCGGAGCAGACACACGATCCTGGCTTTCAACTCTCACCTCACAATTCTCACCTCCAAAGACTTTTTCCTGCATCGGCTTTCTTGCTCCTTGGCACTGCCCTTAAACGTGGGAAAATTTACGCGCCAATTTCACACCTATTAGGGCCCGACTGCTGTTCCATGTGTACCTTACAAATATTCACAAAATATCTGCCATGTAGGTTGCCAAGATATGTGCTCAAATTGAAAATCTTACACACACCATGGAGCACGACAGCAGAGCCCAATTTCATTGAGTTCCTTAAGCATAACACATGGCTTTATAAGCTTATGAGCATGATACCAGTTGCAATGACACTAGTATTTTTCCCTGTTCTGGTGGGCATATAATGCTGTGCTTAGCTACCTTTTGTTCCATGAAACTTGGCCAAAAATTAATACGTTTTCGGGTGAAAAACATCATATTTACCGGTTCACTTTATGAAAGCAGTCCACCATCACCCATTCGAGATGGACCGCATTGAAATAAAAAGAAGAAATAAGCATGAAAAAGCAGTTGGGTGATGCACTTAAATAAATACTGAATCCATTTGCAAGCCTATACCTTTGTAGAGACACTGGATTAATGAGCCCGAACATCTCCTGGGAGTATAACAGTATACTCACCAAGTTCCCCCTGAAACCATGGATTTACAACCATTTGGTTAACGGCTCTATAACTCAAACTTGAACAAGGGAGAACTATAAGGCTAGTCTCTGAGCACGTAGGCTATACGAACACTATATGATTGTGTACAGAAGTTGGCTAATGTTTTTTTGTTTTTGTGTGGGGGTTTTTTCCACGCTAAAACTAGGGTCCCTTAACCTTTGCAGAGAGGCTTAGGATTTGAACGACGGAATGAAAAGTAAATTTGCTCATAAGATTTTGGGCAGGCCCAATAATAATAGTTTGTTTTGCCGCAAACATAGCCTTATGTGTGATCATAAACACCCTACACGTACCCTGCCCCAGAAAAGCGATAGTCAATCAAGTGCAACTTTTTTCGTATACTTTTTAATAAAACGCAGAGGAGTGCATCCAGTGCAGGCGGTAGAAACTGGATTGAACAATAGGAATAAACAAATAAAACACACAATAGGGGCACATGCCGAAGGTGTAAGTAATTCATTACATATTGTTCAGCTCGGGTAATGTACAAGAAGGGGGTGGGATGGGGGAGCCAACCAGATCAGAAAACAAAACTTTCCCTTCCCTTCCACTGAGGCACTCACACAAATCTGGTAAGGATACGGGGAAATAGCAGACAGGTGGAAAGGCAGGCCAGTATATGGTTCGTTTTTGGAAGGGCAAGGGCACCAAGGCATTTTCTCGTTCGTGAAGGGCTTCAAGGGCACCAAGGCAATGGCCATGGGACACGGAGGCGATCGCCTTCGTTGCCTCTATGATGTATCATGACTGTGGGAAGGGATGAGAGAAGACCCAAAGTCAACCACAAACAGACTACGTCATAACTTTTTTCCCAATCTCCAATAAGACTTATCGAACTTTTTTACCACAGCCCTATACTTCAAACAATATCAGACAGCGGGTCTACATATTTTCCACAACACTTCGTTTCGCTCCACTCCACTCCAACGTGTCCACTTTAAAAAGATTCTAGCCTCTTTAAATACTGAGCGACACAACTTTCCTTTTATTGAAAGTATCGAAGAGGAGCAATGATTTTGACGCTAGCTTCCGTTGGTTTGTGTATGGACGTGATGGTTAGTGTTTTTCATTCCTCAGCGAGCGACACAACTTTCCTTTTATTGAAAGTATCGAAGAGGAGCAATGATTTTGACGCTAGCTTCCGTTGGTTTGTGTATGGACGTGATGGTTAGTGTTTTTCATTCCTCAGCTGATCAAACAGTGCTACGTGTCTAATCGCAAAATGAGGCAGGTCAGGTCGATGGGGTTAGCCCCGGATCCTGGCTCTGGGGCTGGGTCTTGTCTTAAGACAAAGACGGTCCGTGTTTCAATTGATTGTCGATATATAGCTCTGATTATGATTGACCGTTAGTGCAGAGTGAATTTAGGCGCATTGGCTGCATTCTTCCCCCCTTTGCTAACAAAACAGTTGCTGGCAGTGTAAGCACTTCATGTAATCACCATGTACATAAACTGACAAACCTGTAGAAGTTTGAGATTAATCGGCCATCTGGGTCACGAGAAAATAGTGAATACCTGACTACACATTATGCATAACATCGATTTAAAAAAAAAATGAATAAAACGCTCACTGAGCTGAGCCATAAACTCCAAATATTTATTTCTCATCAAATATGAAATTCCAGAAATATTTCAAGGGACGTTTTCTACTATCATCATCATTAGATTGTGTAATATGTAAATCTGTTATCTTAGACGATTTTTTTCGTATCAATTCTGTAATGTTAAGGCCTTGTCACACGAGGCAACTATTACAGGCAACTTGGAGGCAACCAATTGCAGTGCATGCTACAGGACCACTTGGGTAGCACAGGAGTCATATTTCGAACACAACTGGTCCGATAAGAATACCAAGACAGGGGAACATTCTTAAGAAATCATCTTTGAAAACATTGTGGTCATCGTTCGAAGTGGAGTAGCTTTACAGGATGCATGAAATAATAAATATATATGAACAGTTCAGCCAAGAGAAAAATGTGGAAATTGGTAAAGCAATCTGAAGCCCCTGTGAATCTAACAGGCAATTCAAGATCAGTGAGTGTCAATACAGCAATGGTACTTCAAAACAGTCGATGCCGAACTATATGAGTACAGTCGCGTCATCAGTAATCAGCAAACTCATTAACACAGGCGGCACAGGCCATAGTTTTGTAGATCTTCTGTTTATTTTCCTCTTCAAAAAACATCTGGCATCTTAGCTTGTTTCCTGATGAGAGAGAGAACACTGTTGTTGAGGATGCTTGCTGAATGCTCCCTTGACTTCCACGCTCGGTTACCCCCCACATAACCCCTCCTCCCTACCCCCACCCCCCAACCTCAACCACACCATCTCCGTCTTTCGTGCTTGACCAATCTTCAGTCACCACCACAGGGGAGACTCTTGGCGCTTCAAGGTTCCAAGACTCTACTCCTTCCTTCCCCCTCTCGCTCTTTCATTTTAGAAACAAACATTTCATCAAAAACTTGTTAAGGTTCGGCTAAATTGACAAATTGGAAATGATAGAACACATCGACTGAAGCGAGCAGCCCGGAGACAACGTTCCATATTTCTGAGTGAGCGAGCAATAAACATCAGACAAGAATCGGCGAGAATTACTCTCAGCAGACTGGCGATAGAGAAAATTGTCAAAGGGACTTGCAATTAACTGACGATTGTCTCTCGCTATATGGTATTTAAATGAAGAGACGCTATAGGCCCTAATCGGTCTTAACGAGTCTACGATTGGCAATTTAAATGTGTAGGCTTGAGATTAACTCTTTGCAGCAGCAACAACAACAACGTGGCTTACTGGAAAATCTGTGGGAAGCTCTCTTATAATATCGATCAAGCACGTCAGATGCAAACTGCAAATCGCTTCCATGTAAATCTTTTTGCAATATGTGAAGGGTAACTATTATAGCAATTAACGAGAGAGACGACCGTGCGTGAAACCTTTTCGTAGAAAACGATTATTCATCTTCATATTTGTTTTAGTTTGGACCGCTCTAAAGAGTCGGATAACCAGGATTTACAACCTCAACCAATTCCGGTATCAACATATCTCCCTTTAATCCATTTCTTGTTTACCTTGACCCATCTTGGTCAACATGACCAATTTCAGGCCAACGCGACAATTTCCTTGACAACATGACCAAACCGGATCAACATGTTCCCCTTTCATATTTACCATGTCCCATTTCATGTCAACATGACCCATTTCGGGTCAGCATGATCATTTCCTTGTCAACAAGCCCCATTTCACGCTTAAGTGACACATTTCCCACGGTCAACGTGACCCGTTTCACTGTCAACATTCGGTTGACATGACTCCGGTCAAACTGGCATAGAATCTGGGTCAATATTGATTCACTTTGAGCATTAATCTGTCCACACATTGATTAACACCAGCCCTATGTTTGACCACCTTGATGCAGCCCGCATCCCCCACCCCACCCCACCCACCAAGCCCAACCCCAATCTAAATCTACACGTCTTTAAAACTGCATATAAAAATAGATATTGAAAACCATGTTTGCATCAACCCTTTAAAACCAACAAGGCTTTTTGACTCGATATAGCCGCAAGTAATAGAGGCAGAATAACTGCCTGGATTGAAGAAAGTGCACGCGCGTTAGGCTTCGTTTACCGCACGCACGGACGAGCAACTCTAGACAATTTCAGCAACAGTTGGGATGCTGTTTATGCGACTGGGGTGCCGATGTATCACGAAGACATCGCACACTGTTCAGTGCGTTTTATAACAAATTATTAAATTAACCAGTCTCACTGGAGAGCTATGGTTCTGTTGATGATCGATTTTGAGTTTTTGTAGCTGCTTTATTAAAATAATTAAAAGACAGCTTGATCCACAATAAATTGGTGTGTATGGTCTAAGGGATTAAAGGCATATCTGTGTCACCCTTTTTTAATTTTTTTTATTTATTTATATGAATTACATGTTAGATTAGAATACATATTATTATAAAAAACGAATAGGTATTTTAAAAATTGCCTCTATCGGATAATCAATTTTACTCGGTCACTTATATTTATAGTTCGGTGGTGTACATTATGGGATATCTACTTCATGCCTGGGGAACATTATCCCATGCGTATTGTAATGTCACAAATGACAATTTCTAGGCAACAACGAGGCAAACAATCTGCAAGTGCGAACCTCAGCAACACAATAGACATTCTTCAAATTCTAACTCACTATAATAACCAAAAGAAAATAATGAGAAAACTGAAATGTGAATGAATTTTTCTGAGCAAATGTAACTATTTACCTGTAAATTGCTTCGTGTGAAAAGGCCTTACTTTGATATGGTAAAGGTTCCCACCATTTTCCGGTTCGGATCAATTCATGACCCGGGAGTTTCAAGAGTCACGTCTACAAAGTTCCTGTTTGCAACGATGCATTAAAACTCGCTTTTTAGTGGGTTTCTTGTGTTTGTATATAACCTAGAACTGTTTTTAATGTTTGTTGTATGCGATCATTTTAGTTATTCTTTTGGGGATTATAATAAAGATTAATTGAATTGAATTGAATGAGGCGCCGTGGTGTCCGTATCGAGCAACAGTTTTTGACGAGAAGCAAAGCACTTAACGGAATGATTCGACGTAGGCTGTCCCTATCAATAACTAGCAGTGTGTTTGTATATATAAAGTGGGCGTACGTCAGAGATGTGTTTGTGTTAAATGCATCAATATCATGTCTAGTAAGAATGTAACTCAAAATATTTCATTCAATAATCCAGCATCTACAACAGCAAGAACAACAACAACAAAAACAACAACAACAAGAACAACAACAAAATTTCAACAACAACAGCAGCAAGAACACCAACTACAACAACTAAACCAGAAGTGTCAAGTAATTATTAAGCATTATTGTGTGTTGGATACCCTCTCGATTTCAGTTTTGGATGTTTGCGGATCTTAAAGGCAGTGGACACTATTGGTAATTACTCAAAATAATTATAGCGTAAAACCTTTCTTGGTAACGAGTAATGGGGAGAGGTTGACGGCATAAAACATTGTGAGAAACGGCTCCCTCTGAAGTGCCATAGTTTTCTAGAAAGAAGTAATTTTCCACGAATTCGATTTCGAGACCTCAAGTTTAGAACTTGAGGTCTCGCAATCAACTATCTAAACGCACACATCTTCGTGTGACAAGGGTGTTTTTTCTTTCATTATTATCTCGCAAGTTAGATGACCGATTGAGCTCAAATTTTCACAGGTTTGTTATTTTATGCATATGTTGAGATACACCAACTGTGAAGGCTAGTCTTGACAATAACCAATAGTGTCCACTGCCTTTAAAGAACATACATGTAGTTTGTTGCTTAAACAATAGTTGGGCAGTGTACTTTTAATAGTTAATTTCAAAGTGATTAGTGAAACAGTGATTACTCAAACTCACATAAGTCGTTAGAGGAGGCTATGTCACTTAAAGGCACTGGACACTGTTGGTAATTGTCAAAGACCAGTCTTCTCACTTGGTGTATCTCAACATATGCATAAAATAACAAACCCTGTGAAAATTTGAGCTCAATCGGTCGTCGAAGTTGCGAGATAATAATGAAAGAAAAAACACCCTTGTCACACGAAGTTGTGTGCTTTCAGATGCCTGATTTCGAGACCTCAAATTCTAAATCTGAGGTCTCGAAATCAAATTCGTGGAGAATTGCTTCTTTCTCGAAAACATTGTTACTTCAGAGGGAGCCGTTTCTCACAATGTTTTATACTATCAACAGCTCTCCATTACTCTTTAGCAAGTGAGGTTTTATGCTGATTATTATTTTGAGTAATTACCAATAGTGTCCACTGCCTTTAAACAGTGTGAAGTTCAATTTGGTATCGGTTTAGTACAGGTTTAAACAAAAATCTTATGCAAATATCTTACCATTTAATTATTAAATTACTGCAATGTATTTATTTTCCTGTCTGCAATTATTTCACAAACACGGCTACCCACCACTTAGACTTAGTGTAAATTTTGTTTCAATAATTAAAACTATGTTTTTTTTTCAATACTCGGTGTATAAGATGACAGAGGATTTATAAAAAAAAATTACTGATGGAGGCGGGCTCGAGAAAAAAAAAAAGTCTTGATCAATGTTCTATAGCTTGAACTGAAACCTGTTTATTTAAGCGCACAGTCGCAAATCAATCATTTCTCTAAGCTGTGCACTCTCAAAGTGATGCATTGTTTTTGATTCACATAGCACCTCATCAATCATGATATAGTGAAGAATATAGCACGTTATATCTGCTCTAGCAGAATAATAAGCAGGAAAAGGGGTTGCAGATAATAGCACAGGGTCTATTTTTGGTACAGGATCATTGGAAATCGATACCCACCATTGCAAGTATGAAGGGAATTCGACAAAAATAGTGACACCATACAACAAACAGCAAGACGAGTGAGAACGTATCCGAATTGGCGGCAACTGCTAAGGCTACGACTATTGCAAAGGGTGTTAATGCATAAAGAACTCCCGGATCAGAATTGAACCGGATTGCATGGACCAGCATGGACCTGACACATTTACGGATCAGGCTGACTCCAAAAGGGTTAATAAGGGGCTTTTAACCCAGATTAAAGAGTCACCTTACCAATTAAAACAGTGTTATTTTGAGACAGATCCTGGTTTATTTGCACCCCAAAATGGGTCAGGCCACATGGGACACAGATCCGGATCAATATTCTGGCCCGGGTGTTTTAGAGTGTACGGATGTGCTTTACTTCAACACACGATGACGCAACAATCTAGCCGTAGCTGTAGCCGAAGCCGCCAATTCGAACCTGGCCTTATATGGAAGCTTTTTGCGACGTCTCAGCCGCGAGTGTTGAGACTCATAAGGTGCTTTTCGAAACCACGGCTTCGGCTCAAGATTCGGCTCATGCTAGCTTGGCCCCGCGGTTGATTTGACAATTTGCGCGTGCTTTGCGTACGCGCTCAGGGCTTCAGACGAGAAGACAGAGCCCGAAGCCGAATCCAAAGCCGAAGCCGTGGATTCGAAAAGGGCATCTGTGGTTAACAACATGTAAGGATGGCCTTCTCAGCAAAACGTACAGCATTATTGATCATTTAATACAATAATGCTATTAAATTATAAACCCATGTCATCAGTAAATCAATTGTGCTACTTTTCAGAACAACAAAGGTTTTAATTGTTTTATTTAAAACGGCAGATTTGTCCCGACCTAGTTAATCAATTGTGCTGCCCTACACAACCACTCACGTTTTAGACCCTTTGTGATAATTGGACGTACTTCCGGTATTAATTCTGAAAAAAAAATTGTGTAATCTTTAGCCGAAAAAACGTGTTTTTTTGCCGAAAGCTTGGTTGTAGAAGGAAACATGCTGCCAAATTATTTCGTCTGTAGTAAAACCGTTGATTTAAAAATTAATAAAAGTAGTCGAAGAAAAAATGTGAATTTCAACCGGCCGCCTACATGCGACTTTCGGAAATTCAAATTTGCGTGGTGTCCGTTTGCAAATGCAGCAGCCAGAGATGCGGTTGGTGCTCACTAAACATGGATGGCTTCGAAAACACTGTGACAGTGTTTTGCTGTTTCTCAGCACTAAGTAGATACTGAATTCACTTTTACATGCGTTTGTGAAAGTGTTTGTAAACGAACGAAGGGTACCGATATGATGTTATTTCAGTACTACTAGGAGTAAAGACAAGTGTACCTTAAAATAAAATAAAGGTTTACACTTTGAAAAGGTAACCCACTCCCGCAAAAATGTTCTTACAGTATTGACTCAAGGTGGGTGGCAGGTTTAAACCACCCCGGAAACTGTAATGATTGCACCATAAATTTACTTTCTCTAAAGAACAGGTGATAACAACTACTCGACGTTTCATGCAGTCTGCCCTGCTGGTCTTCATCAGGATAAAAATAACAATAATCATAGCAGACTAATTGTAATCATCACCAACCATGATTACTCATATTGAGAGACTGGTCTTGAAGGAATCATGCTCTATGACATACATTGTAATGACTTTATTGTTCATGTCGACGTTTCAGTCAGACTGCCCTGCTGGTCTTCATCATGATAACAAAATATATGATCAGAGCAGACTGATACTAATCATCACCAGGACCATGATTACTCATATTGAGAGGGTATTCAACAACCCAATGCAATGTATAATCATGAAGGAATCATACTGTGCTCTGTGACATGTAGACGCTGTAATGCTTGCTATTATTCATTGGTAGTTATATACGCAGTGTGTGATCATGAAACGGGAATGTGGAGGGGGCGGGGCAGGGCGGGGAGTTCTCTATAATACATCGTTTCCGCCCTTGTCTTATCCAGTATGACTCATTTTGTCTCTAGCAACCATTTTTGTTGTTTCTCATATACCTGTCTCCAATAGTTGGCAACGGAGGGGAAAAACTGAGTGCAGCTACGATTAAACTGAACGCATCACTGGCGTCCGTTCTAATTAAGTACTAAAAAAAGAGAAGATCAAGCTTTTTGTGGAAGTCGCAACGCACTATTGGTTTTTTAGTCCTGGAGATGTATCGCAGCACATTGAAACAAAATTATATATTAACCAGTGTTTATGTACTCACAGTTTTAAAATCAGCAAAATTGAATTGATCGATAATCAATTATAATGCCATTGTTTCAAAATCAAACAAGGCGTAATCGATAAGGCCTTGTACTTACAACTGATACAACTGATAAAGTAGGGCACTACTGGAATGGCGATTGTGACCCATGATATAATGTATAGACTACATGAAATTGATTTACTATTAAAAGCACATGGACAACACTGATAGTTGTCAAAACACCAGTGTCCGCACATGTGACCCAACAATACATGAAATCAAGAAACCTGTGAAAATTTAAGCTTAATATGACTTCAGTCCGCGAAAGTAGTGAACAAACAAACATTGTACGTTTTTGTTATTCAAACATCGAGGCTTGGTTTCTCATTTTCTCAAAAATTTAATGGCATTTCAGGATAAGGGAAATTTATACCTGACCATCTTTATGTGAAAAACTGTGAATGGAGAGCTGTTGATAGTATTAACATGTGAGAAACAACTCCCTCTGAAGTAACGTAGTTTTTTTTAAAGAGGTAATTTCTCACTAAAATATCATTGAATCTGCGAAAGACTTCATTCATGCTTGAAGCCTTTCTCATGCATCTGAAAGCATACGTATTTGTGCAACTTCGGTGATCAATTGAGGCCCAAATTTTCACAGATTTGTTACTTTATACATTTAATTTTATGTTGGGATATTAGTGAGAATCTGGTCTTCGCCAAACGTACCCAGTGCCTAACGCTCATGACTAGCCTTCCCCCCCCCCCCCGTAACTCAACAGTGGCAATAAATTGATGAAAATGTCCTCATTTTTAATGTTAAAGCTTTACTGCTATATATATAGCGTTGGTGGGATGCAGGCAGTTTCACAGCAGTATCCTGAATTACCAGAGGGAACCCAAGGGAATACTGGATATAACTCCGTCCATATCACATGCATTGTTAATTTTCTATTTTACTGCTTCCTGTGTTGCCATTTCTAATCGATCTACAAGATGTTGGATGCTATAACTATTATTAATAATTCCTGGTAATGAAGCCAAAGCTCCCTTAAAGTGAACTTAATCACTGTATTTCAGATGTCTGTCAGGATATTGTAGACTACGTGAACTAGAATCACCGGGATATTACCCCCACCCTCTCCCTCTCCAATCCAAAGACAAGTTTCTACGATATTTAACTCTTTTTTAAACATCCACTACACATTCTCATGCTCAGTTTTATATTACTTCCAAAGGACGAGTCAGTTTGCACGCGCGAGGACAAAAGTAAAATTGATTTTGTTTCCACCTCTATTTAAAACAAAGTGTGTTCCCACTTTGCTGCCATGTTTTTAACGTTGGCACGAGGATCATCGATCCCAACGTGTAATTATAGTGCTAAGTTGCCTAGAAGTTCCGGGGTCATAATTCGGACTAGTTTCGCATCTATCATTGTTGAGCAAATCCGAGTGAGGGAAAATATACATTTCCTTTGTTGTTTAACAAACCGCACTTTTGGCATGGACGGCCGAATGATAGCAAACTTTCAATCGTGCTGAAAAATATTGTGACAAAATTAAAAAATTTCTGTAAAAAAATGAGCTGATATATCGCTTATGTTAGGTTGAATTTGTTTATGACAATTTCGACATATTTTTGAAATGTTTGTGTAACCTTTCTACAAACTCAAGGCTATCTGTTTGCGATTTGCACATAAAGTTGCTTTAGTTTTCCAACCTTAGCTGCCAACAACTCCGGATGTGAACGTTAAAATAGAAAGGTCTACAATGTTTAGCTGGAAACATCAGGGTCAGAGTTCAAGTTGGAGTTTGCTGAGGTATTAACACGTACCGAAAGGACGTCACTGTGCAACTTCACAGCGCAACAATTTTTACTTCCGGCATAAAGCATAAGCCTACGTAATATTAGGATGACGGAAAGGTCATTACCGAGGTCTGAAACAGTCCATACACTCTCAGATAAAAGCATTGGAAACTATTCATAATTACTTAAAAACAATTTTTTGCATATAATCTTACTTAGGAACAAGCAATGGGGAGCTGTTGATAGTATAAAACATTGTGAGACACGACTCCCTTTGAAGTAACATAGTTTTTGAGAAAGAGGTATTCACTCAAATACTAAAAGACTATTATTATGCATATGAAAGCACCCGAAGTATTATGCAACAAAGGTGTTTTTCTTCTTTTACTGTTCTCTTGCAACTTCGATGACTAATTGAGTCCAGAATTTCACATCTGTAATCTTTTGCATTATGTTCGGACAGAAAGCAAGAACACTGGTCTTTGACAATTATCAAATATGTTTTGCGCCTTTAAGTTTCGTCTCTGTATAGTTCATTGTCAATGGGTTCCTATACACGGGGAAAACAGACTCCCCAACAGCTTCCCGGATTCTTCCAAAGATGACGCGACTGCGATGCTTAAATTTATATCACCCTTTGACAGCACAAGTCTAATTCTCAATGCCAATGAAATAATGATGGTCCAGCTGACATCATTATTTGTCACTTCATCTCAATGCGCTGAAAATTATTCCAAATATTTAAAGGTTACGGTATACGGTGATGATCGAGAAAGATGACGATTGAATTTTAATCTCAAAGCTTAACTTTTACCTTGATACTTGAAATATTTCTATCAAAATTCTGAGATGTGCGAAAAACAAGAACACTTCCCTGATTAGTTTCTTATTTTGGTTTGTCATATAGAAACAAAACAATGTGAAAGGATATAGGATTTGAGGCATTGCATGGAGAGGTATCAAAATATATTTAGCTTGCGGTAACACCATGTGTGTATCTACACTGTAAAAAGTATCCGTATTTTAACGGACTCCGTAAAATGATATATTCCGTAAATCTTGCCGTTATTTTACGGACTTTCCGTATATGCAAATATTAATTATGCTAATTAGCGTAATTACAATTAACCACGTTTGCCCAAACACCTACACATAATAAAGTACATGTAAGTACATATTTAGTTTCAGCCACAACCGTGTACACATGTACAAACCCACGTTAAGGGGCTTTATATTTTACGGAATTAATAAAAAAGGTCCGGTAATTTTGCTGCCGGAAAAGAAAAAGAAAATCCGTATTCCTGCAGCAAAATTACACGGACAAAGTTTTTCATTCCGTAAAAATATAAAATCACTTAACGTGGGTTTGTACATGTGTACACGGTTGTGGCTGAAACTAAATAATATACTTACATGTACTTTATTATGTGTATGTGTTTGGGCAAACGTGGTTGATTGGAAATTTACGGAATAATTCACTTTACGGAGTCCTTTAAAATACGGATACTTTTTACAGTGTACTTGCCAGGTAGAATTTGGTCTTTGCGAACATGTCTTGCTTTTAATTCTACTACCACAGAGTTGGTTGAGAATTCGGGAGACTTCTCATACAGATCTGAAAAGAACTGTCCTGCTTATTAACTACCTACATGGAAGGTGGGAAATTGGCTAGGCTGCTATTTTTGCTTAGTGGATGGGGGGGGGGGGGGTGGGGGGCTTCTCGTTTTTGTAACTTCACTACTATAATAATTGGTCTCAACGTTTCGACTATAGCTTGCTCTATCCTCTAGTCATCGTCAGGAGACTGGACATTGTAATTTGCTTTGTAGAAACCGTGACCAGTTACCAAATAGAGTCCTCGGTTAACACCAACGTAGACAAACGTGCGTTTCCCGTTGGTGTCTCTATAACCCTTTCTTTGGGCTCTTCCCCCCGGGGCACGATAGAGGATTTACATGTGACTTGCTGTGTGATTGTGTTGAATCAAACACCGGCTCTACGGTAGGATTATGCCCTGGAAACAAACATCACATTCGTTTGCTGCAAGGGTACTTTTACTTTAACTTCGGGATTTAGACGCAGATGAATGAAGTCAACCGTGTTTGTTTTCGTTTATATCAAGACAGCTAGGCGCGTACCTTGAGCTTTTCGTCGTGGAACGTAAAGCTCAATCTGTGTCTTGGAAGTCGCGCATTTGACAAGTTTAACTACACTTCTTGATTGAAGCCCATGTAGGCGACTTAAAGGTTTTACTAAGGCAATACCCACAGAGGTATGGAACACATAATCAAACTGAGCACATAGATTTCAAGCGACGACCTTACTGTCTGTACCATGTTCGTATACTCATGGATACTTTTGAAGTTCCAAAGTAAAACTAAGTAAATAATTCATCAAACTAAAGATGGACCAGGCTAGGCCTACATTGTTTGCGAAAACTAATGAGTATTTCGGGACTTTCATTGCAGGCAATGTTCTATAAAGTTGTTCACATGTTAATTCCCACGTAATAAGTCCAAATAACAGTACAACCGATGAAGGTTTCAAACGTGCCCTTTCTTCATGTCAAAACTGCCATCTTCATCCAACTCCAATCATAAGCTCCAGCCTATACGCGCATCACTGAGCTAAGCCCAGGCCTATATACGCGCATCACTGACTTAAGCCCAGCTTATCCTGTTCCAGCGTCCCACCTTCACACGTACCATTGAGCTAAGCCTACAAACCTCATTGGCAGTACTTACAACGGAATACAGCAACAAAGTCCAGCGTTCTCTCGAAGACAATCAGAATACCGATTGAAAACCTCGAGATGACCGGTTCTTTTCAGAACCACCACAACTCATAAGGTGTTATATGTATATTCTCGCAAACCTCTCACTAGATCATAAAGAAAAACTTAAATTTGGGGAAGGGTAGCGTCTCAACATGGAGGATTCTTATTCTTCCATGGTCACACTAAGCGAAATACAGCAACAAAGTCTAGTATTCTCCAAGACAATCAGAATAAAGGCCTACTGATTGAAACGTCGAGATGTTATACAACGCTTTTTTTCAGAACCACCACAACTCACATAGATAGTTGTATGTAGGCCTACATGTCTCTGCAAACCTCACTAGACTATACAATGTCATGTTACTCTGCCGAAGAAAAACTTAAATTAACCCAGTCTGAATTTAGTGAACGGTGTAGCGTCTCACTCTTATGGACCAGCTTAGGTAGTGCATAAGACAAAATAAGTACCTTGTTGTTTATATTGATAAAATAAGTACCTGTTACAACATTGTCATCTACAACATGTCACAAGCTAAGGTGTCTCCAAAACTCGTTCCCCCACCATAAAGATGTTCCATCTACTCGAATGTATGTTAAAGGCAGTGGACACTATTGGTAATTACTCAAAATAATGATTGGCATAAAACCTTTCTTGGTGACGAGTAATGGGGAGAGGTTGATGGTATAAAACATTGTGAGAAACGGCTCCCTCTGAAGTGCCATAGTTTTTGAGACAGAAGTAATTTTCCACAAATTTGATTTCGAGACCTCAAGTTTAGAACTTGAGGTCTCGAAATCAACCATCTAAACGTTATTTTTATTTCATTGTTATCTCGCAAGTTCGATGACCGATTGAGCTAAAATGTTCACAGGTTTGTTATTTTATGCATATGTTGAGATACACCAACTGTGAAGGCTAGTCTTTGACAATTACCAATAGTGTCCACTGCCTTTAACCTTTCGCAAATGACACCGACACACAAACTGTTGTCACTGGTTCAACATCATTTGCAGTAACAATCAGTTCATAAGATCGTGTTCATCCCGCTATATGCACTGATGATATCGCACCATGGTTCTTAGTCAATAATAAATGTGTGTTTTGCACACGATCGTGCTGTACTATCGTGAAAAAACCGTCGAGGAAAAAATACACAAAACAAGGCCATGTTCAGAATGAGTCTCTTGTGTTTAAATTTTAAATTGTTTCATTATGATTGTTCTGTAATTTTCAAATAACTTATTGAACTGTTTTTTGTTTTACTCCAGTTTTCTTGTTGTTATTTTTGTCAATTATTATGTATGTCTGATGGTTTGCAATACATTGAATGGTTCAAAATTCTTTAAAAAGGTAGAAAAGCAAATCGTGTTCATCCCGCTATATGCACTGATAATATCGCAACATGGTTCTTAGTCAATAATGAATGTGTGTTTTGCATACTACGTTCATGCTGTACAACCGCCTGGGAAGGGGGTTGTTTGCGATAGTCTCTCTTTCTATTTCAAACAATCAAGGTTGGTTGGTTGAAGATGATCAAAGTAAATTGACATTGTGGGTTCTGGATTTAAAAGCTATCCTGTACAGATTTGATGGGTATCAAGCCCGTAGCAATCAGTCTGTTTGGAAACGGCATAAAGATCGCCGATTATGGGCAGGCTTTCGTTGACTACATATTGGTTAAACATGGTGTGTCGAAGGATGACCCACTTTCAACGATTTTGTTTTGGTTTGTTTTTGTTTAAAATGTTATTTAAGGGAAAATAATAATATGATTTTGAAGAGTGTGGAATTACAAAAATATCAAGTTAACAAAGTTAGTCTTTCAAATTAAAAATTGCCATTTTTGTTTTGTATAGACATGCAGCTACCAACCGTTAGAGAGCTGCTTGAGCACAAAATGTTGCTAAGCACAAAGGTATTCTCGGTTCCAGCCAGAATACAATTTCACATAAGTGTCATCTATGACTGGATCCTGCTAATTTCCGCTCAGCAGAAATAGTTATGCATAAGTTATGACTTCAGCAGCTCTATGAAATCGAGCCCAATATACCTGGAGGTTAATTGTGAATTCACTGAGTGTGATAATGAAATGGGCTCATTACTAAGACATCTGTTATCCCATTGAGTGTAATGAATAATGTACGCAAACCGCATGAATAAAACAATCGCCCACTTCATCATCAACCCAAATATTAATGAACCAATTTTTTGTTCAACAGTTATTAAGGAATACCAATCAGTTTCATCCGTAAAACTTAACTTGGTGTACATTGTACACAAACCATTACCATAACGAAAGTTTTTTTCAACTAAAATGATGCTTTTTAGTGAGAACATTGTGTTTCTCGGCAATATGTTTATGTGTAAACAACGAAAAGTGTAAGTCTAAAACAAGGTGGGTTTTTCACAAACAACAACAGCAGCAGCAGCGTGGCAGCAAAAACGGTTCGCAGCAAAAGCAGCAACAACAACAGCTGCGACAGCAGCAGCAACAACATCAGCATAATTAACAGCACTGTGGGAACAGCAGCAGCATCACTGCCGCAACAACAATAATTGACAGCAGCAGCAACAACACAAACAAAAGAAGGGACATCAGCAGTCAAAACCGAAACAACAATAACAACAACTGCAAACAAACAACAACCACCAACACCACAACAACAACAACAACATAATTCTTAAAGGTAGAGTTGGTCTTTGAAAAGCGTGTGTAACCATTTGTTATGAAATGCACATGGGTAAAAAGATGTTGTACAAGTGGAATACAGTGATCCACACAAACATGCCTCGAAATTGCACGGTTTTCCTTTTACCTCGTCGACTAACACGGTCGGCCATTTATGGGAGTCAAAATTTTGACTCCCATAAATGGCCGACCGTGTTGGTTCGCACAGTAAAAGGAAAGCCTCGCAATTTCGAGGCAAACTTGTGTGGATCATTGTATTCTACTTTTAAAACATCTTTCTAACCATATACATTTTATAAAAAATTGTTACGAACGCTTTTATTATAGACCAACTCGTCCGATCCAAGGCAACGTGTTCCTTTAATGGTAAGATTTAAAAGAGCAGCACCAACAACAACAATAACAACAACCACAACAAATATATGCTTATATTTACCTAGACCCAAAATGCAAATTTAACATGTATTAAACATAGGCTAACACCCATTATTGGTGGTTTGGCCATACTAGTTTACTATCGCAACCCTCCTAGAGTGATTCCCATGAATTCGCTTTAAGCCCCCGTTCATTATAAACTGACTGTCGGGACTAGCCTATATCATTACGGGTTCCCGACATCTCTGCCATATTGCCACTCACCACCTGGTTGCTTAATTATCCGTGTGAAATTAATTGGATCGGGACATGCCGAAAGCTGTCTAATACCGACACTGTATGAAAACCCAGTCGTGTGGACTTAATTCCACACGAAACTCGCTTATATTCTTTATACTTCCTGCGATATACGATACTAATCATTTCAAAATATTTATAGCCACAGATATATAGCAAGATATTGAAAAGATAAATAAATTGAAATAACCCGCTTTTATAATGGCAATTTGCATTCACCATGCACGTTCTCCCTTCGAGGCAAAGGGGGCTATTCAAACATGAATTAAATTTTGATAACCCTCTAAAGTGATGTTGAGCTCAGCTTGCTACATATTTTTTCTATCTACAAACAGACTAATGATTGGCTAATTTCCACCTGTTCTTATATGCAAATTTAATTATGCAAATGTATATGCAATATGCATATTCATTTTTTATTTTTTATTTTTTATATTATGTAATTTTTATTGTTCAGATGGAGATGGCGCAAAAGAAATGCAGAAATTAATTATTATCATAATATAATGTCCAACATATCTCAAAGAGGCTAATACGGTCTTGAGATGAACGGACACTACAGTCAAACAGCTTAGCATTAGAACAACCCTCAAGATTCTAAACAACCCTCAAGATGTTCACGTGAAACAGTTGACGTGTCTACACTTTTTCATCTTTTCTTTCTACAGTAGTATAAAATTGGCATCCACACAAAAATGTTCTCCAAGGATTCCCTTTTTTAAATCGATTTATAAACAAAATTTCACAATTGAAAAGCAATACGACAGTGGCAATTTTGATGAACAGAAAACAAAATAGCTTGCTGGGTTGCCCTCTTCTCAGCAGCGAGATGCTGACGACCCCCCCCCCCCCCCCAATGTCTCGTTCACCGTCTCCTATCCATCCTCATCATTGATTGAGTCTGCTCATGTTGGCATTATGGGTCTGCTCATCATATTTGCTCAGATGTGCCTATTGTTATTAATAGGTCGCCAGAGGAATATCCGTCCTCACGTCAGTCTAGGGAAACCCGTACGCGCTAAACCCCCAAGGGGATATGCGTAATACTGGCTTATCCAAATAAACAATCTGGGAGGACTTGTTTACAAGTCTAATACCAGAGCGAAAAGATCGTCATAGGCAACGCTTCATTATTTCTTTATTCGTGTGTCGTTAAAATGAAAATTTCATTTTTTATTTATTAGAAAGTAACCTTCAGTACGTTGACTGATCAAATTGGCTTCAAATTAAAAACAATTGAAGCAAGAAAATTATTTGTGTAGAAATGAATAAACAAACGAAATTGCTCTGTAAGTGGTGTGAAGGTTGCAAACTTTTACTTCAGTGTCATCGGTTATTGTTCCAACGTTGTAAGTTATGGGTTCAGTAATAAACTGTGCCCGATCATACGTGACGTAAAACAAAGCGAATCACATTTCGATGCAATAACAGGAAATCGACGCTTTCTAGTTATCTACGTGGACGCAATTTTACTTCGCAACTTTTTTTAAGGAAACCTGGCGCAGGGGGCCTTCGTTCAAATGATGTATTTCTTCTTCAGGCTATGCCGCTTGGGGCTAAAAGGCTGCCAATCACTTCTAGGTTATTTTAAATGAACGAAGAATAACAAAAAAAAACATTCACATTTCAATATAATTTTCATACAATTTTCTTGGAGATGTAATTTACCGATATGACCTTGTCACGTGGGGCTATTTTTGTTTACAGGCAACTTAAAGGCAGTGGACTCTACTGGTAGTTACTCAAAATAATTATTAGCATAAAACCTTACTTGGTAACAAGCAACGAGGAGCTGTTGATATAAAACATTGTGAGAAACGGCTCCCTCTAAAGTGACGTAGTTTTCGAGAAAGAAGCAATTTTACACGAATTTGATTTCGAGACCTCAGAATTAGATTTTGAGGTCTCGAAATCAAGCATCTGATAACACACAACTTCGTGTGACAATATCTCGCAACTTCGACGACCAATTGAGCTCAAATTTTCACAGGTTTGTTATTTTATGCATATGTTGAGACACACGAAGTGAGACGACTGGTCTTTGACAATTGTAGTGTCCAGTGTCTTTAATGACAGAGTATACTTTGGGTAATAAAGACCAGTATCCTCACTTGGTATATCGCAACATACCCATGCTATATAACAAATCTGTTAGAATTTTGGCTCATGTGGACATCGAGGCTGCAGGAAAATAAGGAAAGAAAAATCCTTGCTGCATAAAATTGTGTGCTTTAGGATGCCTAAGAAGATTCACATTTTTTGTTGAAAATTACCTCTTTCTCTACAACTACTTTACTTTAAAAGGGTGTCGTTTCTAGCAATGTTTTACAACTTCAAATGCTTCCCTGGAGCTCTTTACCAAGTAAGTTTTTGTGGTCATAATTTGTTTGAGAATAACCAAAGGTTTAGTATACCCTTCCTTTAAGGCAAACCGTAGCACGCATTGCACTGCGTTCTAAACAAGAGGCATGCTGTCTTTATGTCCCAGAGATAATTCAGTGAAAATTGAATGTGAATGTCGTTGCTTCTTGTAGAGGGTCTGTAAATTGCCTCGTGAGACATGGCCAAATGGGAAATTGTGTCGTGTGTTCCCTATGGTGTTCCTTTTTCTTACAGTGATAGTAACTTGCCTCAAAGCTGCCTGTACAAAACTGACACGTGGTGTGACAAGGCAAGTTCGTTTTTATACAAGAATCAACCACTTGAAATGTTAAGATGGTTTTTTTTTTTGCTAGATAGAAATATCGTATAGGAAAATGGAAGTACACATCCTTATTTGCTGATTGTGAATTGTGTAAAAGGAAATGTGCTTTCAAAAATTAAAACTGGAATTTGATTTAAATAAGTTTTTTGATTTACAGGGAGGGTACCTTGGACAATTACGAACGAAATGAATGACCATCAAAACTTAGTTGGTACAGAGCATGCACTGTTAAAGGCAGTTATTAACATAACGTAATGGGGAGAGGCTGATGGTATAAAACACTGTGAGAAACGGCTCCCTCTGAAGTGCCATAGTTTTCGAGAAAGAAGTAATTTACAATGAATTTGATTTCAAGACCTCAAGTTTAGAACTTGAGGTCTCGAAATCAACCATCTAAACACACACAACTTCGTGTGACAAGGGTGTTTTTTTTCTTTCATTATTATCTCGCAAGTTCGATGACCGATTGAGCTCAAATTTTCACAGGTTTGTTATTTTATGCATATGTTGAGATACACCAACTGTGAAGGCTAGTCTTTGACAATTACCAATAGTGTCCACTGCCTTTAAGCTTTGACTATCATAACACATTGTTAGAAAAGACACCCTACAAAGTAATGAAGTTATATAGAGAAAGAGGTAGTTTTTCACAATTTGTTTTTGAATCTGAGATAAGCTTCGAGCATGAAGCGTTTCTCAGGATATGAAGGCACCTGTTCTATGCGACAAAGGTGTTTTTTTTCTTTCAATATTTTTCTTGCAACTTGCGATGCCCAATTGAGCCCAAAATGTCTTTTAAAATTTCCCAACATGTGTGGATACTAGTCTCATCACCGAAAGTATCTGCCTTCAGCGGTGAAATTTATCAACTGATTTTAGAAGTGCCCCACGCAACAACACACCAATGTATGAAAATAAATAATATTTTAATGGCTCAAGGTATATACACCAGTCACTCATTACATCAATACCAGTTATACGGGCTAGACCAAAATTAATTTCTCTAAACATTATTAAAAGCGATTGCTTATTATTACAAGGGCGCTTGGCTCTCCAATACAACAAACACCTTGACTGTGACGGGTGATTGTGTCCAGTCGAGTGACATGTTGCAACGAATGCCTTTCATTAATTACAGATTCATGCGAATATATTTTAATTAAGTCTGTTTGTATAACCTTTCCAGTCCACATCATGCATCGTTTTGCTTCAATACTATTTAAATATGAATTATTATTCAGAAATGTTCTCATAAAGAATTCATGGATACATCACAACTACATATCACTATTATTTATCAGTAGGACTGACGATACCATAGGGACACTGTTTATTTATTAAGAGCCATACCGTTTTTTAGTGATTTCGCTGAAACTCTGGAGCGTTTAACTATTTCTGTGACGTCACTCTATTGTTGAAAGTGTAGATTATTTGTACGAATCTACACTTTCGTTACGAATCTTCAATTTCATTGAAACTGTTACTTAACCAATGGGGGAAATAGATTCGTGACTACGATGTACTCGCCTTTGGCTCGTACATTCTATTCACGAATCTACACTTTCTCCTCCCAAAAGTCAGGAAGAATGATCCGTAATTGGAATCCAAATCTGACAAACGTTTCATGTAGAAACAGGAACGTTCCTCAGATTGACAATATTTTGAATCCCTTTATCTATAAGCTACATTCCTTTGAAGGGAGGCGTTTCCTCAAAATGGTATACATTATGACTGCTATACAGTGCTTCTAACCAACTACGATTCATGGTCTCTCATAATTTGTTGAGTATTACCAATGTCTTTACCCTTCCTTTGAAGAGATGCGAGGGAAAACTCCAAATGAAAAAGATGAAGTCCCCCCCCCCATTTTATTTGAACTCAAATTAAAACAATGAGATAATAAATTTATAGGCATACATTATAACAGTTCTCATTGCCCCACAAGGAATTGACACGCCATTGAAAGCACTTGTGCATTTAATTAACCCAAGGTCATTATATGGTTTATGTTAAATTGTATTTCTCAGTGTTTTCTCACTCCTTTCAGTTTGAAATCTTGCAAAAGACTCATGTTATTGTCCTCGTGACATCCAGTTTGGATATCTATTTGATTCACAATTCCGTTCATATTTGTATGGCAAACTCATCCTTTTACTATATTAGGGGGTCAGAGTCACTGCTGACACAAAGTATAATACTTGGATCCAAGGGGTGTTTTGAAATGATGGAAATGCCACCCATGGATAACCCAGGAGCTCTGAATCTGAATTATGTAATACTCGGCAAAACATCCTATACGGAAATATCACACAAACTATAAGCAACATGCTATACAAAACAAGGAAACCTTAGATCAAAGAGCAATTGTATTTATTTGTATGCAAAGAAAACTCTCAAGTAATTGGGATGTCTTAACGGCCAGGACTTCACCTGCAAAATGCGGTTCAGAACCACATACTATACTCAGATGTGCCTTGCTGGAGCTGAAACGCAAGGCTATAGACCTGGATGATTGCCAAAGACTGCGCTCGGTCAGTTCTGACTGAAACACAACATCAAGCGTGTGTGCACACCAGAAGCAGAACCTGAAGAAAATAACAACATTTCGTTCAAAAGTATGAATTCAGACAAAAAATAGTCTGAAGTTTCTCATCCCTGCCCAATTTGAAATCTTGCAAGACATCTTATTGTCCGCGTCACATCCATCTTGAGTCCTCTTCAGTCTTAATCTCTGCTCCTCAGCGTCCCCCTACACACACGATACCCATTCCCAGTGGTTAATTTCCTAACGTCTTCCTTCATTTTTCAGCTTCCATCCAATCTCCATCTCCTGCTTACATCTTGGAGTGTCTCCATCCGTCATCATGTCTTCATTTGTCTCCAAACTGATATATCCTTCCAATCCTTTAAAGGGTTTGGGGTCCTGGTTGTACGACACAAAACACAATAGCAATATATAAATCTGCACCATGTCTTATGCACTTTAAAAGCTTTTTGATCAGAATTGATCAATTTCCGGTTCGTGATCCGGAGTCTGTTTCAAAATTACCTATTAATGGATCAAACTGATTCCGGGTGAAAAAAATACATTTTTTTTTACCACTTTACGGGCCAGTCTGACCCTGAAATCGATCACCCCATGGACCCAAATTTTTTGGTAAATTCCGACCCGGGATTTTGTAAGACTATGGTAAGGTGTTTAAGAACTCCAACAGTCCAAAGTCTTGACAAATTCTTTTCTTGGTTATGCCTGCTTAAATGACATGTTACTGAACCTCAACACATTCTCTGCCTAGTCCCAAGTATTCCAACATTCAGTGTTGAGTCACCAGACTAAAGATAACGGAAGAATTCAGAGGGGTCTCTAATACGTAGGAATATATGAACCATCTCGAAGATATTTTTGCAGGTTAAATTTCATACACAAGTTAGGGTAAGGTTTACTCTTCCACTTAAACAATTCCGCCAGAACCTCTTTAAGTCTATCATGTCTTCGATCTCAACATCCACTTGACTATGCACTATAAACCCTTAAAGACACTGGACACTATTGGTAATTGTCAAAGACCAGTCCTCTCACTTGGTATATCTCAACATATGCATAAAATAACAACCCTGTAAAAATTTGAGCTCAGTTGGCCATCGAAGTTGCGAGATAGTAATGCAAGAAAAAAACACCCTTGTCACACAAAGTTGTGTGCTTTCAGATGCTTGACTCGATATCTCAAAATTTTAAATCTGAGGTCTCGAAATCAAATTCGTGGAAAATTACTTCTTTCTCGAAAACTAATCCACTTCAGAAGGAGCTGTTTCTCAAAATGAGAACCTCTCCCCATTACTCGTTGCCAAGTAAAGTTTTATGCTAATAATTAGTTTGAGTAATTACCAATAGTGTCCACTGCCTTTAAGACTATCTGTCCTCGATCTCAACATCCACTTGTCTATGCACTACGAATCCTTATAAGTAATGTATCATTAGTGGGGCTAGATGCTGATACATTTAGAGATTTATAGATCTCCAGAGATTTCATCTTGGATTAGGTTGAAAGGTACATCCATGGCAATGAGATGACTGAGTGTTTACTCTCTTTCAAGAAAACAACATTCTCAAAGTGCGGTAGTTTATCATAGCGCTGTATCTCGTGGGCCGCGGAAGGCACATGTGCAAAAGAAGACGCGCAAGATAATGTTCAATAAGGTTATGAGTTACATATTGACCCCTTGCACGCGTATCACACGCGGCGACCAATGCCACGCTCACCATGTTGGTGGGCAGTTAGGTTTACGTGTATTAACGCCGCGTCGTCTAAAATGCACACTTCACTGCATAACGCGCAGCATAGAGTTATATATGAAAACGCACAGTGAAATTGCCCACCAGTATGGCGCATTCAAGATTTTTCTGCTGATGACGTCAGGTGAAATGGGTCAATAGTAGAGTGTTCAGTCCTTACTTGATCCAGTCCTATAATAAGAACTGACGCAGACTTGTAAATAAATCAATGCGATGACAATATACATGAATATTCATTAGTCACGCCAACATTACGTCATTGGATATCAACAATAAATGGGTTGCACATTCCAAAGAGGAATTTTTGCGCCAGTAAAAAAGTCAAATTCAAAAACTTTTTTATTTAATATTTTATCATCAAAATTCAGGAATAAACTAAAATGTTATAAAGTAATCGAAATGTGTATATAGTGTATTGTCTCAGTAAGCTACGATTATATGGTAAAATTGGTGTCAATTAGCCATTGTGTGGCCAGACTTTCTAGCTCCTTTAGGGACGTCATTTGATTTTGTTTGTGATAATGACAACATTTGCATTGGAAGGATATCAAATACAATGTCATTGTTACACACTTTTAATGTGAGGTTGGATACTTAAAGACACTGATCACTGTTGGTAATTGTCAAAGACCAGTCACTTGCTGTATCTCAACAAATACATAAAATAACAGACCTGTGAAAATTTGAGCTCGATTGGTCGTCGGAGTTGAGATATTACTATGAAAGAAAAAACACCCTTATCACACGAAGTTGTGTGCGTTTAGATGCTTCATTTCGATACCTCAAATTCTCAACTTGAGGTCTCGAAATCCAATTCGTGGAAAATTACTTCTTTCTCGAAAACTATGTCACTTCAGAGGGAGCCGTTTCTCACAATGTTTTAAACTATCAACCTCTCCCCATTACTCGTTACCAAGTGAGGTTTTATGCTGATAATTATTTTTAGTAATTACCAATAGTGTCCAGTGCCTTTAAGTGTTTCTCTACTTTCAAATGGACTCTATCTATTGGAAAATGGGTGCATCAAAAAAGGTAATCTGACCGATTTAAACCACATCTTTTGTTAAACCGCAAACCGAAAATCTATTTGCAATATTTTCCATTTACGGGCTACAAAAAAACTGACACCCCCCCCCCCCCCCCCCCCGAATATTCGGTATCTACATAAAGAAAGCTAAGAGTGACTATACATATAAATATGAATAGTAGACTTGCGGGTACAACCATGTGTAAAAACAATTTGAGTGAATGATGGCTCTGAGAAGAGCCGGTTTGGTCTCTGGAAGCTAAAAGCTGTTAATGAAGGTACAGTCTGTAGGTTACGCAATCGACACTCACCAGTAACCGACAGGAATTAGTCGATAATTGAGTCGAAGCGAATACCCCAATTATTCCCGTATAATTGGACAACTGTGGGCTGGTACGGGGCGGTCGATAGTAAATCAACGCATGGGGGCAGTCAATAACGCTTTAGCAAATGGGGTCATTAATAAGGTATAGTGGGCTCTAAATTGTTTATTTTCATTTAGACTTTAACGGAGAATGCATAATTGTAATGACAGCCTGTAAGTAGTAATAGCAGCCTGTGAAAATTGTATACGCAGTCTGGTTTAACAGACTGCTTAGGGTGTCTCAAAGCGCTTCCAATATTATTACCCCTGCAGCCAATTTCACGAAACGCTAGGATTAATCCTATCCTGAGTTAGGACGAGTAACCCCAACCTCGCTACCATGGGCAGCGCGCCGTATCACGCTGCTCTGCGTCCCCGTATGATCGAGCAAGGCATGCTGGGGAAAAAATGGCGCGGCGAGATGGATCACCCCTGGGGACGAGGTTAGAGTAGCCCATCCTAACTTAGGATGGGTTCAATGCGTCCTACGTCTTTGGATACGGAACTTTACTCGTCCTGAAGTCCAAAGATTAATCCTAAGTTAGAAAGAGTTTGGTGAAATCGACGGCTGGTCACTGGGCCTAAGGCTAAATAATTCCTTAAACCATTTTAGTTACCTGGGGAGTATACAGTCTGTGCAACATTAACATGCGCTACTCGGGTAAGTCAATCGCAAGAACCATCTGTGCCATGTAGGTATACACATTAAGGTGGAGAGAGGAAATTATTGTTAAGTGTCTTGCTCAGGGACACAAGTGTCACGACCGGGATTCAAACCCACATGACTCTGCTGAACAGAATCACCAGAGCTTGAGTGCGGTGCTCTTATCCGCTCAGCATCCGAGCATCCGAGTCCAAATCGCACTGTATGACCTGGTTATGACCCATTTCCGGGTCAGGCTGACCCGGAAATGTGTCAGGAACCCTGGGACACAGAAACTGGGTCAGCAATTCTGACCCGGCAGATCCTAGAGCGAATGCACATCTACTGCGTGCACATTGCCGTCTTCCCTGCAGCAGAATGCCATATCATACCACTCAGCTAATAATAAAGAATCAACTCTAATGTAGAATTGCTCTAAACATAGGTTTTCTCTGTCAATTTCGGCAAGAGTGAGCAGCCAATTTCATTTGCAAGCGTTCGAATTAAAGCTGTTTTGCCCCTCCAGTTGTTACTGCGTTTTAAATTCAAAATTCGGCTATTTAATTTCGTTTTAGCACTAGTACAATTTAGCGTATTTGTCATTCTTTTTCGTGACTCACACGCCTCAAGAAGCGCCTGAGAATTTGAATTCTGCTTTGATGAATTGTTAAATTGAATGACTAACCGACGCAACATTATACTTGAGTAATCATAAAACTAAATCAAATTAACCTTTTCAGTAGCATTCGATTTCGCGCGAAAAAAGAGTAGCTCATTCGCCGAAATTGACCGAGAAAACCTATACGTTCAAAGTTGTGCACATTCTTTTAAACTATAATAAAAATGTTATGCCCGAGAAACGAGTTTCCAGTAGGCAGTTAGGACACATTATTTTACACATTGCTCAGGCCCTTAGCCAGACACCAATCGACAAGTTACATGATGACCTTAGAAAGGTTCATTACGAAAGAAAAAAAAAAGTGTAGTTTTACTCTGTTTCCCCCTCAAGGGGAATATAGCGCCAAAAGCATCCCCACATCAGCTTCTTCATGGGAAACTGCACAAAATGGAAAGAGTGTCAAATCATCAGTTTCTGCCCTTTTTCATTTGCTGGTTGGCAGACATTTTGTTATGAACAAAAGCAACCTCAGGCCCGTACTCTCGCCAAAAGTGCAGTGATATTTGGTATGGGGACTATCACTCCGGCTATGATTCCAATTGACTTGATGCGCTGAGTGGTTGTGTTGAAATTTCATATTGCAAAACTGTAACTGGAGGGAGTGCATCTTTCGTTTATAGTTTCTACCTCAATCCACACATTAAAAGCCAAGTGATACGGCAAATAAGGTAAATTGAAAAGTAGCGAAGTCTCGGTGATGCTGGATGGATTGCTCGAGACTTTAGTGCTTTCTGTTTTTTTTTCTTTCTATTTCAGCCACGAGGGAGGATGTTACGCAGCTCAACAAGGAAACCATTTACGTCTTCTTTTTGAGGGGGGGGGGGGGGGAGGGGGGGGGCTCGGGGACGGGAAACTTGAGTCTTTTTTTTTAATTCCTTGACGGTAAAAGATGCTGTTGAGATACTGGGATTGATATATTTTGTTTCCCTTTTTGAAGAGCCCGTGGGTAGAGTTCTAAGCTCGTAATACCGAACCCGTGAGGTTTGACGTTTTTTTTAACAGCGTCATTGCAAATACTCCCATCGTCGATCGAGAAGTTCTGGTGATGCTCGTTGGGGCCGGGAACAACAACCACTCAAAAAGGAGTCATTTCAACAAAATGAAGGAAGAACTGACGTGATATCTTAAACCATAGAGTAAGTCCTTACTCTATGCTTAAACACATGTCCAAAGGAAGGGTTAAAGGGAGTGGTGTGGTAATGAATTGGTTTGAATGGTGGGTTGTGGTTGAGCGTGGCCTGCAGAATGAACACGGTCTACAGAATGTGTTTTTCAACTGTGTAATTCTATTAAACTGTTGCGTTGGCCACTGGATGGCCAGTACAACAACTGACGTGGTATCTCAAACACTGGTCCATGTGTTTTTAAAGGAAGGGGTGAGGTAATGAACTGGCTTGAATGGTGGGTTTCGGTTGAGGATGGCCTGCAGGACTAACACGGCCTGCAGAATGGTTTGTTTTCAACTGTGCCATTCTATAGGTTTTTTCGGTCGATTTCGGAAAATGAGCAGCCCATTTAACCATCAAGCTATTCTATTTCGCGCAAAATCGAATGCTACTCAAAAGGGTAATTCGATTTCGTTTTGGGATTAGTCAAATGTAATGCTGCGTCATTCGAATTAACAAAATAATCATTCAATTTAACAATTCATCAAAGCAGCATTCAAATTCGCAGACGCTTCTTGAGGCGTGTGTGTCACGAAAACGAATGATGCTACGCTAAATTGAACAGAGTGCTAAAGGAATTTGACTCGACCCAAAACGAAATTGAATGGCCGAATTCTGAATTTGAAACACAGTAACAACTGGCGAGACAAAACAGCTTTATTTCGAACGCATGAAAATGAAATTGACTGCTCGTTTGCCGTATTTGACCGAGAAAACCTATATTAAACTTTTGCGTTGGCTGTTGTCTGAAAGTACTGCACTGAATGCTAAAATATATTAGTCTTCATTACAGTCTACAAAACTTCAACAAAATAAAGTCACCGATTTTGAGGAAGACATTCCAGTAGCTTCGCGATCGTGCTTTGAAGACAGCAATTCTAATATTAAACGTTTTACTCATTTATGGCTCTTCAGTGAAGCGTGGGACAAGTGCTCGATGCACTGAAAAGAAAAAGAAGGGGGAGGGGGGGGGGTAGGAGAAAACGAGTTCAAAATGGCAAATGCCAATGTCTGCAAGAAACAAATCCAATCTTCCCTCCATTAACAAAATGAAGACGAGAAACTGAAATCAGCCATCGGTGCTTCGCGTCAATCAGGCATGAAACCCGTCACATTATTAAACCATCAAACCGGCAAGAGCAACATCGTTAAGAACTCCTACACACAATGCCGATAGGAAAGTGTTAGTGAGGTCATTCACACAGCAGCACCGTCAAACCACCGGGACAGAAATCAGGAGCCGATGGGGCTACACAGAGCGATAGACGGTATAAAGTAGACAGAGAGAGAGTGGCTAGGGGTTCGTAAAGGAAACGTAATAAGCAAGTGACGATATAAGGTTTCCAAACGCTTACTCATCACTCTGTGATTAGAGACATAACGCACCTCTGGGGACGGTTTTTTGTCACCTCTCTCCTTCTGTGAGCATATCTACGACTCTTTCATCTGAAATCAGTACGGATCATATTGGTTGACCCCAAAATCAGTGACGTTTTCACGAAGTGACAAAAAAGTGTGTACGAAAATTACAAGTTGGGGCAATCCGGTGTTTGCAAGTGCAACTTCAAGGACGCGTTTAATTGCCCTTAACAGTTTCCCTAAGTTGCAAAAACAGTCTCGGCAAGTTGAAACATGTTGACGAAATAGTAGCAACATTAAACCACTGGCAAAACTCCAGACTTACAAGCAACACATTGTACTCATCACCAATGTGCTTCACTGCTGAATCATTGACATTGACGCAGAAATACACCACGATGTTTCACGCAGACAAAGCCCTGATGGTATAAAGTTGAGTGTTTACTCCTTGCAATTTTTTCCCCTTTTTTTCTAGATTTAAATCTAGATGGTGCACGATCTTATCCGAGGAAAAGTCTTGTCAGTCATTCTTCAACATTAACGCTGCAGCCAACGGCCAAAGCTGAGCCGAAGTCGGACGCGTCCTAAAAGTTGACTGATGCCACGTACCGAGGCTTCTATTACACACTTGTTCAAAATATGAATGCTGAAGACCCTTTTCGAATCCACGGCTTCGGCTTTGGCTCCGTTCTCTCGTCTGAATCCCTGAGCGCCTACGCAAAGCACGCGCAATTGTCAAAACAACCGCGGGGCCAAGCTAGCCTGAGCCGAATCCAAAGCTGTTCTCGAAAAGGGCCTATATTTTAATTCATCAGTCCACTCGACAAAATACAGCATTGCTTTGTCACCTGGATCGGGGGAAACCCTTATGCATAACGGTGAGCTTTGACTTTATGACGTTGTTATATAACTGATTGGAGACCCGTAATGAACATCTTCTAAAGAAATGACGAGCCTAAGCCCAAGTCTACGCCAAAGCCGTGGTTTTGATGCGGCCTCTTGTCACTTCAATGTTGCCGCTGCCTGCACTGACTGCCTCAGCCATAGCCACATAGCCGAAGCCGTTTCACTCAGACGACGTCGTAATGCCTCATCAGCTAACAGTTTAAGGTGACTTCTATATGACCCTAACCTTTACCAACGGCTGATGAAGACAATCTTCGCGTGTGACTTCCTTCAGGAAGTTGTGGGCGAGGAGAGACCTGTAAAAACCACTTTCGTTGTCTCAACGAAAGCACTCAGAAAGAATCTGTTAACATTGAACGCCAAAAAGCTTTCCATCATGGATGATGAAAGAACATTCTCAGTGAAGATGAATAAGAGCTTTGTTTAAAGGCACTGGACACTATTGGTAAATACTCAAAATAATTATCAGCATAAAAACTTACTTGGTTACGAGCATTGGAGACTGTTGATAGTATAAAACATTGTGAGAAACGGCTCCCTCTAAAGTAACATAGTTTTTTTTTTTTAGAAAGAGGGGTAATTTTCCACTCAAATAATACAAGAGTTCAGCTTAAGCATTTTATCATGCATCTGAAAGCACACAATGTGCAAGGATGTTTTTTTCTTTCATTATTCGTTTGCAACTTCGATGACCAATTTAGTCAAACTTTTCACAGGTTTTATAGCTGATGCATATGTTGGGATGCACCAAGTGGGAATACTTGTCTGTGACAATTACCAAAGGTGTCCAAAGCATTTAATCCCATATCGCCCACGTGTAAACATTGGTATCTTTCACCACGGTACAGTGTCACTGCCAGGCTGGTCAAATTCAACATATGACAACATTTTTTTCGTCACATTTTTTTGTACATACTTGGATACCAGGGTAAGTCTATGTGATGTGTGATGTTGATGACTGGTTCACATCAAGTTAAATAGAGATATACATAATTGTTTTATTTTTAAGGCCAGTCACTTTATTAAAATTCTCTAGTTTTTAGTATAGGCCCAAACACAACATACAAACAGCGAGACAATGTCATTCACTTTCTCCTGAATACGGGGAGAGTATTCGAAGCGTCGAGACCACACCGGCTCTTTCAGAGCCATCACTCACACAACCGAGATTTACACATGGTTGTATCCGCAAGTTTACTATTTATATAAAGTTAAAGGCAGTGGACACTATTGGTAATTGTCAAAGACTAGCCTTCACAGTTGGTGTATCTCAACATATGCATAACAAAACTAACCTGTGAAAATTTGAGCTCAATCGGTCATCAAAGTTGCGAGATAATAATGAAAGAAGAAAACACCCTTGTCACACGAAGTTGTGTGCGTTTAGATGGTTGGTTTCGAACCTTTGGTTATTGTCAAAGACCAGTCTTCTCACTCGGCGTATCCGTGTATCTCAGCATATACCTATGCATAAAATAACATAGTTATAAACGCCCTTGCCCTTCCTTGTAATCCTGGACCTTGCCCTCAAATGAGGTCATTATTACTTCATGCTGAAATCCTCACATCCTATGCCACACCTGTTTTTTTTAGTTTTTTTTAACACACACGTACGAATATCGACATGATGCAAATGTAGACAATAACAACACCCAGAATTCACACAATAGTATGGGACGATCAGAGCAATGATCATGCGAACCATTAGTGCAATGAACATGTGGTCTAAAGGCACTGGACACGTTGGCTAATTGTCAAAAACCAGTATTCTCACTAGGTGTATCCAAACTTACATCAAAACAACAAACCTGTGAAAATTTGAACTCATTTGGTCGTCGAAGTTGCGAGAGAATAATGGAAGAAAAAACACCCTTGTCACACGAAGTTGTGTGCTTTTAGATGCTTGATTTCGAGACCTCAGCTGAGGTCTCGAAATCAATTAAAATATTTTAGTTAGAAATTACTTGTTTATCAAAAAACTACTTTACTTCAGATGGAGCTGTTTCTCACAATGTTTTATACTATCAACAGCTCTCCGTTGCTCGTTACCAAGTAAGTTTTTATGTTAACAATTCTTTTGAGTAATTACCAATAGTGTCAATGCCTTGAATTCACTTGCGTTGAAAACAACAAGGACATTGAGAAACTTCCTTTCAGGATTGGTACTGGATGTGAACTTTAGAATCGGTGAACAGGCTAACATTAGAACCAATCACAATGAACTCCTTGCCTGGTGGATGTTTCACCCCCCCCCCATCCTACAATCTGGACTGTTTTAAGAGGAATATCAACTCCTGCCTCCAGCTCTCCTGAGTTATTTTCATGTTCAATTGTTTTCTTTTAGTAGCCCCTAACCTAGAGTGGCTTTTAGCCTTTTTTGGGGCGAACTTGCATAAACAAAATATGAAAAACATGTATACAAAAATAAATCGTAGCTCGGCTTTAATTTACTAACGCCATGACAACCAACGAAACTGAACGCATCACACATCCTTCCTAAAAACAAAATAAAAATACTATCGCCATACATTATAGCCTTTTTAGTGTGACCTAATTTTATACGCTATAGTTCCATCATAAATCAATTAAACTACGCGTGAACTAAGAAAAACCACCCTTTCTGTACCGATGGATATTGTCACGCAATACAGTGTAATCATTTACCAATTTCACTGTTGTTAGATCAACCATAGAGATTAATCAACATTAATATATAGAAAACAAAGGCATACATTCGCCCACATAGACCCAATATTATTTCAAAACCTACATGTTTGATCGATCGGTCAGTTGCAGATGCGACTTTCCCGGTTTGTTTATATATTTTTCAGACATGGAAAAGTCGCCAGGTATCAAGTTCTCGCCTATTTTTGTACATTTATCAAAGGTCTTAAAAGCTAGAGTGATTGTCCCCTAGTATTTTCTTACACATGAAAAAGTCGTGAGGTACCAGCGTCTTGACTAATACGTGTACCTCCATCAACGGTCTTACAATTCACTAACAAGAGCTGGCGTGTTTGTCACTTAGTGGTTTTATAGACATGAACAAGTCGTCAGATACCAACTTCTTGCCTAATGAGTGTACCTCAATCCAACGGTCTTGTACATTTCGAAAGAAAAATAAACCACTTCTTAAGATTGGAAACTGAGAGAAAATAAACACAGAGCCTTGATGAGAGAGCCGCCCAAGAAACATGGCAAATTACTGCACTCTGACCCGATACATTACCATTGTCCCTTTATACGAAACGATAATTGTACTACCCTACTTCCCCCTCTCAATGATGCACTTGAGAACTTCAACTTATTAACCGATATCACGAGTTGTAAACCTCGGTGAAAAAGGAAAAAATAGAGATGAAAATAACTCAGTTGAGCTGGCTGCAGTTGAGAATTGCTAGTCCTCAATACCCTAGATGTTGGAGGGAAACGTGCATCATAGGCAAGGAGTTCCAAAGAGGCAGTACGTGGAATAAAGCTGTTGGAATGGCTCCTTGCTCTACATCTCAGCAAAGCCAAGTGTATGTGTGAGAAGTAGCACAAAGCCTGGTTTCACGCTCAAACACCCTACTGATATAGGAGGAACCAGGTCAGACACACTGGTGGAACATTTACCATGAAACAAATATCTGAAGAAAAGATAGAGATTGGGTACAGACCTAGGATGGGGAAAGAGGTTGTAACGTTGATCCCAGCCAAATAACATTAACAATACGCTTTTACACTATATCTGTTCAAGATAATTGACAAGCAAATGATATGCATGGACGAAAAGCAGTTCATGTGTTGTCATGGTTTCTTGTACAAGTTGATACTTGGTCTATTTCGATTGCAGCCATTGAAACAAACAACGGTATGTCTTCACAAGCGACAATTCCAGACATTGATCAGACAACAGCTTCTTTCGAAGATTGGAAATGATAAACTTCTTAAAGACACTGGACACCTTTGGCAATTGTCAAAGACCAGTATTCTCACTTGGTGTTTCTCAACACGTATGCACAAAATAACAAATGTGAAAATTTGTACTCAGTTGTTCGTCGAAGTTGCGTGATAATAATGGAAGAAAAAACACCCTTATCACACAAAGTTGTGTGCCTAGATGCTTAATTTTGGTATCTCAAAATCTAATTTCTGAGGTCTCAAAATCAAATTCAAACATTTCAGATGAAAGTTACTTCTTTCTCGAAAACTACGTTACTTTGGAGGGAGCCGTTTCTCACAATGTTTTATACTATCAACAACTCTCCATTACTCGTTACAAAGTAAGTTTTTAATACTAACAATTATTTTGAGTAATTACCAATAGTGCCCACTGCCTTTATATATGAAGCAAGTTCCTCATATTGTTTAATTAAAAAGATCACAATATAAACAAACTGAACTATAAATACATATCTGGAATTTAAATCGTCATATTGAACTTGAATAAACCTATCAGAGTTATCATATTTCAGAAATCTGCTTTTAAGCAGATTTCTGAAATATGCGTTATACTGCCGGCAGAAATCCTAGCCAGTCAGGAGCGTATTCTGAATATTATATTTTCTTCGCATAATCTTTGTTGTTTTTAATTATCAAAATCAATTAGGGCAACACGAGAAGGGGAGAGCGTGTTGCTGCCTTGGGCAAGATCATCCTGAATAAATCTACATGAATCTAACATACGACCTTATGAGTGGGTTTTTTTTGCAGCCAGCCGGGGAGCATGCATTAGCCAGCATTGGTTATTTTGACCCTGTTCCTGTGTTGGTAGTTTATTTATTCAATTATTTATTTTTTAGTTGAGTGCTTTCATTTTTGAGGAAATTCACACAATATTGTATTAATTTAAAAATTGTTTCAGCATTTTTTTTTTAATTCGAACTATATTTGAGGAGGGTTTCTGTGATGTGCAAATTGTATTTCAATAATGAAGTTTCAATTGAATTTAGGAATGTAAAAAAAAAGAAGAAGCATGTTTTAAAAACGTATGGTTTAAGTATAAGCCATTTGTGAGTTAGATTGTAATAATGTCCGGTCTATGACTGGTTTAGTACTCCGTGAAGACCGTCCTTACACCAGGCCGTGTCCCAGGCCCCCAACTCGGGGACAAGGGCCCCGCATGTCATTGCGCCCACGCTCAAGCAAAACCCATTTACTTCTAAATCGGCTACTACTCCTTAAAAGCACTTAAATCCTACCAAACTCTAAACCATAAGAAACACACCTTTTTAGAGTTCGTGTATCTGCGATGCGGCAAGTCGCAATTTCCCCCATTATACTGAGTTCCGGTAAAACAAAATCAGGATTTTTTTAAAAACGAGACGACGAAAATTCCCCCAAACAGGACGTTCCAATCCATCACAAACAAAAATCAGTGCACGTTTCTAAAAACGTCCGTGTCCATGAAGAACGAGCGGGGGAGTTTGTGGAATAATTCTCTTTATCAAATGAGACAAGTCCGCGGACGAGGATCACCTTGGACTGAGAGTGGATTCTTCGCTTTACTTCCTGGGCCCTGTCTGAATAGAAATCATTCTCATTAGCGTCTGATTGCTATCACAGTCAATGTACGCAAAAAGTAATCGGCGGTTAACTTCAGTCAAACACTATCCCCCTGATGGAATATCACGACTGTGTATATCCTTGATAGCTTGATGGAAGATATCATTTACAGAAACGGATGAATGAAATAACAGCACCCCAAACCAAAGTCAGTATGATATAGGTCAAACAATTTCAGAGCGATGTTTTCTATTCTTGATCTAGATTTTCATAAAATGTCGAGGACGTGCTCTTTTGACGATTGCAATATACGTAATTGAACAACGAGGTGATTTGCGCAAGCTTTGTATACAGTGGATACAATCATCAGATATAGTCTTAATTGGACCCGAAGGAATGATACCGAGACAACATCCTGACAACTGTTAAGATCACCATGAATTACAAAAGGAGTTACAACTTTCCTACAAACACTCGTTACATGGCCACCAATGCAGACAATAAAAGGGTTGATACAATTACGTTATCCCCCCCCCACCCGACGAAGCAAATACGTTTCAAACGTTAATTATTTCAGGCATCAGGCATACGTCCGACATGGGAATAACGTTGGACATACACAATTAGGTTAGACTTGGATCTTGACGTCCGATATCGACTATTACGTTTGATATGGACCAATATGTTCGACATGGTTCGACATGGTCCATTACGCCTGTAATTGACAATTACGTTCGACATGTACAGACAACTATTATTACGTTTGACATGGACCAATGCGTCAGAACTATTTTGTCTGACCAACTGTGTCCAAAAAATCATTAGCCCGACCAATTACGGCAGACACATAAGAGCGAGTTCGAGTGTGCACCATGGTTAACTAAAGGTTGACTATTTTGACTCGAACCCATGCTGGTCGACCATTGGTTGACTAATGTTGTCAACCATTTTGAACCAGCCTCATGACCATGGTTTCTGCACTGGTCCCAAAAGCCTGTTCCATGCTACACTATAGCGAAAACGCGGAAGACAACGAAGTGTTGAATGTCGTGGTACCGAAGATTGACTAGGCTTCCAAACGAGTCGTTCCAGTGAGTGTGTCACTGTGCATGTACGTTGCTGGTCTTTAGTCAATCACGGGTCGACTAAACGTGTGCACTCGATACTTGCCAAAATGTCTTACCATTATGTCCGACACATCGTTTCCAACACAACATTTATGTCCGACACATTATTGTATCTCACGAACCTTGTCGAATACGGTGGTGCTTTAAAGCAAAACACAGGAACACTTCAGTTTAACTAATGCGAAACATTGATTTATTCATTCTTCTTATTCGTTGTTATAAACCTTATGGCTTTAAAATTGCATATCACACACACACACTAAACACTTGAAATCATGCAAGATACATCATTTACATGTCTACCTTGCATATACAAACCATAATTTATTCAAGTGACGATATCCCTCGTTAAAAAAATTACAGGTCAAATTAATCGCCACAAGCACTGAATATGGTAAATACGAACCTGTATCACAGCTGCGGTTATTTACATCTTGCAATCAGCGAGATCGTGTACAACAAGAATAACATTCAACATAATAGGGACAAAGTTTACAAAATCAGTGAGATTTAGTACAATTACATTCAACATAATAGATAAACAAAAGTTTTCAAAATCAGTTTTTCAAATTGTTCATCAAAACATGGAAAGATTTGTTTATTTTCGAGGAAACTTTCTGCAGAACCAGGGAGAGTTGATAGCTATTCCTGTTTTGCTTGAATTATATTCAACAGTCTTTGTCATCACACCTTGTTCTACTCTTGAAGAATGGCAGAACTACTACTACCTGTTAACCATTCTGGTTCCTGTATAAATTTATTGGATTGGTGCTGTTGAAACCACAAGATAAAGCTTTTTTCTCTATGATACATTTTGTTTGATATTGTCTGCTATTTTATAAGGTTCTTAGTGCAATTTGTATGGATTTTGGTAAAATTGCTTTTGCATATCTTGGAGCTCCTGGTAAATGTTTATTATTTTTTTGTATCAAGAGTGGTTTTCAAAGTATTTGATTGGCAAAAAGAAACAAACGTTTTCTAAGTAATCGTTTCCTTTTTTTTCAAATTATACGCATTTTTCATTTAATAATCTGTTGATCATTGTTTACATCTATATGAAATCGCCATGGAAGGCAGTGGACACTATCGGTAATTACTCAAATAATTATTAGCATAAAACCTTAATTGGTAACTAGTAATAGGGAGAGGTTGATAGTATAAAACATTGTGATAAACGGCTCCCTCTGAAGTGATGTAGTTTTCGAGAAAGAAGTAATTTTCCACGAATTTGATTTTGAGACCTCAAGTTTAGAACTTGAGGTCTCGAAATCAAGCATCTGAAAGTACACAACTTGGTGTGACAAGGGTGTTTTCTTTCTTTCATAGTTATCTCGCAACTTCGACGACCAATCGAGCTCAAATTTTTACAGGTTTGTTATTTTATGTACATGTTGAGACACACCAAGTGAGAAGACTGGATTTTGACAATTACCAATAGTGTCCACTGCCTTTAATGACCTTGTTCTGAGCAAAAGATAAGCGTTTTTCATTCCTCCACCCTGCAAACAGGACTGGTGTAAATGTTTCCTTAGTAAAGTCATCCAATCTGCCAACTAAAGCAGGTCCTACAGACAGATACTCAGTAAAATATGTTATCTTAACTGGGAGCAGTCTACGATAATTTGCATATTGTGACGTCATGTCATGATGTCTTACATGACGTACGAACTATCTGGATTGTATAGCACCCCCCCCCCTTAGATAATACAACTTCCTTTGAGTGGTTTTTAAAAACTTGCTCCTAATTCTTGTTTTTGTTTTGTTGCTCCATCTTCAAACCGCCGAGTCATTAATCTTCGGTATCTGCCATTTCCATTCGATTCACCTTGGTGTCATTAAAGCCAAACCCATTATCGTGCTCTGTGCGTGCGGGTTTCATATCACAAAGTGGTTCTACCCATCTTTCATTCCCGCAAAAAAAGAAAAAAAGAAAAAAAGAACTAAAGTCAAAACGCTGACAAATGCAGCACTTAAGCGTCGCAGATTTGTCAAGACATAAAGGAGAGAAGACAGAGAGGAAACGAGTAACCATAAATAAGACTGCTGGGTTGATCATTGAAATGGATCCCCCCTCTTTCATTTAATAGAGTCTGAATACGATGTAGCGAATGCAAGAAAGCAACAAACACACTTGTCAAAGACCGAGACATCGCTACTTTAGGGACACTTTCAGAGCGGGGAATGACTTCATTTACGACCCCCAACTCACGCTATTACTGCCCGCATTAACACTTAACTGGGATCCTCACAATATAACGATGCAGGGTGGCAATCTTAAGGCAGTAGTTACAGCTGCCCGGCACTTTTTGATTGTTATCAATCAGACTCAATGGCTTTGCTGCACACTGAGGTTTAATAATGGTTTCCATTTAGAACTTTTACCATTATAGCTTTCCATTACAGCTTAAAGGATATGTAGTATATCATTGGGTTGGGGAAGAGTCTATTCTCATTGTTGTCTCTAAACACTCTCGTTTTAGTGAACACAACAAAAACAACTTATTTTTCTATCTATTTGGTTTGGCGGAGCTCACCATGTTTGTTGTATCTGATTGCTTATAGGTAGATTATGTTCTTTTGATAACTTGTCTTGCTTTATATTCTACTCCTGCTTATTTTCTTTTGCACCTTCCTACCATACATTACAAGCATTTCCATTGCAGCAATCGATCAAATATAAAGGCAATTGTGATTTTTTATGGTCGATAGTTGTGAAATTGTATAAACCTGAAGAAGAAAAAAAAATGGATAACAGTTTCCCCTTTTTGTCAAAACGAAGCTACCTGAATGTACAGAATGTCACAATTTAGAGGTGTGCAGACTTTGTAGATCATTTCAAACAGATACCTTTACGTCTGGTCAGAACCAGTCTTTTCATATAAGTCTTGGCAAGTCTGCTCTTTCATGAAAATTTGAAGATGCAGGGAGATCAGTGAGAAATCCTGTAATAAGGACAAATCTTCACAAATCACACGCCAGTCTTTACATGTCATCTGTTCAAATTTATTTCAAATGGCATGTCTATTTTGTTAAGGTATAATATCAACTTTATAATCAGTAAGCTCCAAGGTTGTGACTTACACTTCATTTCTTTGCTAGCGATAACAATTAATTGTGTTTTCTATTTAAAGCCTTAAATGTGCATTGAAAGACTTGCATCACAGTTTCTCATAAACTGAAGTGAAACCTTAAACAATCTTGAATCAGTTCAGAGATTATTGTTATATCACTCCAATTTTTAGCTCATTGAATACAAACATTGAGTAGATTTTCTACTAAGTGATTCTGTTGTCACATCATGTAAAAGTCAATTATAGGTATATGCTGGACCAAATTTGATTGAAGCTGTAAGGCAGAAAGATTAGAACTAGTTTTTTTCCAGGTTTTTTCCACTCTTTGTTTTCCCCTGATTACCTGTGGGGTACCAGTCACAGCAATCTAAACACGTTAATCTAAACGAAATTGACATTTTTGGCTGGCAACCTATTTCGGTTGAACAATTTTTTTCTGTGCAATTTGTGCACGCTTACAAGCTTTCTGAAATACTGACATTGTTATTAAGAGAAGGGCCCACACTGTGACTATAAATTGTTAAATGAAAATTCATATTATGGACGAGAAAAATGAAAAGAGTCTAAACAGCATAACCAAGATGTGTTCACTGTTTTGTGCATACAGACTTGGCTTCGCTGTCGTGCTGTCTGTATTCTGATATATTGTCTGTATTGCATGTATTACCATTGTCTGGCATAATGCACAGACAAGTTAGTGAGTAAAACAGACTGGGTTAATGTTTAAATCATTTTGGGTTGGAAAAAAAAAGTAAAAATGACAGAGCAGTACTTGGGCCTGCAATCTCCAGATTTAGTGCTGGCTACCAATTACAAGACAATGAGGCAGATCAAGTAGGCGCTGGGATGGACGACATCAGAGAATTTAAAAAAATCACATGGATGTCACATGGATGCGATAAGCACAAGGAAGATCAGAAGGTGGAATGGTGATGAAGAGGCCTTCCTTCTGCAGTATGGAGCGACATAGGCTAGATATATATCTACTAAGTGAGCTATTTAGTCCTAATGTTTGCTGTCCACCTAATTTGTCAGTATTTGTATTCAGTGGTGCAAGTCAGAAGCCATTCAACCTGTTACTGCAGTAGAGCCAGGAATCACGCCCATATCAAACACTGTGAATCCATCTTGCAGTTTGACATGGCAGGGCACAGTTAGGGTGGCCAGTCATTTCTGACGACCCCTACAGCCTTTAACAAACATAACGACCACAACACCTCACTCATGAAATCAACAGATAGCGTTTCAGGATTAATTGGTCCCAACATAAATGCATTTTGATTATTCATATATATAAATAACTATCAATACACACATAAACACATTTTAAATTAAGTGCAAGCTGACCAAACACACCTCTTAAATTTTCATGCTGTAGAATATTCACAAACAAATCAATCACAATTGAGCAATTGACCATCAACTGACCAATCACTTCCCTCTAATTTAATAATGAAGAGCACCAGCAGCCATATGGTGCAAATCCAAAATGACCAGGGCCCAACTTATAAGCAGAAAATACTGCCACCAGCATGCAATCTTAGGCCCTTTTCGATACGACTGGATTTGGCTTTGGATTTGGCTCATGATAGCTTGGCCCAGCGGTTCTTTTGACAAATGCGCCTGCTTTGCGTATACGCGCCCAGGGTTTCAGCCTGAAACCGAATCCAAAGCCGAACCATGGTCTTGAAAAAGGCCTATAATTATGTAATTTGGGCTGGTAACCTGTTTCTGCTAAGCAAATTGTTGTGCTTACAAGCTTTATGCAAATGGACCCTGAACTTTGACCCTGATAGCTCAACTGTTGTTTGGTTCCGTGGACGTTTAACCTTCCTTTGGTGTTGCACCCTGAGGGAACAATAGAAAAATAAATAAATTAATCTTACTGTGAGAAAAAACAAACAATGCTAAACTCAATATAAAAACAGCTCAGATTATTTCAACACAACAAGTATTGAGTTATCATACTTTCAAAACACATGAACAGAATCAACTCTTTAGTATTTCTTGGGTGTTTTGTCAGCGAATTTATCAAATGGATTTTGAGGTTAAATCCAAAATGCAACTGTTGTCCAAGTTTATGGGATGTGTTTAAGGCCCTTCCTCGTGAATCCATGAGCCAATAAAAAAAACAATCAATTATGTCACATTAAGGGTATTACTGGGTAATACAAGCTCGCAGAAGCGGGAAAATACCGACACAAAAAAATATCTGCGATTTTGAGGGGAAAAAAAAACCTCAGAGCTTGTGACTATTTTTATGATGAGAAGGACAGCGCCGATGGCACATCGAATTAGAAACTATAGCAGAGTATATCATCGCAAGCCGACTGATTGGAAATTTTTAAGGCTAATTAATGCCGGCAGTCATCCAGACAGGACAATCTAATATTGTCAATCTTAAGGCCATCATTCAGCCTCCCAAGAGAGGGGGGTCGCTCGTTATGTGTCTCTCTCTTTGCGAGATGGACTTATCGTCTCGGTATATACCCCCTTGAGGAGTTTGCATAAGGGGGGAGATTAATTCTGCTTCACAGTCAGAGCACAACGGTTATTGGTAGAGTCTGGCTTGGAGGTTTACTCTTGGGGGGAAGTGGTGGGAACGAAAGTGGCGGGAACGGTATGTGTCTTAAGATGTGTCTAAAGACGATGGATGTGGTGGGGGGCAGACCACTGCTCCTTGATTACCCAAACTTCATACGTGAGAACATCTCAACCTGACAATCATAACTGCATCAAGACATAAATAATATGCCTGACATTTAAAGACAAATGTACATGCAGTGTGCTATTAAGTCAAATGAGTTCACAGACAACCACTTCAAGTGCTCAACATTTTTTATGTCATAAAAAAGTGAGCTGATGGAATCAAAATGTTTCTTTAGAGTGATAAATTGTTTCTTTGAAGTGGACTCCTGAAGACTGCATCACATGACTGAAAAAAGGCTCATAAGTACCTGGAAATGTAAGGTTTTAATTATTGTTGTGCGGGTGTGTTTGTTTGTTTGTTTGTTTGTTTGTTTATTTGTTTGTTTGTTTGTTTGTTTCCTTGATTGCTTTTTAAGAAAAGAGATTTGGTGGAGGTGCTACAAGGACAGGGAGAAGGGAACAGGACAAGATTGAAGACAAAATCACAAAGTAGAGAGAGATCCATTAGAATCAAACTCACGTTAAAATAAAATGACATTTGAAACGTGTTTTTGTACCATTACATGGTTTACATAAAAATGATCAACCATGCATCACATAATGAAAGCATTATGACGTCATAGAACTGATCAAATAATAAACCAGCTGGACAAGAAAGATAAAATAAATGCATGTCCAATTCAATGCAGTAGCCTATACATTCTGAAGTACACTATGAAATCTAAAAGTATAATTATTCGTATGGGCAAAGTTGCATTAAGCAAGATCAACAAGAAGGATAGAGATGAAAAAACAAAAGTATTTGCTGAAATGTTTTAACACATTTATCTGTTTAAGTGTTTCTCACGTTATACAAGTCATACCTTTAACATCTTGGGCCTTGTAATATTCATGAGGTCACACAGCTGGTTTCTGATTGGACGAATGCTTTCAACCGGGTCATCCCTGGTGGTAGCAAAAAAAACAAATTCAACATTAAAATATTTTGAATATTCATGAGGTCACACAGCTGGTTTCTGATTGGACGAATGCTTTCAACCTGGTCATCCTTGGATATAGCAATAAAGAACAAATTCAACAATAAAATATGTTGATAATTCATGAGGTCACGCAGTTAGTTGCTGATTGGACGAATGCATTCAACCGGATCATCCTTGGGGACAGTAGAAACAAATTCAACATAAACTTACTATTCAGTCAGTTCAGATGGAACAATTTTTTGAGGAAACATAAACAAAACTGAAAACTTTACATATTTTGAGTTTTGCTGAGGTCACACGGTTAAATTTGTATTGGACCCCCAGTTTGAATGCCAGTCACACTGCAATCTTGCATGTGGATTGGTCTCATACAATTACTGACCAGGGTAAATGGTGATTAACCCAGCAGTAATAACACTCGCTCTTCCATTGAGCTGTCTGGAACTCTCGATATAATTACAAATGGAAATCTACAGGCTTGGACAAAATAAGGTTATCTTTGGTTAAAGGCACTTGACACTATTGGTAATTACTCTAAATAACAGGAGACCTGTTGATAGTATAAAACATTGTGAGAAATGTCTCCCTCTGAAGTAACATAGTTTTTTGAGAAAGAGGTAATTTCTCACTCAAATAATAAAAGACTTCAGCTGAAGCCTTTTATTGTGCATCTAAAAGCACACAAAGTAATGTGACAAGGGTGTTTTTTTCTTTCATTATTCTCTTGCAACTTCAATGACCAATTGAGTCAAAATTTTCACAGGTTTGTTATTTGATGCATGTTGGGATACATCAAGTGAGAATACTGGTCTTGGACAATTACCAAAGGTGTCCAGAGCCTTAACCACTTTCTCAGAACAGTTTTAAAGTGAATAAAATCTTGACAACTCACAGGAATGTCTGTGATCTTTAGATGGTGGAATATTGATGGAATATCCTTTACAATTGTTCTCACCATTTGGTCTCGCTGAGTATTGTCAAGACTTCCTCTTGGTTCTCTTCAGGAATGACATCATCGAACATCAGTAACATCTCATACATCTTATTAGATGTGGTCTTTCTCACCTGGAGAATCAATGAATAAGAAAATGGGAAAAAAATAGTCATTAAAATTGGTTCGTACAAAGCACTTTTTAGCAACATGCATCTAATATGGGTTTTTTAAAGGTAGGCATAAAGAGTTTTTTAAATTACAGAAGTCATAAAAATGGGTTCTTACAAAGCGCTTTTTAGCAACATGCGTCTAATATTTTTTTTAAGGTAGGCATACAGAAGTTTTTAAATTACGAGACCAATTTACACAACACCTTGCAAGGGTTTACAAGCTTATTTGGCAAAATCAGCTTGTTGTCAACTGTTCAAGAAACACCAGGGCCCAATTTCATAGAGCTGCTAAGCACACAAATTTGCTTAGCATGAAATTTCTTTTATGATAAAAACAGGATTACCAACCAAATTTCCACATGATTTTAAGGTTAAAGCAAACAACAGCTGAATACCAGTAACAAGCAATATGCAACAAATGGAAATTTGGTTGGTAATCCTGTTATTGCCAAGGAAGAGATTTCATGCTTAGCAAATGTTTGTGCTTAGCAGCTCTATGACATGGGGCCTAGGGCTAGCCCAGGGTCCTAGAGGTGGAAGGCAAGGAAATGTACTACTATGCCAACCCGACCGCCAAACTCTTTCGTTTAAAGGATTTGGGTACTTTTTCAAAATGTCCATTGATTTACATTAAACTTACAGGGTCTGAAGATAATGATAGTGGAAAGCTTCCCTTCAAATCTCACTTACTGAGGTGCTGTAGTTTTTGAGAAATGAGTAAAACAATGTCATGAAAATCTGTTTGTAAATGATTAAAATAATTTTCGTCTCATGAGACGAAAATTATTTTCATGACATTGTTTTACTCATTTCCCAAAAACTATAGCACCTCAGCCCGTAATATTTTCAGGGAAGCTTTCTACTATCATTATCTTCAAACTGTGTAAGTTTAGTGTAAATCTGTGGACACTGTGTTTTTGTCCTGCAAAGTTACATAGACCCTTTAGGCCCCTTTCTCTTAATGATCAGTGTAAACCAGGATCTTTGACTTGCATTACACAACACACGCGAAATACGTCGTCAGGTCCCATCCAAAGGAAGCAGCAATAATGGCCAAGTGTCTTGCTTAATGACATTTGTGTAAAGACTGGGACTCAAACCTACACTCTGCTGATCAGAAACACCAGTGCTTGGGTCCAGTGCCCTAGAATGCTCCCCACAACACGTAATTATTATGACAGTTCAGATGGTATACCACTTGAGCCTTGGATCCCAGTTGATTGGGATAATTTAAATAATAATCAATGCAATTATTAAAATATGTTGAAAACTGGTATTCATCCAGTAATTCGAATATTGAACTATCGATCATTCATCCCTTTGGCCTTGGTAAAACAAAGTCATCCTCTATGCACAAACCAAATCACTCCCTTGACACGAATATTCTAAATATAATCACAACATTCCTGGAATAACCAAAATTTATAATGATTTTTGTGAAAAGAAGAGTTTGTTAGTGATTTTTACCTTTAATTTTTTTTTTTATAAATTGCATTCAAATATGTCTGTTGAGTGATGCCTCTACGGCATGCCAAAAAAATCTTTAAAATTCTGTTAGTAAAACAAAATTAGCTTATTATGCCTTTAGGTTGTGATTGTCAAACTGTCGTTATAATATGTTCATTGATTTACAAACTTAACAGCTGTTTCCGGTGGAGACACATTCCAGATAACACAGTGTGCAACAGCTTTTGTATTACAATTATAAATACACACTAAAGGATTACAATTATTCATACTGTTTGATATATTCTACACAGATAAATAAATGAATAGATGACAGTAAATCTGCAAGTCATCATTCCATTTTGCCTGTTAGGTAATTGGACTTAAAAGTGCTATCTCTATGAGCAGAGGAAAAACATTTTTAGAAAAATTATAGAGAGCTTAAAGGGTCAGTATATTAATATTGGTTTGTAACCCATACACCGATGTGTGTTAGCACTGTATACTCAGTACTTTCCCGAGTCCTGTGAAACAATATCACAGGCATGTTACTCGGGTGGGATTCGAACCCATGACCCTTGCAATTCTAGAGCAGTGTCTGACCAACTAGACTACCGAGATTGCTCGGTGCAGTTCGAATCCTATGTCTTGGCAGCGGGTACCGCAACGATATAATAGATGTTAAATTTGCATCGGGGATAAAGAATATTAATTTTGGTTTTTTACCCATACACCGATGTGTGTTAGCACTGTATACTCAGTACTTTCCCGAGTCCTGTGAAAAAAATATCACAGGCATGTTACTCGGGTGGAATTCAAACCCACGACCCTTGCAATTCTAGAGCAGTGTCTGACCAACTAGACTACCGAGATTGCTCGGTGCAGTTTGAATACTATGTTTTGGCAGCGGGTACGGCAACGATATACAATACATGTTAAAGGGTCAGTATACGTTTGGTAATGACTCTGAAAATCAATGGCAATAACAAACTTACTTGGTAAAGAAGTACACAAGCTCTGGATAGTGCAATGCATTACGGAAAAGTGTGTCACTTTACATCCCCCTCACCCCACTGGGCCAATGAATGTATATATGCACAAAATATATTTATACTGTGGATTTGACACTTTGTAAAGTTAATATGTAAATCATTTTGACTGTAAATTATTCAGGGAGACATGTTACCAACCCCCTTCCTCAGACCCCCCCACCCACCCTGGGATCGAGGCATATGATACTGAATCTCATCAAGGTACCATACTACTAATATTCATCATATTTATGATCAATCAAATTGACTTAGTTATTTTACAACTTTACAATTATCAAAATCTTAGCAAAATTCATCAAGTCTCAAATAGGATTTGAAACTTGCATGGTGGAAATACGATATAGTAAGGTTTGCGGTAACACCATGTAATGATAATCTCTAATTGAGTTGGGGGTGGTTCTGAAAAGAACAGTAGATTTCATTTCTTCTAATTGTAAAAAATATGGTAAATTTGTTCCTGCTTCTACCTCGGATTCCATCCACAAAATAATTTGATAGAGTATGAGGCCTATTAAAATCAGCCCATTGGTGGGTAGATATTTCAGAAAAACCATGGCCTGCAGATTCTCCCCTGGTGACGCATCAGATAATTTACGATGGATTTCATAACTTGATACCCGTTGACAATATCACAGCTAGCCCTGAGCAAGATGAGCCGAAGGGCCGAACAGTCTGTCAGCTTACATATTATTGTGAAATCTTGACAAACTTTAGCTCATATACCTAGTCCGCACACATAAAATGTCTTTATAATAGTCTGTTCTGTATCAAGTGAAACCATAAAATCACACCTTCTTTTACCCTAAATCTGAAAATTTTGCCATGGCAGTTTTTTTTTATTTTGGACCAAAAACTCAAAGTTACAAAATTCTCAATAAATCTCATGCTTTAGCTTACTAACCCAGTCCAAACAGATAACAGATTTCATTCCGTATCATTTCAAACCATAAAATCAACAATAAATTGTAAACACCAAATCCAAAAATTTGACCATATACCATAGACAACACTGTTGGCTCAGTTCAACACTCAAGTTTTGTTATCGATGAGAAAAAACAGAAACCAGCAGCCCCGCATAAGATGAACATGAATAAATCTGCATCTCAAGAAAACCCTTTATTCTAATTGTCTTGAGGAGATTGTGGAATTCCCAGACTTATGGAATCTAGATTCATCTCCCCACTCACAGGGTGTTCCCATGAATTATTAATATCATCCACATACAAAAATAAATAATTCCCTGGATGGGAAAGAAACCTTGGGGAGCGTATGGAGTTCTCATGCATTTTAATGTGTCCTCGCCCTTGCCGAATCATTGAAAACAATATAACACAAGAAAGCTTACAAATTAGCAGGCCTGTGTGCTTGGTTTTTGAAAGGGCAAGGGCACAAGGACATTTTTTTCCTTGGTAAAGGGCATATCTTATGAGGAAAGTGTAAATTTCTACTGGAGGATTTCGAGGGCACCAAGTCAATGACCAGGGGGCACTGTGAGGCAATCAACTTTATTGCCTCTGTGAAGTATCAGGACTGTAAGACGAGAAATCTTACACATTAATAGCAGCCAGGCCTGTATACTTCATTTTTGAAAGGGCAAGGGCACCAAGACATTTTCTCCTTGGTAAAAGGCACCCTTTGTGGAAATTGTAAATTTCTATTTTAGCATTTGAAGGGCACCAAGGCAATGACCAGTGGGCATGGAGGCATTCGCTTTCGTTGCCTAGTATCAGGCCGGAGCAGGCTGAAGTATCAGGCCGGAGCAGCAGTTAATAAACCTAACCTTCTGGTCTTACAAAATGACACTTGTGTTACCCGGGTGTAATAATTGTACAAATATAAAGTCCATGAAACAGAGAAGCAGTCCCCTCTTGGGTCTCGAGATGAAAACCACTTAACTTCCAAGAGAGGGATTTACAGACTCTCTACACAATCACAAATGGAACGGTAGAAGTTGGGACAAGGTGCATTAACTTCTTTCCCTTGATAAAAAGATCAAGTTGTTCAAGACAGTTAAAAGGCAAGGGGAGATCTTCGGGGGAAAAAAGACAAAATCAGGGCAAACAATCTGTTTAAAAAGGCGATAGGTTATATCATTGTTTTAGTCTTGCATCTGCGCACGTTCCAGATAACATGTTCTGCAAGGGCTTTTTGGGGGGGAAATCACAAAATCAGGGCAAAAAATTCTGTTCTCTTTAAAAGGGACATAAGCTATGTCACTGTTTCAGTCTTGTATCAGGGGTAATCTCCAGATGATAGAGTCTCTCCTCTGCCATTTCAAACGAGAACGTCTTACAAAACATTTCACAGAGATCTCCCAAGTCAGTCTTGGTGACGTTGGGAGACAAACATCTCAGGCTCTCTGTGCATGCATGTAACAGATTTGATTGGATAAAGTGGAACTTAATTGCCTCGGATGGAGTTGACTTGGAGCTCTTCTCTACTAATGGTCCTAAGGCGTTCTCACTGTATCTTGTGACCCAAAACCCTGATTAATCTTAAGGTAGTGGGAGAGAATTAAGTGCAGGGGAGCCCTTAGTTGCATGTGCTGCATGGGATATGTCTTCAAATATGGTAAGGGGTGGTCAAAGAGCAGAAACATGTTATAACTATCTCCAAAGAGAGATGAGCACACTAAAGCCGCTTTCACATGAGAGCAGTTTAGCAAGGGTCCCTTGCTAAATTGTAGCATAGTTGTAATTTCTTTCAAAATGTACTTCGTCTGAAAGGACAACCATTGTTCTACTGTTCAAGTTCTCTTGCATAATCTTTTCAAACATTTCTATATTTTACAATGCTAAAATTAAGCAAGGAACCCCAGTTAAATTGCTGTCGTGTGAATAGCACTTTGATTACTGTGAGGAGGCAGGGGTGTCACATGTCCCTAAATCTTAAGCAAACATGAAAGGGCACAGTGTTGATTGCTTCAAATCCCCGGATGATTGTGAAAACAACAGAGATGTGATACATTAAGCATCAAATGACATCAATGGTGAGATCGAGACAGTCAGATGTTTGTGTCAAGTAACCTTAAAGACACTGGACACTATTGGTAATTGTCAAAGACCAGTCTTCTCACTTGGTGTATATCAACATATGCATAAATTAACAAACCAACGACCAATTAAAGACCAATTGAGCTCAAATTTTCACAGGTCTGTGAAAATTTGAGCTCAATTGGTCGTGGAAGTTGCGAGATAACTATGAAAGAAAAAACATCCTTGTCACACGAAGTTGTGTGCTTTCAGATGCTTGATTTCGAGACCTCAAATTCTAAATCTGAGGTCTCGAAATCAGATTCATGGAAAATTACTTCTTTCTCGAAAACTACATCACTTCAGAGGGAGCCGTTTCTCACAATGTTTTATACTATCAACCTCTCCCCGTTACTCATTACCGAGTAAGGTTTTATGCTAAGAATTATTTTGAGTATTTACCAATAGTGTCCACTGCCTTTAAACATGTTAAATCAAAATACAAAGTGCAACATTAAAGGAAGAAGACATAGACATAGAACATTAAGACATTGGATTTGAACTGCCCCTAGCTACCGGGCAATCTTGGTAGTCTAGTTGGTAAGACACTGCTCTAGAATTGCAAGGGTCGTGGGTACGAATCCCACCCGAGTAATATGTCTGTGATATTTTTTCACAGGACTCGGACAAGTAATTACTATACAGTGCTAACACACATCGGTGTATGGGTAAAAACCACAATTTACATTCTTTATCCCCGATGCAAAGTTAACATCTATTATATAACGTTGGTTTTTTTGTTGGGTGTTCAAGTATCTTCATTCTTGCCTTCTCGATTTCTGATCGTACACTCTGTGAAAATTTCGATATAGTGGACGTGTTGCTTTTATATGTTTAATAAAAACAAATGGAGAACAGTTCACATTTTAGGAGGGATTTCATACAGGGCCTTACATTGCTGCCATAATTACAATAAATTTTAATATTTGTTTACTATTTGTTTGAGGGGGTGGTACTGGTATGAAGTGAGCTCTCAGATTGAAACTAATCAATTTTCCATAAGAAAAACTATTAGACTAAAATTACGGGTACAACCAAATATAAAAGCTCTGTTGTGTTCTGACACGAACCGGTGTTGTCTCAACATTTGAAACAGTATGTGGTGTGTCCTTGCCGAGGGGTCTAGTTCACCGGACCCAAGCTCTGGTGTTGTCAGCAGCAGAGTGTGGGTTCAAATCCCACTCATGACACTTGTACCCCTTGAGAAGGGCACTTGACCATAATTGCTTCATAAAAAGTTGGGAGGGTAGTGCATTCTCTGTTCTACCAGCCAGACTCCTAATGGATGATACCCTTGCCTACATCCTTCTGGACTGTGAAGGGGGTAACCCTGTTTCAGCACCATGAGTATGTAGGTGGCAACATGCCCCTGGGGGCAGTTGATTTGGGTCGCAGTTAAGTGTTGCCCACACCTGTAAGTGGCCGTCCGGACAGGTGATGTCAGGCGATCTCTCATAAATAATAATTTGCTTTCTATGTAGACAATACTTTGCTCACCAATCCTACATTAGTCTCTTTAAAGGCAGTGGACACTATTGGTTATTACTCAAAATAGTTATTAGCACAAAAACTTACGTGGTAACGAGTAATGGGGAGCTGTTGATAGTATAAAACATTGTGAGAAATGGTTCCCACTGAAGTAAAGTAGTTTTTGAGAAAGAAGTAATTTTCCACGAATTTGATTTTGAGACCGAATTAGATTTTGAGGTTTCGAAATCAAGCATCTGAAAGCACACATTTTCATGTGACGAGGGAGTTTTTTATTTCATTATTATCTCGCAACTTCAATTGAGTTAAAACTTTCACAGGTTTGTTATTTTATGCATAATGTTGAGATACACCCAGTGAGAAGACTGGTCTTTGACAATTACCAATTTACCAATAGTGTCTTGAAACTGTACAATGCAACATGAGATAACATACAATAATCCCAGTGTGCCTGTTTGTTCTAATGTGTCCAACTTCCCACATCTAAAACAAACATGACACGTCTCACCACGGAAATCCAGACAGAATTGAAAATGTGTTTTGTGTGAACTGGGGATTTGAAAAGACCAACAAACAAAATCCGAGTGGAAAGAAAGGAATCGTCTGCAAGCCCCAATTTAAAGAAAACCTGATGGGGATCAACGGTGAGAAACGACTGGGTCCCATGGGTGTAAAGGCAACACCAGGGCAATAGTCCTGTCTGAAACGCTGTCTCAAAGATGAGGAGATGGCATTTGATGACCCTAACAAATCACCCTTGTTTGACGCAACATCAGAATCTCCCCAATGTGCAGACAAATTGGTGTCAAATAAACTGGGTTTTTTTAAATGAATTTGAGGAAAGTTTCACAGGTTGGCTGTAGTGAGTGTTGACATTGAAAGCTAGTCATTGGGAGTTTATTTACTTAAAAAAACGGAGACAAATATATAAGTTTACACCAAACAAGGCTAAAAGCCACTCTTGGTAAGGGGGGGGGGGCTACAAGGTGAAAATATTCAAGATTACAATAATCTCAGAGGATGCAGTACATGGAATAAAGCTGCTGGAATGGCTCATTGTTCTACATCTCAAAAGACAAAGATTTCTTCCCTTTTAACATAATGCCAAAGGTCCATGGTCAGAATTGCACATCCTTCATAATATTCATATGACCTTAAAGCCATTGGACACTTTCTGAACAGAACAAAAATTAAAAGTTCACAGATTTACAAATAACTTACAGGGTTTACAGAAGGTAATGGTGAAAGACTTCTCTTGAAATATTATTCCATGAAATGCTTTACTTTTTGAGAAAACATTAAAACAATTATCAACTCTCGATATAGAGAAAAACAGATTTATTTAAAACACATGTCATGACACGGTGAAACGTGCGGAAACAAGGGTGGGTTTTCCCGTTATTTTCTCCCGACTCCAATGACCGATAATAATATTCTTTATCTCCAATGCAAGTTTAACATCTATGAGTAACTTTTTTGATAAACCTCAAATGACCTTCCCCTTCACACCCTTGCTTCTAACATCTCAAACAGAGCTTTTTAAATTTTCCCTCTAGCCATCTTGACTCCACCCATCTACAGCATCTTCCGCTGCATCTTCCTCTTGCAACGTATCTTCCGTTGCATCTCCCTCTTGCAACGCGCCACAATCAAGCTACGAGTTTTCATTCCCTGTCACCCCACAGGAGACCTTGGCCAGTATGAAGTGCCTAAAACACCCCAAGTCATTGCCAAGACCCCTGGAGCCATCGACACATCTCAAGGCAGTGAGTGTTTTTTTTTTACTCCTTGTGTCTTGACACTTGCCTCATCCTTCTCAACCCGTTCCCACACGTCGTTCAGGACAGTGCATCTCGATCAAAATATAAAAATAAAAAATCATATGTGCTTTCAAAATTTCTCACGGAGGTTTTAACTTTCAATGGGCGCACTTGTGCAAGGGGCCGGTCGAGTTTGCATCGTCTTGAAGATGTGTAATACTGGACAGTGCCTGGGCTCGTTTTCACAAAGTGCCATGATTGATCTTAAGATGTGCGTCCATCTTATTGCTAAGCTTTGTGTGATGTCATATGCAAATTGCAAATCACCATGGTGATACTGACAACTCATCTGAAGATTAATCTTCATGTTTTGTGAAATCGAGCCTTGAACTGTAAAGCTAAATAGCAGTAGACAACAATTAGTACCTCTTAAAGCAAAATGTTTCTGGTTGAGTGAATACATTCCTAAAGCTGTTAAGCCGAAAACACTGAAAATTTTTAGTCGAGCACAAGCAACAACAATGCAAACTTAAAGTAACTTGGGCTGGTAACTTGTTTCTGCTAAGCAATGCTATTCGATGCTTAACAAGTATGTGCTTACAGGCTTTTTGCAATTGGGTCCTGTGAAAACATGAAAAAAGGTTTCCAATTTTTGCTAGGGGTTTGGAGAATGTTCATATCCATGGTTATTTCGATTGCTACAACTGAAATAAGCAAAGGCGGGGATTTCAAATGCTATTTTCTCTACTTTGACAATGGAACTATTTCTCCAGAAGATGATCAGGGCTTACTGATCGAAATGTTGAGTTGAAACCTTCGGTTTTTTTCAGAACCACTCCAACTCATTTAGAGATTATCAAATCGTATTTCCACCGTGCAAAGTTTCAAATCCTACTTACTTCTCTGGAGGATATTGGAATGAACTTTCAGTCATTAAGTTGTCAGATAGAAACTAATCAATTTGTTGTCCCAACCAACGCTGTACTTTGTCTCAAACAAAATCAAAGAAAGAGGAGAAAGTACTTTATATGAAGGTTCTACTGGCCACCTGTCATTGTTTGTTAGACTTGACAGTTCCTACTGTGGTGATTGGCAAGCCCTTATTGGATGCCAAACAACCTTTCTTAAGTAAATAGTAGAGGTGCCTTCTTGATTAACTCTAGCAAATATTGGTTCGGAATCCCTTATCCTGAACCCTGTGGATCAATGAAAAAAAAAACCAAGACGCATTGTATTTTTTTTGTTCAATTTGGATTTTGTTAGCTCAGCGCAACAAGTAAACAGTCATTTCAATATTTTTTATCCAGGACACAAATGTTAATGTAATCTTGAGGTTTATACTAACTGAGTTGGGAAATCTTGGACTGCGTTGGTTGAAGCTTTTGGCAAAGCCGTTTTTAAAGGTCACTAGTGTTACACAAGGTACGATCAGACTAATTTGTGGAACGGACTAATTTGGAGAGTGTCAATGGTTCGAGCTGTCTAGTGCACCTTAATCAAGTACAGTTTAAAGGCACTAAACACGCTTGGTACTTGTCAAAGACCAGTATTCTCACTTGGTGTATCCCAACAAATGCATACAATGACAAATCTGTGAACATTTTTGCTCAACTTGTCATTGAAGTTGCAAGAGAACAATGAAAGAAAAATCACTCTTGTCGCACAAAATGTGTGTGCTTTCAAACATGTATGCCCAATAAAAGGTTTCAGGCCTGAAGTCTCTTAATAATATTTGAGTGAGAAATTACCTCTTTCTCAAAATCTTACTTTAGAACGAATTGTTTCTCACAATGCTGTATACGATCAATAGCTCTCCATTGCTCGTTACCAAGTATGTTTTAATGCTAACAATTATTTTGAGTAACTACCAATAGTGTCTAGTGCCTTTAATACAGAGTGTGGGTTCAAATCCCTGTCTGTCTAGTTGTGATAATTGTGCCCTTAAGTTTGACAATTCACCATAATTGCTTGGTCCTTGGATGGGCTTTGAGTCACAGGTTTCAAGTGCAAGGACTGGGAAACGCACATGGAAAGACCCAGGAATGAGATTTGAAGAAAGTGACAATTCCCGAAAGCTTGTTCTTGACTGGAAGGTTTACAGACTCTGCGCATCATAAGAAAGACAACTCTACAGGTTTGAACACAATGTGGACTATTTCTTTCTCTTTTCGGTGAATGATATACTTGTTTCAAGACAGTAGATTTTGAGAAAATCCATGAAAAAAGGAAAAAGCCTGAGAAATGACACGTCTGAGGAATCCAGTATACTTGAGTTTTAACCCTGGCATTTCTGATTCACAGCAAACAAGCTTGTTAAAATGTTTCAAAGGTTTCTTATTTATATAAAGGGATTACAACTTAATTATTTGACATCAATGGTTTCATCACAAGGCAAAAATAACTAAGAGGAAGACCTGTTCATAAGTGATAATCAGAGCTTTTTATGTTCAGGGACAGACAGGAAAGCGTAGATTGAAAGGTAAGATTTACAAGCCGAAAACAAGTATAATTCTTCATTGCAAGAATCTATACTTCTGAGATTATCGTCTGACTTAACACTATTTCCCAAAACCAATAACATCATTTGTTCATTATGTGTCCTCTACACATTGTCAAATGATTTTTAGCAGCAAAAACTAAATATTTATTTAAAAGAAATGCATTTTGTAGTTCTTGCAACATGCTTCAAATTTTCCCTCATTCGCAAATAAACAAATCTCTGAAATGACAGAAAAAGTAGCCGCATGCCACGTCTACGGAGTCTGCCTTATCCCAAGAACTTGCCTAAAGGAACACGTTGCCTTGGATCGGACGAGTTGGTCTATTAGAAGCGTTTGAAACCGTTTGTTATGAAATGCATATGGTTAGAAAGATGTTTTAAATGTAGAATATAATGATCCACACAAGTATCACTCGAAATTGCACGGTTTTCCTTTTACGTCGCAAACTATCACGGTCGGCCATTTATGGGAGTCAAAACTTTGACTCCCATAAATGGCCGAAATTGTTAGTCGACAGGGTAAAAAGAAAACCACGCAATTTCGAGGCATATTTGTGTAGATCATTGTATTCTACTTTTACAATATCTTTCTAATTACAACAAACAGTTACAGAACGCTTTTCAAAGACCAACTCGACCGATCCAAGGCAACTTGTTCCTTTAAAACTAGGCAAACTTTAAATGCTTTGTCTCTAAACAAGTCAATAAGTCGTCACTATCAATAATCATCAGAAAACTTCACAGCAGAAGCCATGTCTTAAGTTTTGTGACGTCCACTGCCAGAGGAAGCCTAATGTTTACATCAGACTTTTTTTTTTTTTAATTCAATATTCCCGTGGTCCTCCGAGACTTGGCCCTTATAGATCTCCCAGTGGTATAAACATGGCTTCAACATAGTTAGATTAGATTCACTGACATGTCTGGAAGAGACGACAACGTTTTCTAAGAGGGTAAAAGATTGAACCATGGCGGGGCTCTTCTTTTTTTTCCGCCTCCGAGACCCCCGGACCCCGTCTGATCAATATTCCCCCCAAGTAAAGAAAGACACGGCTGAATTCAGTGTAAAATTCAATTTGGTTCCGTAGTTCAATGCCGTTATGGATCTGTATCGTAGGTAATTGCGGGGTACTCAGTGGTTTATTACAATTGATCAACAATTATTCACCAGCTGGGAATTACACATCTCCAGCGAACCGTCGGCTCTTCTAAAGTTAAAGGGGAAAATTATTTACCGCTCGCTGGCTTCTGGCAAAACACATTCAGGAGATAATCTGTCTTCTTGTACAGTGTTGCCAGAAAGGCAAAGCAGCCACAGGATTGGTTTCTTACAATTCAAATAAGTATTCACCAGGTGAGAACATCATCTTTTCTAATTCAGGTCTTCCAAAGTTAAAGGGGGATTATGTAGCACCAAGAGGCTTAAGTCCGCACAAATTCATTAAAGAACATCTGCGTCCAGAAAGCCTAACAAAAACAGGACTAGTTTGTTAAAAAAAATCAACAATTAATAATTTAAAGTTCTGGTGCTTACCAGACTGTATCTCCTCCTTGCAAAGTTCCAAATCCTACTCATTTTGTACAAACAAACCTCACTAGATTCTATCTCCACCATGCAAAGTTCCAAATCCTACTCATTTTGTACATGGGGTTACTACAAACCTCACTAGATTGTATCTCCACTGTGCAAAGTTTCAAATCCTACTCATGTACATGGGGTTACTACAAACCTTACTAGATTGTATCTCCACCACGCAAAGTTTCAAATCCTACTCATGTACATGGTGTTACTACAAACCTTACTAGATTGTATCTCCACCATGCAAAGTTTCAAATCCTACTCATGTACATGGGGTTACTACAAACCTTACTAGATTGTATCTCCACCATGCAAAGTTTCAAATCCTGCTCATGTACATTGTGTTACTACAAACCTCACTAGATTGTATCTCCACCATGCAAAGTTCCAAATCCTACTCATTTTGTACATGGGGTTACTACAAACCTTACTAGATTGTATCTCCACCATGCAAAGTTTCAAATCCTACTCATGTACATGGTGTTACTGCAAACCTTACTGGATTGTATCTCCACCATGCAAAGTTTTAAATCCTACTCATGTACATGGTGTTACTACAAACCTTACTAGATTGTATCTCCACCATGCAAAGTTTCAAATCCTACTCATGTACATGGGGTTACTACAAACCTTACTAGATTGTATCTCCACCATGCAAAGTTTCAAATCCTACTCATGTACATGGTGTTACTGCAAACCTTACTAGATTGTATCTCCACCATGCAAAGTTTCAAATCCTACTCATGTACATGGTGTTACTGCAAACCTTACTAGATTGTATCTCCACCATGCAAAGTTTCAAATCCTACTCATGTACATGGTGTTACTGCAAACCTTACTAGATTGTATCTCCACCATGCAAAGTTTTAAATCCTACTCATGTACAAGGTGTTACTGCAAACCTTACTAGATTGTATCTCCATCATGCAAAGTTTCAAATCCTACTCATGTACAAGGTGTTACTGCAAACCTTACTAGATTGTATCTCCACCATACAAAGTTTCAAATCCTACTCATGTACAAGGTGTTACTGCAAACCTTACTAGATTGTATCTCCATCATGCAAAGTTTCAAATCCTACTCATGTACAAGGTGTTACTGCAAACCTTACTAGATTGTATCTCCATCATGCAAAGTTTCAAATCCTACTCATGTACATGGTGTTACTGCAAACCTTACTAGATTGTATCTCCACCATGCAAAGTTCCAAATCCTACTCATGTACATGGTGTTACTACAAACCTCACTAGATTTTATCTCCACCTTGCAAAGTTTCAAATCCTACATAAAGTGTAGTAAAACTATAACATTATTAACTTCTGGGAACTCACTGATTAAGTTCATACCAGTACAAAACCTCCAGAGAAATATTTCCATGTCAAGTATCATCAAAGTTGAGAAAACAACATTTGAAGTCTCCCAAATCATTCTTAGTAATATTGCCATTGCATCAACTGAAATAACCACCATAATTTAAAGCAGTTGTAACATTTTATTAAATCATGTGTTTACTGAAAACTACAAGATGGAAATGAGTTTAATAAGAGGAAAATACCTCTAATCTAACTTTACTGTTTTCTAAATAATCACATTGGTAAATATACAACTATTGAATTGAGTGCAGAGTAGTATTCCATGCAAGTAGATGCAATCATAGGCGCAAACAAAAGCCACAAAAAAAACACACGCATAAGATGCACGTGTGCCGGACCAAGAAAAAAACAAACCTTTAACCAAACACATTATGTTAGTCACGTCACATATCGAACCAGGCAATATAAGACCCAACTCCCAGTACAATAGAGGATGATGTAATTTAGGAAACAGTGTATGACGCCAAGCGAGATTTAACAAACAAACAGAGAGATTTTTAACCGAGTGTGAATCGTGGATATTATAGAGTCTGAGGCGAATCCGAGAGAGGGAGAGAGAGCGTAAGAAACATTTATGAACGATCCGTGGGGAGCCACTGACCTGAGCGAGCAAACACAGGTGCTGCTTAATTAGATTAAAAGTTTCCGTCCAAACTCCAATCAGTACGCTCTGATGAATTAATTCCGGAAGGCTTGTTGACGCTGTGTATGCATACGTCAAACAAATTTAAAGATAGAGAAAGATAAGTACTAAACAAGAAAGAAAAAACCTTCGCTCGGCCATGTAGAGTTATTTCTACTTGCGTTCAGCTAAGAGTCTCACCGTTCATTGTCACAAGCGATGCTGTTACTTTATTATTTTATTTTAAGGTTCAATTGAGTGCATGCTAAATTATTTCTGCTTCAACCCACAAAGGATAAGAAGCTGTGAAAGCATTTACTTCAAGTAAGAATGAGCTTTAACTGTATCTGTTTTTGTTGCTACAGCATCATAGGAGAGTGAATTAACAACATGAAAAACTTCTGAGCTTGACTTTTTTCCTAAGCAGACTTTTGTGCTTCACAGCTTTTATATAATTGAACCCCAGTCCCCTGAGATGCCTGAGAACGATCAGACCATCAAGTCACACAAGGATGTTGCTTACATCCAAGTTCCAGGCAATCTACGTGGATAAAAGTATTGACCCAATTCACCTGACGTCATCATCAGAATAATCTCGGATGCGCCATTTTAGTGGTCGATGTCAACGTGAGTTACTTCAGAGAAGTGCGCATTTTAGGCAAAACGCGGCGTTTACACGTAAACCTATAGAGCTGCTTATGCACAAAATTTTGCTTAAGCACAAAAAACCTTGCCTCGTAAAATCAGATTACCAGTTAAGACTCCACTCAATTGTTATGCTAAGTAAACAATAGCTAAATACCAGTCACAAGCAATGTATGTGGCATGAAATTTTTGCCAGTAACATGTGTAAAATAAGCAGGCTATTTTCGTGCTTCAGCAAATTTTTTGCTTAAGCAGCTCTATGAAATTGGCCCATGGTGAGCGTGGCATCAGTCGCCACGTGTGACGCGCGTTCAAGGAGTGAATACCTGCTCATTGTAATTTGTACTCAATCACTTTGGGATTGCAACATATACACTGTATCAAGGGAACAAATGTGAAGAGCTAATGGGGTATCCATTTTTAATGCATTGTATGTTGATTGCCTCCAAGTTGCCATTTAATTGCAAAATATTTTAAAATTCAAATCAAGATGCTCCCACTCCCCCACTCTTTACTCATTAAGGCCAGGAACTATTAGAAACGTCTAGATTAGTAATTTGACCCTTCAGTAAAAACAGATTCCTCCCACAGGGAAAAGTATATCAAAGTTTGTTTTTGGATAAGTCAAATAACTCTCTGGAGAATTGGCACTGGATAGACGTTCATAATTAGTGAGATTTTAGAATGATCTACATCACTTTTATAATTACCAATTCTGGACCTGCTTTCATAATCTATCAAGAAATAAACCACAAGGGAAACTGACAGTGGGCTAAATATTTAAATAATTTTGGGTTGAGCAAAGAAAAATTTCCTAGAGTGGGATTTGAGACTGTGATCTCCGGATTAACGCTCTAGCTTTACTGTTGGCAGTCTCCCTATTTTTCTCTCCAAAAATGTAGGGCTATTTTATCGAGAACAAGGGCTAACCCACATGTAGGCTTATTAGATTAGTCAGGCTATTTTTGATTTCCGACTTTTCCAAGGGCTAAATAAAAAATAAAAAAATCTGATCAATAAAGCAGGAAAAATATCATGCCTGAATTTTCAATTGGAGTAAATTGTTGTTACTTAATTTGTCAATATATATATTTGGTTTGCGGTAACACCGTGTGTGTGTCTACTTGCAAGGTATATTTTCTTCTTCAGATAACAGTGTTGCTTAATATTTTAGTACTGCGGAGTAGATGTTCTGAACTCGTGAGACTTCAAGTCCAAGTCTTAATTTTGTCAAGTTTCACATTTTTGTTGTGTTGTTGTGTTTGGTGAATAAAAGTGGGAAAGTAAGGCCCACAAAACATATACCTGTAGGATAATGCCATAGGCAGAGTTGTGTCTTTCCAAGGTTTGCATTCTGATTAGTAATACCCAAGTGCATCGCACAAACAAAAAACACGTGGGATGAGGACAGATCTGTCTCCTAAGATGACTAGAGCAAGCTTGTCGAAACGTTGAGACCAATTTAAGAACTCACTCCGCGGTTGTGAAGTTTAACCATCCTTCAAAAGCTTTAGTTGTAGTCTTAGCCATTCTATACCTTCCACCCAGGTAGTAGTTAAAAAGCAGGACAGTTCTTTTCAGAACTGAGAAGTTTCCCTGAAACCCCCAAATCTACTTTGTGGTAGTAGAGTATAGCAAGACAGTTCTCTAAAGAACATAATCTTTCTGGCAAGTATAGATACCCACATGGTGTTACCGCAAAACCAAGTACTGTACATGTATTGATACCTCACATGCAATGCCTCAAATCCCATAAGGACATAACTGGCTGCTTCAATATAACATATATAAAGGACCTTGCAACTCCCCAAACAAACAAAGATGGGATTCTAGACAAAGAAAAGAAATCAGTCTTCTTTCTCTCCCCTGACGACGACTAAAAACAAACATCTGCGAAGTCATCCTGGAGACGTCAGTGGTCTGACTCGCTGGAAAGCTCAACAATTACAGCTTCTTCTTCAAACATTACGAAGACACCGCTTATTAGAGGAACACTATCATCAGAACGAAATTGAATTTAGATCTGTCTGACTGGTGATTGAGACATTGTCATCCAGTGTAGAGAAGGCGTTAAGAAACTGAATTGAAAAGAGTGCCAAGAATGTTTACAGATGGGGGGGGGGGGGGGGGTACATCATAGAGATCAACTTCAAAACAAGAATTGTAGCAGTTTACTTGGTAAGGGTTTGTGTTTTGGGAAGATTCAGTTGGTTTAGTGAAAATTTACTACACAGCTAGTCGCGCCTCAAATAGTCGCAACTTCAACTAATTTTTAACTTTTTTACTATGGCAATGTCCAACTGGGAAATTGACAGACATCCTGTTCCAGGCAATCTCCATTAAAAAAAAAAAACAACCAAAAACAAGAACAGTAAAGTTTCAAAGTTCACACAATTTTCTTGAGAACAGTAAAGAAGCCAAAACCCATACCCAGTTGATACTTGCTGCCAGGGGTGCGTTCCACTCGTGCAAACGTTGCCAACAGTTGCGCACGTCCGCCAACAATTTCAAGTGGAACGAGTTGTTCGCCGTCACTGTTGGCGGACGCTGGCAACTTTAGGCGAACATACTTCTGAGGTGTTGGCGAGTGGTTTTTAAAATGGTGGACAAGCATACGGTATAATTTCTTTGTCACAAACATAATTACATTGTATTTTCGGTGGATGATAATGCAGATTTGGAATAACAAAGTTAATTAGTTGATGTAATGTCAAAAAGAGGACTATTATAGCAAAAACAAAGTTAAACAAAAACTACGTATGGTGGGCGCCATCTTCATTTCAGGGCGCCGCCATATTGACATTGCGTATACGCACCAATCGTTCAAAAGATAAAAAAACGTTTGCGCGAACAGTTGCGAGTCGTTTGCGCGAGTGGAACGCACCCCCAGTATGAATGAGATACGAATGTTGATGTCACAAATTTGCAATTAATAATCCGCAACCTTTGAAATGTGCTCATCTCCTGCGAAAAAAATCGCTGCGAAAACAGGGCTGTGATGTCAAAACAGTATACATGTACACCAGGCTTTACTCATATGTGCCGTGTTCCAAATTGCATGCAGCGCTTTTATTACCTCCAAGTTGCTTGTCAAACTTGCCTTGTGTTACAGAGCCCTATAATCTCAAATCCCTAGCCTTCTCTCAAGACTGATAACAGAATCTTCACCATCAAGCCTAATGTACCGCTGTATTAAAACAAAGCAATACAGATCCATGATTTATCACTAGGGACTTTTATTAAAAAACAGCTCCCTATAAATTACAGGCAAGACTAGTGAAGCTAAACAAACCTGACAGTATATCCTTGATTTAGGGCCGTCTTAACAGTCTGAATGAGGGGCAGAATGGCCTTCTTAGGACAGTGATGTTTAACATTAAATGTAAAAATATATTGGGAATCATCAATAAATAAACAATCCGAACGCTAAATGAAAATATCATGAAATTTTGTAGCTTCATCCAGCTGAAACTTTCACAGGTGACTTCTGTTGTATCTTTCGTGCAACATTTTGCCTCTTAATTAGCATTAAGATGATTAAACAGATCAAAAAACCTACCTTAAAAAGGAAGATTTGGTTTCATTTTTTAAAAAGCGGAGTCTTCATCCAATTTTTTTTTCTCTTCAACTTTGATGCACACGAGACAGTCTATTGAAGGTTAATTATAAAGAACCCCTGAAATAAACCTAAACCAATTTTTGGCAGCTTCAAGTCAAACAAAAGAACCCAAATTAATGAAACGATTATAAGAGTTGATTGAAAGGTTTATTGACTGAGAAACTACAGCAATGTGAAGTAATTAACTCTTGTAAGAGCCCAAAGATGCATTCACCTTTACAGATGATTTGTTATCACATCTCTACATACACAGGTATCCCAAGCCAAGCGACGCCCAACGATCGACCGTTTTTTTCCCCCCCCATAAACCTAACCAAATTGGACTACGAGGAATAATTTGAAAGATCCGCTCCAATCCTGGGGATGACAAGAGAAATCGCTGACCTCGGCAACATCACCGCCGCCGAGCAACATCGCAAACATCCCATCGATCAATTCAGCAAGTGATTTTTTCTTCTCCCCAGCCCCCCCCCCATCTCCTCTGCGCCTTTGGTGAGAAACGGTAATTCTTTTTGAAACAAAACACACGCCAAGAATGTCAGGGGCAGAAATCAATAGACAAGGGGCCAGGAACGCTCTGCCGCAGGACTTTTAAGAATTTTTGAATTTAAAAAAAGGAGGAACCCCTTTGGCGAAAATGTATTTGACCGGCTGGTTTTAGGTTCGTCAACTGTTTAGAATAATCTGTGCGGACTAAAGAAAACAAAATAGGAAGTGGAGAATATTAACCGATTGATACAGGAGAAGGAATTAGCTCCGGTCGTCGGCATCATGTGCAAGCCCCGAAGTGAATGGGAAGGAGTTTGCCGAGCTATGTTACTCATGCATGAGATGTCAGATTCATTATTCTCGCCAAAACCGTGCAAATTTTGAATCTCTTGTGTCATGCCTTGTTGAGAATCATGATTTTAACACTTGGATCTCATTTCAAAGATGCACTGTTGATTAGCAAATTTATGGGATGAGTGAATAAAAAATGCTGGTAATTAGCGAATGGATGTGCTATTTCTGTGAAAGTCATGTGCATCCGAAGGACGAAGCAATGGTTTTAGTGTCTTGCTTAAGGACACACGTGTCACGGCTGGGGATTCAAACCCACACTCTGCTGATCAGAAACACCAGAGTTTGAATTCGGTGCTCTTAACCGTTCGGCCACGACACTTCCACAAAGCCTGTGGTTCCCAGTGTACCAGAGAAACTTGCACTTCCAAAACGTAACCTTAAACCTGTGGTTCCCTAATGCACCTGTGAACACAGGGTTCCAAATGCAACTGCAGTTCCCAATGTACATGTACCTCGGTTCAATGTACCACAGTTCTCCATGAACCTACCCACTGTGCCCAATATTAAGCACCTTGTAAATCCTTATATAAGGTGCTAAATAATTGGGTCTCAGAATCCATCACTGCAATAACCTATCTTTCTGAAAGTTTGTATATACTAAGCGCTTTGAGTACCTTGTTTGGTAGATACGTGCACTATATAGGGCCGGAGACTTTGATATTATATAAGACTTTGATATAAATTGTACCAGGGCAAAATGTCTATCTGGGATTCTAACCTGGAACATCTAACTGAAAACATGGAGTTTCCAAATCTACTAGGGAACCTATGGTTACCCCCCAAAAAACACAAGACTTTTGCAATTGATATTGTTGTTTGCATATACCCCCTGTTAATGTATTCACCACCATTGCTGGCATGTCACAATGCTCACACATCATGCGAAAGCTTCGACTCCTTTCACGCTAGTGGCAAAAAAAACCCAACAAAACATTGCTAAAAAAATTGTCCAGTGTAGTAAATACAGAACGCACAGCCTTCCCTTCTACAGCTCTTTTCACTCTGTTCCTATCCACGACTGCTCAATTCACCGTCTTGTACACTGCCACTTAGCGAAATTGAAGACTTCACTTAGAGAGTACTTCACAGTTACAAGACTTAGCCAAGAGGCTAGAGTAAGAACTAGCTGATCCTACCTATAGGACTGACAGACGGACTGACAGACAGAATGCTACTACTTTCAGTAGCCCCATAGAAATAACTATCACAGGTGAAAACTCATAAACATTTGGCTTCAACTGTGACCAATATTTGCTATTTGTTTTACCCTTAAAGTTGGTGAGAAGTGATGAGAAGTGTTGTACATAAATCCAATTTGATTTAATGAGAAAAGTAATAAGAAGTAGAGTTTCCGTGGTTGTAACAGCACAGACACTAGCCATTTGGGAATAGGAAAGACAGGTTAACCGATTTCTCTAACGGTTTCCTTTTATAATCGAAAAAAAATAGCACACTCAAGAGACCTTCTTCAAATTCTAAAAACAGTGTGGTCACGTGATTTATTTTATTTTGTTTTACAAGTTGTTATCTGAAGGGAATTAACACCAAATGCTTATTAGCAACCGACCTGCAGTAAAAAAATTAACGCAATGTGTGCTCTCAATACGGAACATCAGGCCTGATACTTCACGAAGCATACAAAGGCGATTGCCTCCATGCCCCCTGGTCTTTGCCTTGGTGCCCTTGAAAGGCTCAGAGTAGAAATGTATAATGTCCTCATAGTGTGCCCTTTATATTCCGAGGAGAAAATGCCTCTTTGCCCTTGCCCTTTCAAAAACGAAGCATACATGCTTGGAACCTAATGCCTTGGTACCCTTGCCCTTTCAAAAACGGAGCATTCAGGCCTGGGACATAAACAAAATGCCTTGATGCCCTTGCCCTTTCACAAACGAAGCATAAAGGCCTGGAACATAAACTAAAAATCCTCAAGGATGGGATAACAAATTAACACAGTCAGTAACGTGAGAAGTTGAGAAGTACATCTTGAAGTGATGCCTCATTCCTGGAACTGTTATATTAAACACCTCTCACTATAAAAACCCTCGCATGGGATTCCTACTCTGAGACCACCAGATGTGTCTCGATGATGTACATGAGGCCATTTTGGCACATTGTGTCTGACCCTAACATGAGTAATAATAGTGGCTTCTTACATAGCGCGCATATACGTCACTCAGTAACCCTCAAGGTGCTTTAACATACAGTTTTTGTCTGCAAGGTATGTGGGACTAAGTTTTACATAGCACCATGTAATGGTTTACAAGGTGCTGTGGGGCGAAACACTGCCAATCAAACGAGGAACACCAGGGCGAGCCCCTTCTCTGCACTGGGTTCTTTTACCGAATTACACAACACACGGCACCAATGCTTTTTACGTCCCATCCGAAGGATGAAGCATCATGGTTAAGTGTCTTGCTTAATAAGGACACAGGTGTCACAATTAAGACATGAACCCACACTTTGCTGATCAGAAACACCAGAGTTTTAATCCCGTGCTCTTAACTGCTACGTCATGACATGCCACACATTAGCGCTTGAAGAATCAAAGGGGACATCAAGACAGTTAGGAAACATCCACAGCTTTACATTCACATCATTTCAATCCGCACACTCAGTTTAAAGTTCCATAACGACCAGGTTAGATATAGGAAATTCTCTTTTGTTTGGCCATTCTTCAAGAACAGATTGCTCTTCTTCAACGTGTCCAAAATTCCGCCGCTCGCTTGGTCACAATGACAAAGAAATCGTCTAACATTAATCAAGTCTTGTATGACCTTGAACTCAGTTTGGCGGCTTGATTATAAGATGGTGGACACATATTACGCTCTTTGTGTTTAAAACCTCTTCCACACTGCATGAATTCCCTGCTGAATTTCTAACAAAATTTATTCAACATTTTTAACGTTTGAAATGTTCACCTTAAAAACTAATTCAAAATCTGAAGAAAAAAAAACTCATCCCAAACAAGGGGCTTGGTCTTTCTAGAAACAATTACTTTAATTTCTCTTTGCGATTTGAACATTTTGTATTTAGTTATTACTTTTTGTATTACCTTTTTTTCCAATTAAAGCAATCGCACAACATTGGTAAACAGTATTGTACAAAGGCCCACACTTTGTGTATCACAACTTACATATAAAATAACAAACCTGTGAAAATTGAGGCTCAATCGGTCATCGAAGTCTGGAGAAAATAACGGGAAAACTCACCCGTGTTTCCGTTCGTTTCGCCGTGTCAAAACATGTGTTAAAAATAAATCCGTTATTCTCGATATATTGAGAATTTATAGTTGTTTTACTGTCTTCTCAAAAAGAAAAGCATTTCATGGAATAATATTTCAAGGGAAGTCTTTCACCATTACCTTCTGTAAACCCTGTAAGTTATTTGTAAATCTGTGAACTTTAAATTTTTGTTCTGTTCAGAAAGTGCCCAATGGCTTTAAATAGGAAACTCACTAAAGCCATCTGTTATGGAAATGGTTTGACTGTCTGTTATATTCCCAAATGCCTAGTGTATGTAGTTACGAACACTGAAGTTCTGCTTTCTATTAATAATTCCTTTCTCATTTAAATCAAAAATTGGTCTAGCATTCTCCTGAAGACGATCAGAACATACTGGTCGAAACGTTGAGTGGTCAACTGCCGTTTCTTTTCAAAACCACTACTACTCAAAAGAGATTAATGGGTCACAGCAAACCTCACATAATTGAACTCCCACCATGCAAAGTTTCAAATCCTACTAAACAAAATGACTGGGTAATGGGGAAAAAAGAAAAAAAGAAAAAAAAAAGGAAATTTGGAAAACCCCCATACAAGTAAATACCTGCAATCGGGGACATGGAAATTTCTGTATCTAAATTATTTTGAAGTCTTGCTTGGTATTACTACATCAGTGTTTGTTAAGTACCACGCAGTATTGCTCTTTCATATAGCGTCCCATTCATCTATACCTCTCACCCATTCAATCAGAGTCAATCTAATTTGATAATATTTATTTCCAAAGACGGCGAACTGGCTTCAGAAATCAAACGGCCATGCAGAAGTCATTCAATGAAATCAAGCATTGAGTTTGCCATGGTTATAAGAACCAACTGCATTTTTACTAATTACATTACGCATTGCTTTTTTGCATCTCAAATACAGAACAAATAAATTCATCTTTGTGAGACTGTGAATTTCAATATGGCCATAATTTGAGGTGAAAACAGTGTAAAATGGGGAAGATTAAATTATTTTGTCTTCAATTGTACAGCAAATATATATTAATTTTATATGTGTAGGCCTAAATGATAAATGTAGAAACACTTATCTGTTCAAACTGATGCAGTATTCATTTATTCTGGTTATTGTCAATGAACCTGGGCCCAATTTCATGGCTCTGCTTAATACCGCTGATTTCTGTGTTTACGATCACCTTTCGCCGCTTACGTGCTGGCGCCAAATTTCTTTGCTAGTCATGTAAGCCTAGAATGCCTAGTAACTTGGAGTACACACAGACAGAAGCCCAACTTCCCCACTAGGTCGTGAAATAAGCTTGCCATAAGCACAGAATTCCCTGCTTCCATAAGTGCAGATTATGTGCTTACGGTAAGCAGAGCCATGAAATAGGGCCAAGTATCTACACTTAATGTGACCCATCACATACCTTAATTTGTAGCTCAATCAATGATCAAAGTTGCATCAAACTGTTGTTGTAGGCCTACACACACTTTTTAAAGGTACAAACAAATAATTGTTAACCTACCACAAAAAGCTAATCAAGTGGCTTTAATCTTAAAGGCACTTGATATTATTGGTAATTGCTCATAATAATTGTCAGCATAAAAACTTTATTGTTAGCGATCAATAGAGAGATGTGGATAGTATAAAACATTGTGAGAAACGTCTCCCTCTGAAGTAACGTCGTTTTCGAGAAAGAAGTTATTTCTCACTAAAATATTTGAATTTGATTTGATGATTCTCTCTAACCCCCTACCCCCGCCTCCAGCAAATTCCCCCCCCCAAAAAAAAACTGATACCCTGATCATAAGTAATGTTTAAAGACTGTTAATTTTGCATAGTAATAATTTTCTTGTAATTTTTAATTACTATTTCTGTACTAAGTCTTAATAATAGAAGAATTTAAAGAGCATTCTGTGGATTCCTCGACGATTCCTTATCATCCACTAAAAGATTGCCCCCAAACCTCAACAATCCACAAAGAATTAACAAGACTTCACACCAAGATGATATTCTCTTACCCCCCCCCTCCCTACAACCAGCACCTTGGCAAATTATCCAAGACATCCGATATCCCAATCAGACTTCATCTTCAAGGACTGGTGACTTTCAGCTGCAAATCATAAACAGCGGACACGTACAGTCAACTTTTAAGTCCAATAAACCAAAAAGGTATCATCACAATGTGATGTAACAATATCCTGACGCTAGCAGCTCTCGGCCCGGAGTGACTGTAATAAGCGGTCACGAGTCGGCAGAAAACCGTTTAATCCGTGCTATTACTTTCCCATAAATAAGGAAAGGGAAGTGTAAGATGTATCACAATGTGAGAAGGTGGAGAGGACCGAGGAATGTAACCGTAGATGAACAAGGCGTGGTCTAGGAGTGCAGGAGACTCTATGTGTGTCAATGTTCGGGCTCTCAACGTCGTTTTGATTGCATGCTGTATAATGCTAAAAAGTACAGTTTGATCCTACAATCTAAACAAGACATCCGTAGTAGATAAACAACGAAGAGTCCATCTAAACACGGATGAATTTCATGTACAGTTTTGAAGAAGATTATGTTGCTTTTCAGGCCTGTATGCTTCATGTTTGAAAGGGCAAGGGCACCAAGCTGGAGCATTTCAAAAGCATCGAGGCATGGGCCACGGAGCATGGAGGCAAGTGCCTTTGTTGCCTCCGTGAAGTATACTACCAGGCCTGGCTTTCAGAAAAAAGGAACAAAGTGGCAAAATGAACCTCCAAACGGCAATGTCACATCAAAACATATATGTTCTACCTTGAAAGACAACGATCTGACAAAAGCAACTTACTCTAAGAGACTTTGTCTTTGTCAATATTTCATTACAGGAGTGCATTTCACCTTGCCCTATAAAGGCATGCAGTAGACCAACCATCATGAGAACTTAAAGGTCTCCTATAAGCCAGACAAAATATACAAGAGCACGGTTTCCACTGATTAAAATGACACAACATGGAAACCAAGATTCCTTGGCATCTATTAATAGGCCAGGCAGACTGACTGAGCTCAGAATAGGATTGCACTAAGCGTCATTGACCGCCATATTTGATGAAATGTGCACGCGTGCAAGGCTATTATTGGCTAAGAGCTGTGCGCAGCGCGTACACATATGCACTTTCGCATTGTTTATCATCAGATATGGCGGTTGATAACGCTTTATAGTGCAATCCATCTATACATTGTAGGTGAGCAATGAAGACAGTCAAAGCACACTGACCGAAACATCGAGCAGTACAACCCTGCTCTTCTCAGAGCCTCCACTACTCACAAAAGAGATTTGACATGCTGTCACCGCAAACCTTACTTTCTATTTTTCTTCCTCCATGCTTTACTATATAGGTGAGTAAAGTGCCATCATCATGTACATGTTTACCCTATTCCATCAAGCATATTAGAAGCACTGGAGGGAACTTCACCATTCAGCAGTACCAGCTCAGTCTCTAGAGGATTACAGACTTAATCCTATTTACGTCTTGATCGGATTAAACCATCCTCACCTTCCTTACCGCAGGAAACCTTCCTAACCGGAGGAAGGAATAGTCACGTCGTCCGCGATAGAAAAAAAAAACGTCCACGCATGAAATCTGTTATATCAACACACACCGATCAGGATGAAATAGCTGAATTATCGATTGAACAACGCTGGGTAGTTTACTTGCCTTGTGAGACAAACTTAATTTAAAGGAGAGGGGTTAAAGCCTGTTTGTATTACGTCTGTGTCTCAACCCCTTGGTTATCAAATGGCCTGTTAAACAAGACAAATTCAGTTACTCATGTTTTTTTTTAAATGTGAGTTATACTTAATTTGCTGTGATTAATCTTCCTTCTGTCTCATTGTGGTTTTTTAATGACAGAAAAACTATATGCCAGCCGGTGCTCTACACGATTCAGTCAACCCTCCTACTGTCTGACCAATCAATATCATCCTATGTGGTTTTTGAATGAAAGATAAACTGTGCCAGCCGATACTCTAAATAGTAAACGGTCAACCCTCCCACTGTCTGACCATCCAATATCATCCATTGTGGTTTTTGAACGACAGATAAACTGTGCCAGCCGGTACTCTACACAGTACACGGTCAACCCTCCCACTGTCTGACCAATCAATATCATCCTCTGTTGATTTTGAATGACAGATAAACTGTGCCAGCCGTTACTCTACATAGTACATGGTCAACCCTCCTACTGTCTAACCATCTAATATCATCCATTGTGGTTTTTGAATGACAGATAAACTATATATGCCAGCCAATACTCTACACAGTACACGGTCAACCCTCCCTCTGTCTGACCAACCAATATCATCCAATGTGGTTTTTAAATTACAGGTAAACTGTAATATGATATGCGATATGAGATTGCACTCTACACAGTGCACAGTCAACCCTCCTACTGTCTGACCAACCAATATCATCCACTGTGGTTTTTAAGGTCAACTGTGCCAGCCTGCGATATGATTGCACTCTACACAGTACACGGTCAACCCTCCTACTGTCTGACCAACCATGATCATCCATTGTGGTTTTTAAGGTTAACTGTGCCAGCCTGCAATATGATACCATGTGCTACACAGTGCACAGTCAACCCTCCTACTGTCTGACCATCCAATATCATCCACTGCGATTTTTTAATGACAGATAACCTTTGACAGCCTGCAATATGATATCATGTGCTGCACAGTACACTGTCAACCCTCCCTACTGTCCTACTGTCCGACCATCATCCACTGCAGTTTTTGAATGACAGGTAAACTTTGACAGCCTGCAAAATGATAACACAAGTGCTGAATGCACTCTACACAGTACACAGTCAACCCTCCTACTGTCTGACCATTCAGTATAATCCACTATGGTTTTGATTTAACAGATAAACTTTGTACAAAATCATGTGGTAAATGCACTCTACACAGTACACAGTCAACCCTCCAACTGTCCGGCTATTTAATACCATCCACTGCGGTTCTGAACAATTGATAAATGATGCAAGCCTGCAATATGACATCTACACAGTACAAACAATACATGTGTTGTAGCTCTATGCCACCCTACACAAACTGGGTTGATAAATGGTTTCAAATGGTTGGTCAATAAACAGGGAACATGTGGAATTGTGACACTCATTTTTTATGAATAGCACCTTGTAACGGTTGTTAAGGATCTATGGTGCAAACTTAATGCAGCCAAAAATGCCAGAAACACTGGGGTGACACCCCTTCTCTCAATATGATAAGTGTACTGGAGTGGATTTCACAAAGAGTTAAGATGAGTCTTATCTCGAGTAAGGACGAAATACTCGTCTAGCCTTAATTTTTTAATATCTCCTAGGACTGTAGTCCCAACTCTTTGTGGAATCGACCACGTTCCTTTACATAAATATTGCACAAAACTTAATGCCCCTTATTTTTGACAGCGCGAGGGCGCTATAAATAGTATTTTTATCACTTCCGGGGGTACACGCGATTCGCCCTGCACAAAATAATAGGCGTTCTGTCACTTTTGTTGCGCCGTAGTTTCAATTTGCTTTAGAGGTGGATTATAACGGCTCCTTTAAAAGTCTTATTGTCTGTGATGGATTAGATGTCTGTGGTGGTAATGTGTTCCAATCTTTAAAAACTGTTTTGGGTATGAATGAATATACCCCCGGAAGTGATTGAGAGCGCCCTCACACGGTCAAAAATATGGCCCATTACCTATGGCTTTTTTTTACCCATCTGAAGGACAAAGCAATGATGGTTAAGTGTCCCTCAAAGACACAAGTGATCAGGAACACCAGAGCTTTGAGCCCCTTGCACTGGTCGCTATATATGTAGGATTCGAACTGCCTCATAGCTACCTAGCAACCATGGTGGTCTATAGACCTCTTATCTAGATTTGAAAAGGTCATAGGTTCGAATCCCACCTGACTAATGTGTGGGGATTTGCTTTTCCACAGGACTCTGTAATGTACATGTACACAGTGTTTAACACTGACAGGGTAAAGAAAAATGCTCAGCGGATCATAGGTTTAAGCTTGCCATCCTTGGATATAGAATTTGAAACAAAAATGGTTGCCAAGTTAAGTACAGCAATGAAGGACCAGACCCACCCACTTTTTAATTGCTTTGTTTTTAATCGCTCTGGTATTAGACTCCGTCCACCACAAACAAAATCACTTCGTTTTCGACAATCCTTTGTTCCCAATTCAATTCATCTTTTTAATTCTTTAGTCAAACGGTAATTACTTATTTTTTAACTGTACCACAAATGTTTTGTATAATTTTAAAGTAACTTGTAAGTATTGTCAGTAATCTATTCCAATCATTCGCTGTAATTTTAGCAATATACAATTTTTTCGTGGTTTTGTATTGTGCTTTACATTTTATTGTTCGGTTTTATGAACATGTTTATTATAATAATATTAATAATAATAATAATTTTTTAATGTCTCCAATTGCCAATGGAAAACAATTATCTGTATATGTTATGCGGACAATAAAGAATTATAATCTAATCTAATCTAATCTAATCAGTGTATGTGTAGCACACATTTGCAGTAGCTTGAAAAAGTACCATGCATTTATATCATACTGAGCATACCTTACTTATCAAGAATACAACGACATCGTACCCATGGGCACAGCTTCATTCTATAACCTTCACATTGCCTTGTTTACTCTATCCCAAAGAATAGGCCTACCTATTTTTGGAGGGAATACCTTGAGGTATGTGTTTCATTTCAGGACGTGTGTCAAGAAAATGGCTTCTTCAAGGTTGTGAAATTTCTGGCCGTTCATGCTTCGTTTGTCAATGTCTCACATTTCCTGGTATCTGTGAAGGTTACACTCAGAGTGGTTGATGTTTTTGCCGCTGATAAAAGCACACATGTAAATAATGCAAGCTACTGGTAAGTACTTGCATAAGTAGAGGTGAACACACAGGTTTGTAGTGTAGTCTACAACTCCAATTCCAAGGGACTCCCAATAGGTGACTCACACTTTTACCTGGGCCCAATTTAATAGAGCTGCTAAGCACAAAAATTTGCTAAGCATGAAATTTCTTCCTTGATAAAAACAAGATTACCATCAAAATGTCCACGTGATTTTCAGGATAAGCAAACAACAGCTAAATACCAGTAAACAAACAATATGCAACAAATGGAAATTTGGTTGGTAATCCTGTTTTTATCAAGGAAGAAATTTCATGCTTAGCAAATTTGTGTGCTTAGCAGCTCTATAAAATTGGGCCCTGTAGGCTTAAAGAGGCAGTGGACACTATTGGTAATTACTCAAAATAATTATTAGCGTAAAACCTTCCTTGGTGACAAGTAATGGGGAGAGGTTGATAGTATAAAACATTGTGAGAAACGGCTCCCTCTGAAGTGAAATAGTTTTCGAGAAAGAAGTAATTTACCACGAATTTGATTTCGAGACCTCAGATTTAGTATTTTGAGGTCTTGAAATCAACCATCCCAAAGCACAAAACTTCATGTGACAAGGGTGTTTTTTCTTTCATTATTAATATCTCGCAACTTCGACGACCAATTGAGCTCAAATTTACACAGGTTTGTTATTTTATGCATATATTGAGATACACTAAGTGAGAAAACAATGTTGTTGCACAATTTGTGTGCTTTAGATGCATAGTAACAGGCTTCTTGCAGGCCTGAAGTCTTTTAATATTTGAGTGAGAAATTACCTTTTTCTCAAAAACTACGTTACTTCAGAGGTAGCCGTTTCTCACAATGTTTCATACTATCAACAGCTCTCCATTGCTCGTTACCAAGTAGGTTTTTATGCTATCAATTATTTTGAGTCATTACCAATAGTGTCCAGTGCCTTTAAAGATACCTGTGTGGAGAAGACGATGAAGAAATGCTCAGTTTTAGAAGTGGGAGTAAAACCCCAAATAGGGAAAATCCCAAGCAATCAGTTGGGGACTGAACACCCAATCCACAGGCAAGGCACTGATTCAAGGTGGGATTCGACCGGGGACCACAGAGGTGAAAGGCAGGTAATAAAGATAAACTAAGCACACCCGATCCCCTGTTACAGTGAGTGTTGTACACATCCTAGTATGTTCCTTATAATGTTGTTTTGCTAATTAAACATCGTTAACAGGCAGTAGACACTATTGGCTCCCTCTGAAGTGGATACGTTTTTGAGAAAGAAGTAATTTTCCACGAGTTTGATTTCAAGACCTCAGATTTAGAATTTGAGGTCTTGAAATCAACCATCTGAAAGCACACAACTTCATGTGATAAGGCTGTTTTTTCTTTCATTATTATCTCGCAACTTCGATGATCGATTGGGCTCAAATTTTTACAGGTTTGTTATTTTATGCATATGTTGAGATACAGTGAGAAGACTGGTCTTGACAATTACCAATAGTGTCCAGTTTCTTTAAACATAAATGGAAGAATTGTTCATCTGTGAAATGAACAACCTGGTGGGATTATTTCAGCCTACACAACACATCACCAAAAGTGATTGCAGAAATTCAATTGGATTTTGCTTTATACAATCTATCCAATAAACCGAGCGTGGGGAAAAAAGGGGATCTCATAAAGATGTATGTCCAAATCCAAGAAAATACAGACCTATTGAATAACCGAATACACACTGATCCCTCTCAATATTGATTAAGCACGTTTCACAAAATGGTTTCCAATCTCAAACAATCACAACTCGAGGAAGGATAATAAAGAAAGAAGGGAAAAAAAAAAAAAAAAAAAAAAACACGCAAAAGAAACCGATCCTGGCGATAGAGCCTCAGCATTTCTGCTTCAGGAAATTACCAGTTCCGCCTCTCTCCCTTTTTAGTTTTCTTCCAGAATGCATTTCCAAGACCTTTAACCCATGGGGAAAGAAAAAAACCCACTCTGCCCGACAGACACGCTTTAAGAAAATTGATCAACTTAAGGGTTCCACGCATTGAATGGATTGGCACATTCAATTTTGCTGCTCCAGCAAGTAGTTGTATACTTTACCAGGGAATTAAAAGGTTTTGTCTTCCAGTGTCCGTAGAGTAATATCGCGCTTCAAGGTTTGTATTATAAGACATTGTAGTCGGGAGTTTTTTAAGAACATGAAACACGTACATATCCTTAGGCCTGTGTCAACAGTACAAGAAAGGCTGCAGAATGGAGTGTGAGACTAGTGCCAACCCTTTCTCATAATAAGTGGAGATTTTTTTACCCTCCTACTTTTGTATGGTTAGGACTTGAGAGAAAAGAGTCTGCAAATATCACCTGCGTTGTTCTATTTTTTTTTTATTATTATTTTTTCCCAATTAAAGTGTAACTACTGTCTCAATTGACGATAGACGTCTAAAGCTGCAACAGATATGACATTTTCTTTAATACAAATAGTAATTATGTGTCTGTGAGAAATGCCAACTGGATACAAGTTTGTATCAGAAATTTCAGATCTACAATAATTCAATAAGTGAATTTATACTGAGGTTGAGTTATTATATTGTAAGTTCAAAAAACAAATAAATAAACAGTGTTAAAAGATGTAGTTGCTCCCGTTTCATGATTTTTTTTAAAAGCAGGTATTGACAACAAATTTGGTTAATTCAACCTCCCCCGAATGGACACCTCCAATGGAGGATGGATGAGTGGCAAAACAAAAACAGTACCCTTCTGACATGGTCACATTGCATATTTTATTAAATTTTCACCCACGCAATTTCTCCTCAAGTCCAACTAAAATGTGCCAACAAAACACTAAAGTGCTATTCACACGACAACAATAAACAGGGGTTCATAGCTTAATTTTAGCATGGTTGTAAACTGTAGAAATATTTCACAAGATTTTCAAGAGAACTTGGACAGTAGAACAAAATTGTTATCCTTTCACATGAGCTACATTTCGTAAAATGTTACAACCACGCTACAATTTAGCAATGGACCCTTGCTAAATTGCTCTCGTGTGAAAGGGGCTTTAGAAGATAAAAGTTCATTCAAGCGGTGGGCGCCTTTTTGGGTAATTGTCAAAGACCAGTATTCGCTCTTGGTGTATCCCAACATATGTATAAAATAACAAACCTGTGAAAATTTGAGCTCAATTGGTCGTCAAAGTTGCAAGATGCCTGTTTTCAGATGCCTAAAAAGGCTTCAAGGCCTGAAGTATTTTAATATTAGAGTGAGAAAATAACTCTTTCTCAAAAACTACTTCGGGAGCCGTTTCTTGCAATGTTTTATACTATCAACAGCTCTCCATTGCTCATTACCAAGTAAGTTTTTATGCTCACAATTATTTTGAGTAATTGCCAATAGTGTCCAGTGCCTTAAAAAGTACACACATACAATCACAAACAGGATGGGGACCTCGGAAATTACTTTTTTTGTGATTAGAAGAAGAAGAAACGAAAAGAGCGGGAAGAATTTGTGATAGTGCGAAAAGTCGATCCAGGTGCAGATAACATTAATCCAATTGGATTCCTGTGTTCACCTTGTTACCTTACATCAGTCAGCTTAATTGAGCAGACAACATTGCCTTGACTAGTCTACACAGGGTTACCATGGTTTTCCAATTTTAATAATACTAAAAAATGCATTACAAAAAGGCAATAATGAAATAAAGCTTGACTCCCCCTCCCCCCCCCCCCAAACCAGAAAGGAAATGCAATTGGTGTTTTTGTGTGAGGACAATTTCTTTTGATTTTTTTTTTTGATTTTTTTTTTTTTTTTGGGGGGGGGGTATCCAGTCAACAAGTTCATAGAACTGCTTTTAAAGCCTCAAAGTAACTAAGCACAAACAATTTTGCTTGACCAGAATAAGGTTAGCAGACAGAGTGTCATGTTGCATGTAGCATTTGTGACTTGCTCAGCAGAAATTTGATGAGGACTATTTTCTGCTTTTAAGCAGCTCTACGCGTTGTTGGCCCCCAGGGTCTTGTGGATTGAGATTGTGCAGACGACTCAGAGACTCTTACCAGCAGAGGGCGCTGTTTACTCTGAACACACAAACAGTTTGGCATTAATACATTTAAGACGTTAAAAGACTTGTTTAACCGATGAAAAGATACTGAACACTCAACCATCAGCACACTCTCCCCTGCTCACAACTGGATTTTTACCTCTGTTGCTCCCCAAATGTGGCACAGCCTCCCAGTATCCATTACAAATTGAAACTCTTTGACAACTTTCAATAAATCTCTTAAAACTTATCAGTATCAAATGTAATATGTTGTAGAATAGTTCCATTGGTTTGCTCACGAGATAGCTCTTTGATCTTGTCAAAAAGGGGCTTTACAAATGCTCTGGTGTATGTACGTATGTAAGATAAAGTATCAACAAGATATTTCTTGACTGTTTGGTGGAAATATCTCTCCAACATGGGCCCAATTTCATAGAGCTGCTTAAGCACAAAATTCTGCTTAAACAAAATAATCCATGCTTAGTAAAATCAGAATACTGGCCAAGACTCCACTCAATTGTTATGCTAAGTAAACAATAGCTCAATACCAGTCACAAGCAATGTATATGGCATGACATCTTGGCCAGTAACATGTGTAAAATAAGCAAGCTATTTTCGTGCTTAACCAAATTTTGTGCTTAAGCAGCTCTATGAAATCGGCCCCTGGTGCTCATACATAAAGTAGTTCAATAGTTGCTTATTTTGTGATGACAATTCTGCAACCTCGAGGCAGTTTGTTTTCATCATGGAAAATTCAGTAATAATTTTCTTAAAGGTAGTAAACGTCTACAACCCCTTTTCCAAAAACAGGAATTGGATTTCAACGTTTTGTTGACTTCATTATGAGCTGAACAACACATGATACAAACAATAATAACCAGAAATCCGAATTCCCTTTGCATCCTCACGTTCCTGTCTGCTTATCAGCCAGGGAAAAAAAAAAACATGAAAGAAATTGATTTGAAATGTCCTTTAGAATTTTAGAGTGGTTCGATTGATGAATTAGGTCGAATCAATGGCACAGCTTGGGGACAGTTCACAATGACTGGGGCGTGTCTTTGTTGATTTGAATAATTACAATCAATTAGGATAACAATACTGTATGGAAATACATATAGAGAGTCTGCCTTGCCTTTTGGCAGGAGTCAGATCGACAAGACGGCATTATGACAGTCAACTGAGAACCTAAGAATGGCAAGAGATTAGTTTAATTGCAAATACATCTTTTGTTTGAATTCTCTATTTGTATGGTCATTACTTATAATTATCGTCCATTTTAAAATAATTTTCGGGGGCTTAATTATGGCAGTTGCATATTTTTTTTTAAAGCGCCTTGAGCGGCTTTTATCGGCAAAGCGTTCCAAAAAATGCAGTACATGGAAAAAGCTGTTGGAATGGCTTGGTGTTTATTTCCCAAATAAGCAAACAAACTCAACAACAAGATCCCAGTCGAGGCCAGGTTGCTTGAAAGCTACCCGTTTCATCATACCAAGAACAGTAAATAAAAGTACAGCGGTAAACATAATAATATCGTTCACCTACATCACTCAATTCCTTGCAGCTAATGTCATCAACAATTTTGTTTTTATCAGTCATCTACATGTAACTTACTTCCTGAACAAGATGTAGTCTTAGTCACAGCTCCAGGAAATTGTGTTTTTTTGTGGGACGTATTGATACGTCAAAGTGCACGTATACACCATTATACAGTAGTTCAATATACCATAGAGTAAGGACAGTCTCTGTCCTTACTCCATGAATACATTCACCAGTGTGAATGGCAACAGAAATGAAACTTGCAATTACCAAAACAGAGGAAACTGCCTTCCCAGTTCCCTGGACACCAAATATTTGTACAGTGTTTTCACTTTTCAACAACGCAAAAATCAAATCAAAGATCAGCCGATCGCTTGGAAGTTGCAGGCCTGTGGCTAGAAATACTCCACAACACTAACCTTTCTTGCAAGTCTGTGAAACTGTTTCTGCCTAGGTAAGCGGAAAAGCGTGGTTTCCGTTAAGCAGCTCTATGGTATTGGCCCCTGGATATGAAAACCACATAAGACGTAACATTTTTGATGTTCAACAGACTCTGTCTACTACAACAACCCTCAAAACACTACAAACTTGGGGCACAGTATACAGTTGAAGCATGTGTTTTTCAACCTCGTACAATGAAGTCGCTTCGTTTTCGGATTTACTGCGTGCGTTGTTTGAAGTTGAAAAACCATGTGACGACCCCAGGGTATACTGTTTATCAAGTTCTGCAGTGCCAATATTATGCAGTTCGTCGTCCCAACGTGTGATTTAAAGCGTGTGTGCATGCGTAAAGAGCCTTGCAAGGCTGGAAGAGCTTTAGCTTCAGGCATTTGGATGTAATGCCTCAAGGCCAAACTGCGAAAGGAATCAACATCCTTTCTTCCCTAAACATCAATCTATGATCTAGTGAAGCATTGAGGTGGGATTTACGTTTTCAATCCCAGTAGTAGCACAGTGAAAGTTCACCAATCATTTGTAGTCATGTGATTGTGGATGGATAGAAGATTCTCAGAATCTATCTTCAATCCTGAGGCCAATTTCATAGCGCTGCTTAAAGACACTGGACACCTTTAATAGTAATTGTCAAAGACCAGTCTTCTCACTTGGTGTATCTCAACATATGTATAAAATAACAAACCTGTGAAAATTTGAACACAGTCAGAGTCAGGTATTTTGTTGTTCAATAGAAAAACACAAGACCGCGAGACTTGTCCGGTCTTGAGTTAACTGGCCTGATACTAAAAAACACTGGTCTCGAGCCAGTGGTCCAGTATAAATTTGAGTCCAGTGCTAACAAAACGTCGGTATTCAGGGAATACAACTCAAGATAAGAAACGTGTGATCGCTCATGTTCTTGAACTCTGCGCTTTGATATCAATGTCTAAAACTCTAACTGAATCAAGTCACAACCAAGGAGTTAAAAACATTTACAAATATAAAGAACTTAATCTAATTACCCACTGAAAGGAACTCCTTGAAACCCACTCTACAAGCCTTTTCCTTTTCAACTCCAACCTCCCCAGAGAAAAATCCCCATCGAATTATGATTTTGCCTCTAACAAAAGACGCATTAGGACCATTACTACACAAAGACACATTCTTACTACTGTCAGGTACATAGTGGTAAATTGGAACGAGGCATGACAGCTCTACGAGCAGGAACGGAAAATTATTGTTACGAGTCAAACACAATTTCTCGTAAGACTTTTAATTACAGTCAGGCGCCATTTGAAAATCGTCCATCACAAATGTTCAATAAATGTCAAATAATAGAACTGAATTGAAAAAATAACCCTCACAGAAAACATAGAATGGAGTTGAAACATCCTTTTCTCTCAAACTGAGCTTTTAATGCGACGACAGATCGCGTGGTGTGCCGTGGCCGTGCGGTCAAGCACACTGGCATTTCTGATTATCAGGGTTCGGGTCCCAGTCTTGACACTTGTGTCACAAAGCAGGACACTTAACCATTATTGCTTCAGCCTTGGAATGATTATCAGGGTTCGGGTCCCAGTCTTGACACTTGTGTCACAAAGCAGGACACTTAACCATTATTGCTTCAGCCTTGGAATGGTAAAGTGAGAAGCCATATGTCCAATATGTGTTGTGTAATGCGCATAAAAGAACCAAGTACACTTATTGTAAGAGAAGGGGTTCGCCCAGGTTTTTCTTTGGCAGGGATGGCCGCATTCAGTAAACCGTTTCAATGTGCTACATGTATAAAAATGGATGCCCTTCAGATGTGAAAAGTGCTATAAGAACTGCATATTATTTATTATAACTAACTGTATACTGACAATTTCAGTTCAACCATTCACCCAGATTTCATAGAAATTGTATTTGTTACCTCTTGTCCCTGGTCTAGGCCACTGCACCCTCTTCAAACTATTCAGAAAAACTTTTCCAATAGGATTGCCCTTTGCACAATGAAAATGGTACCCCAATAGCTTTTGCAAAGATGAATACAAGCCCACTGTACACATTATATCTGGGATCAACATAGAAATAGAACCCGGGGAACGCTGAGTGCGCCATGGGGCATGCAATTTCTTTGTTAGACCATTTTTCACCAATGAAAACACATAGAAGCGGTCTATGTGCGATGCCATCTTGCCATCTTGCCATACACGCGTGTCACGTGATGCTGATATTGCCATACGAGTGATGATGCAATGATCTTTTTGCCTACGTGCATATTGCGCCGTATCGATACACCGCGTCCACAGACGACACAGAGGGTGGCCGAGCTCAGCGTTCTCTTGCTTCTATTTCTATGGTGATTGATCAATCATTTCAGTATTGCCAATAATCCACTGGGGTTGACTCTGACTGTACTGGTATTTCATTCCATCTGTTCTTTACATGCCTCCTAGTAGATTCCTCAAATAATTCCATCTATTAAAGGATCATCTGGTTGAATCCCCAACCCCCCCCCCCCCTTTAATCTTATGAATCTAATTCCACTCCTGGGGAACACTTAAGAGCAGTCATTATTAAGCAATCAAATTTATCACCAATGAATTCCACTCATCATCAGAAGGTCTGCAGTTAAACTCGATAAAGCAACATTTGGTTTGACTTAAGTTTCATGGCAACACCGTTTTCACAAAGTTCAAATTTACGGAGATCGCCAACTTAGGGCTAGATAGCTCAGTTGGTAGAGTGCTGGGGTGGATAGTTAATCGGGAGGTCGCCGGTTCAAGTCCTGCTAAAGTAAAACTTTCCTTTTTTTCAACCCAAAAGGGTCTACATACTGTTCCTTTATAATATAAAGAAAATTGTAAAATTATAGGTGGAGGCACAAAAGTCGTATTGTTTCCTATTTCATGGAGTGACAATCTTATTAAAACAATTAATTACTCATTCATAACAGATCCATTGACGAAAAGCAACGCCAGATGTGCATGATTTAAAATATCCGCTTCCACAGGCTGTTAAAAATGTTCCTGTTCAACCTAAAGATAAAACATTTTCCAAAACAGTGACATCAATAAATAACTCAAAATGTGACATTCTGGCTGTGGGAACATAAGCATCTCTTTGAAGAAAAACCATGACAAAGTGGTTGCAGTTGCCGCTGCCAAATTATTTTTTGACTGTTCATTTCGCTCATCTATGAGTCTCCGGTAAGGCTGTCCAGCTTCGGACACTGTTTAAGATTAGTCCAACCCCTGTACTTCTTCCTAGAATGTCTATATAGAGAGAGCAGCTGTTTGATGAATTTAGAAACGCTATGACTACCCAGTAATGGCTGGGATTTACTTGTAAACCTATTAATTAGAACAATTGAACGTGACACAAAGTGTTTGGATTCTATAGGTCAATGAAACCGACATCTTTACGGAAAGCAAGTTTCAGAGAATTGTGTAGTGCAGTTGTTTATTGGGGAAGTTGGAATTTAATAAGCTTTCAAATTGAACTCTTTAAAGACTATTAATTGTTGTACAATTGTCACAAAATGCCTAGACGTTGCTAATATTGTTCATATCTTTACTTAAATTTTGTCAATCAGAAATAACACCAAAAAAACACCTTAGTTTTGAAATTGGGATATGATGTTAACTTACTTTATTGGAAAATTTCCTATCCAGATACGACCTTTACTATGTCCTCTTTATGTGGAATAAATATAGGTCAAACCTTGAACTATCACTGAGAGAGAAGATGTATCTCAATTGTCAGTACACTCTGATGCCACTCAACAAAAAAATTGAAAGTTTTACTAGACTCAAACTTAAAGTTAACATTTGAACACCATTTATATTATAAATACTACACAGTTCAGTTTTGAATTCAGTGGCCCGGTGCCAACATCCCTGCAGCCATGCATGCTTTGTTTTTTGAAAGGGCAAAAGCACCAAGGCATTTTCTCCTTTGGAAAGGGCACCCTATGAGGAAATTGTAAATTTCTACTAGAGCATTTCAAGGGCACCAAGGCAAAGACCAAGGTGCATGTAGGCAATCGCCTTCATTGCCTCCGTCAAGTACCAGGCCTGCACTGACACCAGGGCCCAATTTCATAGAGCTGCTAAGCATAACAAATTTGCTTAGCATGAAATTTCTTCCTTGATAAAAACAGGATTACCAACCAAATTTCCACTTGATTTTCAAGATAAACGAACACCAGCTGAATACCAGTAACAAGAAATATGCAACAAACGGAAATATTGTTGGTAATCCTGTTTGTATCGAGGAAGAAATTTCATGCTAAGCAGATTTTTGTGCTTAGCAGCTCTATGAAATTGGGCCCAGGTCAGCAGTCCAATGTACAAATTCTAGCCCCGTGCTCAGTAAAGGGTATAAATGGAGAACATATTTGACACATCCTGGGTTGAGGATGAAGGGGGGAAAGAGATGGGGAAAGGGGGAGGGGCCACAGCTGGATGGAATATTCTACATTAGGATAGGTAACCTTCTTTGACATATTGGCACTAAAAGAGTTCTGCAGTCTTTTGAAGCACTCAACCTAGTCTGGTCAGGTAGTTATTTATATGTTCCCATGAATACCTCTTATAATGCAATAAATCGTTAAGTACAAAGACGCTATTCATTCTGGATGGAAAGAGGACATGCCAGCAGATGCAAAGAAGTATCACATTTCTTGAAACCTGAGAACTAATTGGCCAAATATCATAGCTGCTTAAGCCCCTTTCACACAAGAGAAATTTAGCAAGGGCCCCTCGCTAAATTATAGCATGGTTGTAAAGTTTTACAAAATGTACCTCGTGTGAGACATCACTTTAATGTACCAGCAATGAGGTGTGGTATCATGCATTTAGTGCTATAGTAGTCCTGAACACAAAACCAAGGGTGAAAGTCACTGCTGATAACAACAAATCTGAAACTGGGTTTGTTCACCAGATAGACTTATTAAATTCTTAAAAGTCTGAAGTTTCTCATCCCTGCAGAAACTTGCAGAAACCTTTCTGAGTCATTCAAAAGGTTGTCAATGCAATCACTGCTCTGCTTCAATACATTAGAGCAGTCAGTCCAACCAATGGGAGACTTTCTGGGACGATAGAGGGCAGCAGACTTACCGGGTAAATCCATTGTTCTCAGAATTATGCGCATGTTCAGAACTACGTAAACAATGGAAATTTACCCGGTATGTCTGCTGCCGCCTAGCGTTGGAAAGTCTCCTATTCTCATCATTCGCGTTGGGTAAGCATGAGATTTTCATATAATTTTGATAAGATGAAACACAGACAAAACATCTTAGAAAGCAACAGTATTGGGCAGACATGTAACACATACTGCAAGAGATTCTCACATCTACCAGAATAAAACCATCTATTTATCATATTGCATTGCAATGGACTCAGTTGAGAAGCAAGGGGGGGGTGGTGATGGAATAATAATGAAGGAATGAAAGTCCACATTAGGTCAGCAGTAAAAAGGGCAATCACCTCAAACCTGATCAGTAAAAGAAAAATGAAATAAATATGGCATTTTCGGTATATGATATTCCGGTGTGAGATTAATCCAAGATGCTGCTTGGTCGTTAGCGAGAGGGAAATATGGAGGATTTACGACAGGACATCTGAATCCACACTGCACACCTGCGTCCTTCTACTAGCCCCCCCCCCCTACTCCCAGGTATCGCTATGTCTGACAGATCGAATCATACAGGAAATTCAACTGACAATCCTGATCAGTTCTCAAGTAGGCAAACAAAAACATATTTATTGGTCTGAGATGAAGCAGATTATTATGAGTCTGGATGGGAGGTACAAGGAAAGTGCAGTCACATTGGAAGTGCACTGGCCACAAGACTCACTGATTGTTGTGCGAGGACGATTCTAACGCGGGTTACGCTGACTGAATGTATCGGAAATCAAGATTTATGAAGGGTTTGTGAATTTTCAAAAAATGGAGGCTGATTTTAAAGTACTGCTACTACCCAGGCTGTATAGTAAAGTCTTATCTGTGGTTAAACGAAAAGTTGAATGGCTTCTTCTGCCAGTGCTAGGACCCTTTTGCAGTATCAACTATTTTCTCCAGAATTATTGTTTAGCCTGTTAGTTTTACATCATGGTCGTGGTAAGTTGACAGGGTGGGCAGTTTACAGGGGTTTCCCTTAACTTTTTTTTTCTGGTCCCGATCACGGCAAAAAAAAAAAACTAGCAAGTATCTAGAATTGTCAAACTTACTAGTTTAAAAGCTTTAGTAAAAGTTTTCTGTGGGATTTTGTCACTGAACCCTCATTTATATGTGAAAAGGAATAATTATTTGACTCGCCCGGCGGGCTAGTGAGAAAGGGTTTTCACTCGCCCGCAGCTATTTTCACTCGCATTTGGCGACCGGGCGACCGCTAATTTCGAACCCTGCTGTTAACCTTGCGTCCCAATTGGATTTTAGTTTGTCGTCCTACAGAAAAGTTGCAGTACTTTAAATCAAAGAGTCGCCCATAGTTATAAAAGCCCTTGCCCTTCCTGGTAATACTGGACCTTGCCCTCAAATGAGGTCATTATTACTTCCTGCTGAAATCCTCACATCCAATGTCACACCTGTGTTTCTCAACTCAAGAGTGCTAAAATACACACATATGAATATCGACATGATGCAAATGTAGACAATAACAACACCCAGAATTCACACAAGAGGATGGGACGATCAGAGCAATGATCATGTGAACCATCAGTGCAATGACCATGTGGTTTAAAGGCACTGGACACGTTGGCTAATTGTCAAAAACCAGTATTCTCTCTTGGTGTATCCAAACTTACATACAAATTACAAACCTGTGAACATTTGGGCTCAATTGGTTATCGGAGTTGCTAGAGAATTATGAAAGAAAAAAACAACCTTGTTTCGAGCACACGATTCAAATTTTGTACTGATTTCATTTTCAGCAATCAAAGTATAGGCTGTTAAAAAGTTAAAAATATACGAGTTAAAATAGTATTGAAGATTCATATTTTAACTCAAGAGAGTTGGCATTGAATGTACCCTTTGCAATCAGTTGAGTTTCTGGACTGGAAATTCAATCAATTCTATTTCCGATGCAAACCAAATCCCATCGTTTTTAAACCTTTAAACTTGCAAAGCTTTGAATAATACAAACTCATCCCCTCAGCACTAGCAGCAGCTGTCAGCTGGCGTAGGACATAGATCTAAATAAATTACAGCGATGGCGTCATGCTGGCTTCCATTTGCGAACAAAAAAAACGTGACATGCGTCAATTTGTTCATTTTGATCTTTCCTCAGTGATAATTGCAAAAGAATTGTTTTTAAGTGAGTTTACAGATAACTTCCACGTTCTTAGGTCTGAGTTCAAATAGTTAAGGTGCCCTCAACTACATGTAAAAGCTGTTCTTATTTGTGATTTGTTGCATCAAAAGTGTTCTACTCACTACACTTGTGTGTAGTGAATAACTCTTGAGATAAAGTAAAGACAATGGAGTGAACAATGTAGGGACAGCTGAACAATCCAATTTGTTCCTTTATGCTCCATGGGAAATGATAATAAATAGTTTACTCTTCATTGTTGGTTTATTGTTTGCTTGCAACAGCTGTATCAAAACAGATGTTATTTGTATACAAGAATGTGATGAGAAATGGGATCTTCATGCTGAAGAGACATTTTGTAACGTAATAAGGGATGAAAATTGATGAAAGTAAACATTCATAGAAAATGGCTTGCTGGCCTTATATTGTAGACCCAGAACCTTCCAGATGGTACAATTCATGAAGTTTAAAGAGAGAAATACAACTCTACAGGTTGGGACACAATGTGGACTATTTCTTTCTCCCTTTTTGGTGATTGCTTTACTTCTTTCAAGAAAAGTTAAAAGGATAAAGGAGACTAAATCTGTAACAAGAAAAAGCATGGCTCCATCACCCTCAAATCTAGTCTTGCTACGAGTTAATGAAAAACGGCAACCCCTGCACCCATTCAAGAAATCATTCCAGCTATAGTTAGTTTAAATAAGGGAATAAAAGGGTAGCGACGAATTCTTACACAACCGGTTAAACCGGTTAAGCCGGCAGGGTCGAATTGCCGTGTGATAAAGCGCACGGCAACGACCCTGCAAGGTTTTAACCGGACGTTTAAGAACGAGTCACAACTCTTTTATTCCCATTCATAAATGCCCTTTTGTTAAAAAACGTTTTTAAAAACCCAATAACAGACACTTGGACAGTTGAAAGTTTGAGGTTTGAAATATTTTTTTCAAAAACTTTGTGAAGAGTCTATTGCGTGTGGGTTTTATGTACGCGCGCGCGCTTATAAATAGATTACACGCGCGCGCTTAATAGATTACGCACTGTTACTAATAGCTATGAATTGTGTTCCGCCTGATAATCTTGCACGCCTGACACGCGTCATTATCAACACTGGTCATTATCAACCGTTTAAACACACCCACGTGATGAGCTCTCCACCAATAGGAGTAGAGAAACTGTCTGGGGTATTTATGAATCAACATTTCAATCAAACATCTTCCAGACTGCCAGACTGTTGAATGTTTTCAGTAAAGTGTGCCTTATAAATGCTATGTTATTATTTTTATTGTTACTAACAATCAACACGCAAGATGTACATTATTTTATGGTAGATCAATCTTGATAAACACACAAAGTTCAGACACTTAAAGTTAAGACCGAATGAGTTAAAACTGCTTTAATAAAACCGTCTTTAGCACTGTGTCTGAATGACCTCACCCATGTAGGCTAGTAAGTTTAAGTCGGTCAAGTACAGGTAGAAACCATTGTCCATGAAGGATGAGCATATACCCAGAAAGGAAATGACGGAATACAGATAGTGTTCAGTCCGGGTTTGTTATGAGTCAGGCCTAGTTTGGCAAATAGTTTAGTGAATAATATGTTTATTTATGATTGCTTTGCTTTTGTGTGTTTTTAACAGCTTTTTTGTATATTTTTTTATAAGGGTTTCATATTGTAAAGTGCTATAATCATGCCTCTTTTGGCATAGCGCTCAAATAAGCACCGTTTATTAATATTATTATTCATTAGTAAATAATTCCACATAAATGAGTCTAACTGACGATTACTAATCTGTAATCCTTGACATACTAATCAAAGTGTTGTACATGGACTCTGTGCTGTGGTGGAGGGTGAAGGTTTCTTTCATCTTCTTCACAGATGGTTCTAAAATCAAGAGGAGATCCTTGACACTTTATAGTCTAACCTTTACAAGGACGGACTGCTGTAGTAGGATTTCTAAATACCTAGGATTTTCTTTTGGAAGCATTGTGGTACACAAGTAGGTGTCGTTCACAGTCTCTTAAGTACACGCCAATTCATTCATTTCCTCGGTTATGGAGCAACTTGTCGTCATACTTAAAAGACTCACTTATCCTGGATACTTTGAATGTTTTTTGTAACAAATTATCTATTTACTATCATGACCTTCAATCCCAACAAACCTATTAGTTTTTTGTTTGTTTTTGTTTTTGTTTTTAGATCCACTTATTTTCCTTTCATCTTGTTTATATTGGTTTTTATTTGTTTATTTATTTTCTTATTTATTTATTTATTTATTTATTTATTTATTTATTTATTTATTTATTTATTTATTTATTTATTTATTTATTTATTTATTTATTTATTTATTTATTTATTTATTTATTTATTTATTTATTTATTTATTTATTTATTTATTTATTTATTTATTTATTTATTTATTTATTTTTTTTTTTTCTCTTGATGTGGAGTTATACTACTCCGTTTATTCAACAACAATTATCAGCAACAACATACATCAATACAACAAGCTCCAATACATACTGCTATTATATAACAGATTAAATGAGCTACTGGTTGTAATACATATAAATTAAATTGATAACATACAAACTGTTAATGATGATGTCAATTTCGATTACTAATTGCTTTTCTCACCAAAGGCCGTCGCCGTGTTCCTTTTTATGACCTTTTTGTTTATTTATTTTTGTTTTATTAACCTTGATTGTCTGAAATAATTTCTACCCATTGTTTTTCTCGATCACCGTGATTAGATCACGCTAAAATGTATATATAAATATTTATTTATTTATTTATTTATTTATTTATTTATTTATTTATTTATTTATTTATTTATTTATTTATTTATTTATTTATTTATTTATTTATTTATTTATTTATTTATTTATTTATTTATTTATTTATTTATTTATTTATTTATTTAATTATTTATTTATTTATTTATTTATTTATTTATTTATTTATTTATTTATTAATTGATTGTTTGATTGTTTGATATATTTATCTATTTATATTTATTTATTTATATTTATTAATCCATTATTTATTTTTTTGGATATATTTATGTTGAAAAGAGCTCATTTCCGTTGCGTGTGTTGTTATTTTATTTTTTGTTATTTATTCATTTACTGATTCACCTATTTGTTTAGCCATATATTGAATTTTCATTGTTGTTTTGTTGTTTTGTTGTTTTTATTGCTTTATTCATATTTAATCATCTGTTTATTGATGTAAGAGTTTAAGTGGAAAAGGTGATTGCTTGATTAACTTTTTCGTTGATTGACCTATTTTTTGTTAAATCCATCCCTTTATTGAATTATTTGTTGCTTTATCTCTTTTTTACATGTACTTTTCTAATTATTTATTCATTCATTTGTTAATACTTTTTATTTATTTGTTTTAATTAACTATTTATTTTTTTATTTATTTATTTGCTATTTGCTTGTCTAATTTCTGGTTTTGGTTTTGTTATTTTAATTTGTGCTTTGTGTAAACAGATTATTTATATTAGTATTTATTTCAAATTATTATTATTTTCCAAAGAGAGTATTTTATATAGTGTGTTTGCTTCCCTATGTGACTGGATTAACAGGCTTTCGAGCTACAGTGTTTAATTATACTTTTGTTGATCCTGGCCATCACATTAGGGTTGTTTTATAATTTCCTGTGCCCTTATTGTTTTTCTTGCTTTGTATTTACTTTTGTACATGTACTTATAATTATCTATTTGACATTCTGTCTGCTTGTATTTGTAATTGTTTATTGGCCAAATAAAGAATAAGAATAAGAAAAGTTTCCAAACTATTTTACATAGTGATACTTGTACGTGATTGTGAGAAAGCATGCAAACCCTGTTCATAATACAAGCACAGATATGAGAAATATAAAAAGAAAAGTTGAAAATGAAAGCAAACGGCTGGTATTAGTCCCTCCCTTCCAGCGTATGGTTTGTACGCTTGTAAAAATGGTGATAATTATGAACGACCCCTCAAGTGTGATTGCTTCCATTCTGTCCTTCTCATTATTTTTCTGTTTTTTGTCTGACGTTTACAAGGTATGATTTGAAACAAAGTGGTTTAATATAAACATCTGTGTTCTAACTTATGGGAGGGCTGGTACTAGACTATGAACTTGTATAATCACTAACATTTCACTTTATCACGAATACCAATACACGAACCACTTTCACCAATCATGTGATTTGACTTTCAAGAATAGTAAAAGGTTGTCGGACAACCAATAAGAGCATTTCCTTCAACTGGACTGATGCAGTTTGTTTGTAGCCGTTGTTCCTAGATACTGCACAATCTGGCAGACTGATAGGGGACTGTAGACCACCTGTTACTGAATGAGCTAGTATAACCACCCAAGTACAGACATGATGGAATCTTACAAGAACTAGGCCATGATAACATACATGTACTTTCTCCTCGTCTCGTCGAGCCTAACATAAAAAACATGCAGACATGTCTGGGTTTGGTGGGGGTGGGGTGGGGTGGGGGGGGGGGGGGGTGGGTCTCTATCATTTCTATGCAATCCTTGCTCTTTATGAGTCTGCCACAATCACGGTAAAGGCACTGGGGTCAATAGACCGATCCATTAGGCTCCGCCCACGACGCACATGTGAGCAAGAACACATGGGGCTCTCCAATGCCTTTCTGCACAACTCTGCCGCGCGCCAAGATACGCGCACGCATGTCGGACCTTATTTGTCAAACCTTCGTTGCGTTGTGATTGGTCAATATGCAATGTGGCGGAGCTTAGTGGATCGGTCTATTTCACAAACAAGTTAGGACTAGTCCTAACTTAGGACTAGTCCTAACTTAGGACTAGTCCTAACTTAGGACAAGTCTTGGGAGATAATTACAAAAATATAAGGCTAGTCCTAAGTTAGGACGATTAACCGGCCTAACTCGGGATGAGACTAGTCTTAGCTGTTTGTGAAATCCACACCTCTGGACATTTTGGGTAATTGCTCAAAATAATTGTAAGCATAAAAACTTACTTGGTAACGAGCAATGGAGAGCTGTTTATAGTATGAAACATGGTGAGAAACGGCTCCCTCTGAAATAACATAGTTTTTGACCAAGAGGACATTTCGCACTCATAACATTTACTGACTTCAGGCCTGAAGCCTTTTATTAGGCATCTGAAAGCAAGTTTGTGCAACAAGCATGTTTGTTTCTTTCACCTTTCTCTTGCAACTTGGATGACCAATTGAGTCAAAATGTTCACAGATTTGTTGTTTTATGCATACTATTTTTGGACACAAAATGAGAACACTGGTCTTTGACAATTACTTTAAGGTGTCCAGCGTCTTTAACTGGACTGGTTGACTTCACTGTTGCATGCTGGAGGGTTTATGATTTACAAGGGACCCCTAGGCGTTGACAGATTTCTTGAATACGCTCACTTACTGCTTGAGCGCTCTTTGAACAGTATACAGCCATAGAGCATGATACAACACACTATCGGTATACCCTACAACACATAATATCCATCAAGTTCAATGAGCCAGTTCACCATACAATTGAGAAGACTGGCATTAGTTACGACTGAATAAAATTGATCACTGTATAATTTATTCTCATAATACACACTCATTAATATGGTGTTTCTAGAAAGCACATTGCACATTACCTACAGGTACATGGAAGTGCTCATTCCGACATTAAAGGTACATACAATGTTTAAGTGCTGCAGCGCTGTGTGCAGTCACTAGACAGATGGACAGACAAACCACAGAAGCCCTTTCTCTTAACGCACTAAGGTTCTTTAACACAGGGGACCTACAAGTGGTGGTTGTGGCCTAGCAGTTATAAGAGCACAGGACTCAATAATAATCTAAGCATTTATATAGCGTTCTTACACAAAAAAAGGTACCACAACACTTTACAGTAAAATTTCAAGCAAGCTCTGGTGTTTCTACAGCAGGGTGTGGGTGTCATTCTGACATTAAAGGTACATACAATTATTAAGTTGCTGCAGCGCAGTGTGTAGTTAATAGACAGACACACCACAGAAGCCATTGCTCTTAACGCACTAGGTTCTTTAACACAGGGTGACAACAAGTGGCATGTCGTAGCCATGGAGTTAATAAGAGCATCGGACTCGAGCTCTGGTGTTTCTGATCAGCAGAGTGTGGGTTTGAGTCCCAGTCATGATATTTGTATTCTTGAGCAAAGTGCTTAACCATAATAGGAGACTTTCCACGCTAGGCGGCAGCAGACATACCGGGTAAATTTCCATTGTTTACGTAGTTCTGAACATGCGCATAATTCTGAGAACAATGGATTTACCCGGTAAGTCTGCTGCCCTCTATCGTCCCAGAAAGTCTCCCATTGCTTTGTCCTTCAGATGGAACTTTAAAACGTAGTTTCATCTTTTTTTTTTTTTTTTTAATTGCTAAAGATAAATTTTCACTGATGTTTTAAATCTCCTCCCCGTCTCTTGTCAATTATTTAACGTTTCTTTGCCTGGTGTATTTAAAACATGTTTATATATATATTTCACAGTACTATCAAAGGCCAGTGGAATCAACTGAACATCCCTTCATGAACTTTGAAACATGTGGCATCCTCCTCCCGAGGGCCTCATCATTGAGATCTAACCTCAATACCTCCGCCATCTTAAAGACAACTCAAAACACTTACCTTAGGGTACTTGTGACACAGGAAGATGAGAAGTTGGAGCAAGCTTTTTCCTCGAGTTACACCAGGGAATAAAACCAAGCCGCAAAATCTGCAGAAAAATATGAAAAACAAGGGAAAGGGATAATTACCGGTTTACTAGTGACTTGAGGATGCGTTGAAGAAACAAAATATGTACGCTGTGAATAACAGGGTGTGAGTATGTGTAAAGGATTGTTTTTTTTAAATATTGCGGATGGGAAAAGGGACAAAATAACAATTATGAGAGAGTAATTTAAGAGGCATGTCGGTTTGTGTCATGGGAGGAGAGGGGGTGCCTGATGGGTTTGAGGAAAAATGTTTGATAGAAGACAGAGGGAAGAGCACAGAATATTAATTCCAGACTTGTAGAGTTTCCTGATACAAAATTAAATTGAAACAAGAGAACCTTTACTTTTTGGCAGAATTATACTGCATCATGCAAAATAAGCAGTTAATGGTGAAGTTGGAATGTTGAGTTTACAGTAATTGACCCTTAAAATTAAATAGGTCAATCCTGAAAGTTAAGTTGTTTCATTGAGACTTACAATTATTGTACACAAGATATAAAGCCACTCATTTGTGCACAAATAAGGTTAGATGATTTGTATTTGTGTTCATTTCATTCAATTCCTGTTTTTTTTCAAACCAACATTTGTTTAATATACACGGTAGCCCTTCAGCCAAAGTTGTTTTTCAAGGGGGCAGTGTTGCGTAAAAACATCTTAAAATTTGAAAAAATACACAAAGTAAAATAACAAATACAAATACAAAAAAAATAATGGGAGTGTTTTTTCCTTCATTGCCTTTAAAAAAAATCAAATCTCTGATGGATAATAATATGGAACATACGTATCCATGACACAAAAGGCAGAGACCAGTTCCCCTGATAACATGCTGGTATGCCGTAAACATGATAACACACCTGTGGTTGTCCTGAGTAACCGGCGTAATCACAACATTGGGGGTGGGGGGGGGGGGGTGTCGGTAAAAGTTTGACCCACATTTCTGTTGGTGAATTACTGATGAAGTGTTGGGTTTGGTTTATATATTTAACAAGTGCAAACATTAATCAAAATGGAAGAAACCAATTTCTGAGCAAGAGGGCTGACCTACTTGTTCATATGGTGCAGGCTATTTGATGGAAATTTTTCTGATTTTTTTAGAAGCAAAAATAAAACAATCAGACTAAAGTAGGAAGAATATCATGCCTGGTAATTTCTTAATTACTAGTTTGACTATCTTGTTATTTCCTTTTAATGTGTCAGAGAATAAATCTAAACTAGTACATTTGTTCAGTTCTTCTTTATTGTACAAAAGTTACTGGACTCAGGGTCCAGTGGGTATTTTGAGTCCTGGCTCGCCAGATGTTCTACAGGTACAGGCAAGTCAAATGTACAGCTGACTAGCTAACTGAAAGTGGGAGAAACCCTCATATACTGAACTTGTATGAACCGGAAATTACTTCCGGCAAAGCTACACATACCCGGAGGCCAGGGTAAGGGAGATCAACTTGGAAACGTTTAAGAACGGCATATATGGACATGCTGGTTCCCTCTGTTCTGTCTGACTCTATAGTGAGGCCTGGGGGTTCAGTATATAAGTCACCTATTAAGTACGCCAACTCAAAAATTGATTCATCATTTCACTTTAACATTTACAATTCGTGTTTATCTTTGCCGAACACATTTCTAATTCTTTTCAGGCACTGGACACTCTTGGTAATTACTCAAAATAATGATTAGCATAAAACCTTACTTGGTAACGAGTAATGGGGAGAGGTTGATAGTATAAAACATTGTGAGAAACAGCTCCCTCTGAAGTGACATAGTTTTCGAGAAAGAAGTAATTCTCCACGAATTTGATTTCAAGACCTCAGATTTAGCATTTTTGAGGTCTCGAAATCAACCATCTAAAAGAACACAACTTCGTGTGACAAGGGTGTTTTTTCCTTTCATTATTATCTCGTAACTTTGACAACCAATTGAGCTCAAATTTTCACAGGTTTGTTATTTCATGCATATGTTGAGATACTCCAAGTGTCAAGGCTGGTCTTTGACAATTACCAATAGTGTTCAGTGTCTTTAAAATTCCAAACAGATGAAATATTTTTTGCAAGACCAGGCCTGGAATTACTCAGAAGCCATGGCGTCTATTGCCCTGGTCCTGGCCGTGGTGCCCCTTCAAAGTTTTCAATAAAAGTGCCCTTCGCAGAATGAAAACAGCTTTGCCCTCTCAAAGATGAAAGTCAAGGCCTGTAAATACAAACACTAAATAAACTGAAAAGGTATTTAAAGATATTTATTTCATGGATTTTTACCAAACAAATGTAGTAGTGTTATTTTGTTACAAACCAGTTGAAAAGTGTTTACAAGTAATTGTTCTCTAAAATATGAGGACTATATTAACATCATCAATCAAACATTCTATATAGCCTTTTAATTCTTAACACCATGTTTTCCATCCCCCAAAACCCATATTCAGTAATACTTAGAAATACAATTTCAAAGTATTAATAATAAAAACAAGTATTTTGACTATACTTGACAGTCTTCAAGTGTTCCATTGTATATAATCCCCTCCAAAGAATTCTGCAAAATATTTTTGAAATAAAGCGTCCAACGCTTGTCATCATTCGAGCCGTATAAAATATCATCCACATCAAAATAGACAGTTGATTTGTCTACCAGCCCCCTCAGCCAATCATCACCAGCTCCACAAGTTGATTTACATTCTTAGCAGTGCCCATCAGTCCCAGTTAATAAAACTCTCTGCAAATTTATTGCAGGCAAATCATTTCTCATGCTGAGTGGAGTGGGCGGGAGAGATTCCAGAGAGAGTCAGTGGGATAGGGGGAAAAGAGAGGCCTGTATTTGTGTCACAGCAAGTTTCACCCCAGTAGGTTAACGATGTGTAACTGCAAGCCATGGGGGGAGGCTGAGAAAATAGAGCAGGGTCTACAGACTGCCTTGGACATGCTGGAATGCCTTGTTGAGATGCTAGGCATTTTATAGGCAAGTTGTTGTCAACTACAATTTGTTTTGGGAGGTTGGGCGATAGGGGGGGAATATCCGCTGTTCCAGATTGAATTTTAAAATGACAGGCGTGTAAAACTATGAAGTCAATCAATCCATGTCAGTTGTTTGTCCCCCTCTAGGAAAAACAAAATTTGTTGGTGAGATTTATTTTCAAATGACATCCAAAGGAGGTTATGAATTGATTTATTTTCAATGATTATATTAGTGAGTTTACTTCTAACAAAATTGCATTTGAATCTGCCTGGATAAAGTACATTAACTCAGCCCATGTTAGATTGTTATATCCGTTGTACATAAACTTGGCACACAATTTCAAGGCATTTCAGGGATGTTTTCTAGGTGCAAACAAACACCCTACATCCAAATAATATAAATGATCATGTCTGCACCTGGGCAAAGCACCTACCATCAATCTTCGGTCTTTTTATTCCCCAGGATGTCATTTCCTACTAAGTTTTAGAAATGGCAGTAAACCTCATGGGGGTTCAAAGGTCATGACTTTTAGCGCTAGAATGAGTGAAGGATATTAATATGTGTGAATGGATTTGTTTGGAAAATGACAACAAGTGAGTAAATCATAGGAACTGTTGTCATAGTGATAGATTTCCTGGCTGAATGGCAACTCTTTAGACAAAATAAATAGATAACAAAGGTTTCTACGACAACCGGGTCACCATGACATTTAAAGCTCTTTACAGAAATCAGGAGCTTGTATCAGTGAAATATATAGCAGAGTAATTGTTTTCTGAAAGGTCAACTCTCTGTCAAAAAAATGGCAAAATAAATGTACCTGAAATGCAGTTAAAAAAGTCACAACTTTAATTAACGATAGGGTCATTGGTTTTTGTCCATGTTCTGCTGATTTATATGATAAAGTTTATATACACTATCCATAGAGATACAAGTAACAATAAAAGCCACCTGCAAAATTTTCAGCTAACATGCAGTGTCTACTTGAAGAGAAAATGGCAAAAAAATGTCATGGTATTTCCATCAAGAACATCAAAACAATCCTCGTTGAGCAAGGTGACAGCAGGTATAAACCGCATCTCTGGGCACAGAACTGACAAACGCACACCGCTGCAATTTGACTTTTCAAAAGTCACCTGTAGGCGATCTTTGTAGATTCAATATGGTTGGCATAGTAGGCGATCTTTGTAGGTTCAATATGGTTGGCATAGTAGGCGATCTTTGTAGGTTCAATATGGTTGGCATAGTAGGCGATCTTTGTAGATTCAATATGGTTGGCATAGTAGGCGATCTTTGTAGGTTCAATATGGTTGGCATAGTAGGCGATCTTTGTAGGTTCAATATGGTTGGCATACTTTTATTGCTTTCTAATCAACAGGGGTGGGCGTAATGTTTCAGTCTACAAACTATCATTACCATTTTTATAACAAGGAGGCTTTTGGATAACTTTGTTTTTTAATTGTCAGGATCATTACTAAAGTATGACCCTACCTTAAAAGCGATGCTGCATCTATGTTGAGTTGGCTTTTTTTCTTAAATTATAAAAGAGAAGGTTTTTCTACTCTTTCTCATCGAACTATCAGGCCTGATACTTCATTCCGAAACGAATTTCTACTCCACAGTCCAAGGAAGAAACAGCCCCAATTTGATTGATCTGCTTCTGTCATAACACAAATTGTACACTCTGGTTTAAGCCTTTCTTACTTAATACTCTATTAGAGTGCACAGCAAGAGACCGACACCGCACAGCGTGCTGTGGTGTGAACGATGCCTCTGATGTCACTAGGGGGCAGGCTTCATGATGTCATATGTCAACGAAACCGGTAGGGTCCTAGGGTACTCGTCAGACCAGGACAGAACTGATGATTTCAGAACGTTAATTGAATCATATCAAATAATTATGTAGTAGACATGTGATATTTCAATTTGTAGAGGCACATTATTTAGAAAACGCAGTGGGTGGCGTCGCTGCAGTCATAATAATTTACCTCAAATCAGTTTGCATCACTTAAATCAAATCTGACAACACAACGTTTTTTAGAGGCGAGCGCTTTATCCAATAGCCAACCATGCCACCCTAAGACTAGTCTAATAGTCTTATTTTCATCGGGGATAAAGAATATATTTTAGTTTCACCAAAAGCACTGCATACATGTACTTAGTACTTTCCCGAGACCTGTAATAAAACCCCGTATTGCTTCAATGCGATTCGAACCCACAACCTTAGATATCTTACCACAAGGCCACCGAAATCACCCGGTAGCTAGAGGCAGTTCCAATCCTACATTCTAGTCTCTTGACTCTGACTACGAACGAACATTTGAAACTCTCGACACTTGGGGAAAACATTGACTTAATAACAACAAGTCTCTGCTGCAGTGAGCGTCAGGACAAGCGTCAACATGAAATGCAAAACCACAAAGAATGTGTCATACAATTTGCTGCCCTAATTCTGCAAAGTGTTTCCAATCAGCCAGGCACATTCAAGTGGGACCCAAGTGTTGCTGACATTTTAACATTATACTCTGGACTAAAAAATGAATTACATTCTAACACGTAATTGGTTCCAGAAGTATTCATTCATGTCAATGTTCTAGTTTTCAACATGCCACGGTCCCATTTGGAGGGTGAGATAAATAGTACTGTTTTGTTAAACCTTTTCTTTTTGCATGACCAAATGAATTGTATTTTGATTGTTGCAATCAAATTAAGCAATCATAAAAAGCAAGTCATTTTTTTTTTTTTTTTTTTAACCTTCTTTTATTTTATTTTAGATGCTATTCTGGACTTTTACACTATTTCAGACTTCTTGAGGGTTAGTGTTTCATTTTCCGCTGGAAATCTTTCTCTGGATCATTAATACTGGTATGATTTTTTATAAGTGTTATGCAGGAACGGTTAATAGCACTGGACTAAAGCTCTGTGGTGTTTCTGATCAGCAGAGTATGGGTTCGAGTTCCGGTGGTGGCACTTGTGTCCTTGAGCAAAACGCTTTACCATAACTGCTTCAGCATAACTGCTTTTTATTCTGGGAATGGGACATTAAGCCCTAGGTAAACCCAGAACAATTTTCATGGAAGAGTAGTGGTTAACCCTTGTGTTTCTGGTTCACATAGCAAGCACCCTTGTCTACAGTTTTCCTCATGCTCCCAAGCTTCAGTGATTAGATTCACTTATGAGGTATCCTTGGTTTCATTTCCACAAATAGTATAATAAAAGTAATGATTGAGCTTCCCGATTTTAAAAGATGGATTTTTTGTACCCCGATAATCATCAATCCGGTAATGTCTTTAAGATGGCGTTTATCTGAGATGCCCATGAGTTCACAGATCAGGAATTTGACTTACTCCAGAGATGGCCTGATACCTTCATCAATCTATAAAAGTCTGCATATTTCCTATCATTGGTTTTCCTCCCTCATCCAATCATTATGATTTCAACATCCGGAGATTACTGCATTAACAACCCAGATAAAAGCGTCCACAAAATTCCTGACCAAACATGAACTGTTTTTTATTTTCTGTACAATTCCATCGCCTTATTTGATGACATTTTCACAAATCAATCAGTCTCCATAACTCTAGTGGATGCCTTTCCTCTCCAACCCAATCAAATGGATACCTTAACTTTTTGAACTTGCCAATTATTTGTTGTAATTTCAATTTTACCACAAATACTGCCCAAAAGGTTCCTAGCTGCTCGTGATGATTATAATAATAATAATAATAATAATAATAATAATAATAATAATAATAATAATAATAATAATAATAATAATAATAATAATAATAATAATAATAATAATAATAATAATAATAAAATAATAATAATAATAATAATAATAATAATAATATAATAATAATAATAATAATAATAATAATAATAATAATAATAATAATAATAATAATAATAATAATAATAATAATAATAATAATAATAATAATAATAATAATAATAATAATAATAATAATAATAATAATAATAATAATAATAACAATAATTTGGGGGCTATTCATCTTTACTCCCAGCTGAATTGCGAAGGCTACATGTACAACGTGTTTGAGAAGCTGGCATGCAAGGGCGCCTTTGGCTGACAGCCACATCAACCCATTATGACCACGGGGGAGCACAGTCAATGATCAAAAGTGTTTTTTTTCCCGAGGGAGGAAAACCGGATGGTCTGGAAAACCCTTGTGGCACAGCAAAGAACCAACGCACAACTCAACTCACATATGGCCCCGGCCGGAAATCGAACCGGGGTCACCTTGGTGAGAGGCGGACCAACCATGCCACCGATGCAAAGAGGCAATACGAACTTAGGTCTGTCGTGAGATTAGGCATATTATCATGTGATGGAACAAGTTCAAAGTTTACAAATAGAAAAGCACAGTTGATGAGAGCAGGGAGGGACTTCGCCTGAACATCTGACGTCACACTTCGAGGCTCTGGAAATATGCCAGAGAGTGGCCTCCCCCCCCCCCCACGTCAATCCCCGTCCATGATCACCTTTCACCTACTTGTACATACATGTACATTTCACATGGAGAGATATACACAGTCAAATTCAATATCACCTCAGACCAATCAATATGTGGAATGGAAAGCTTACGTCACTGCATGTTTATCCAATGAAGTCATTGTATCCAATGAAACCACTGGTTCTGAAAAGCAAGCACATGTACCTGTCTTTATCCTGTAGGATCAAGACAGGGGACCAGTCTAACTCATAACCATCATCTTCGCCATGCAAATTTACTTTGACAATTCAAGAAACTACTTAAGACTCATTCATACAGAAACACTTGGCTGTTTTATTTCACATTGGAACATTTCACATTTTCACATTGGAACATCTTGAGTTTTGACTTCTTTGTTGCATCTTCTGTAGGCGCTTTGTAACTTTGGGAAAAAGGCGCCTCTAATAAATGCTGATAATGTATGTAAGACGAACAACTAAACCCTGAATCTGTGCCTGTTCTTCGTCTTGCGTTCGTCTCTTCAAAGATTCAGGATAAAAATGTGCATTAGATATTATTTTTACAAGATCCTCAAGAGCCTATTGATGTTGACTCGAGCATACTAGTCAAAACATTCAATAACAAACCGATCGGCTCTTTTCAGATCCAACAGTTCTACATAGAAAGGTTAGTGTACCCCAAAGAATTGTACTAATATTTCTTGTTATTGTTTTACATGCCTGTTTTAATTTTGCATTTGTCTGTTCAAAGACTCATGATAAAACTACACAAGATATTATTTTTACAAGATCCTCAAAGTCCAACTCAAGATATTAAGCCCATCATCCCTACACACTCTTCAACCTATTGATGTCGACTAGAGCATACTTAATAAAAACATTTAATACCAAACCGATCGGCTCTTTTCAGAGCCAACAGTTCTACCTTAGAGAGATAAGTACTACCCCCAAAGAATTCTACTACTATTTCTTGTTATTGTTTTACATGCTCCTAAAAAGTCCCTTCAGCATCTTCAGCTGTCTATTCTTCAAAGATGAGAGCCTTTATAAGTGGGAAAGAAGTCTTTCAGAGGACATATTTGTCAGAGGCAATGATAGTCTCAGTACTTGTAACCACTTCACGCTGAGAGTGCTTTTTGGAATACTCTTAGTCTTAACGATAAATTTGAAAAGTTGTCTGTGCTGTGTGAAACAAGGCTTTGATTTCTATTTTGCTTATTTTTACTGATGTACTTTTTCTTAAACTGTTTCTGGGTAATTTCCATTTTTACTGTTATGCGCCCTCGAACAGGCTGGTCCTGGAGAGAGCGCAATAAAAATTCAACAAACTATTATTATTACTTATTATTAATTCTACAAAAGGTGTGAGTGAAGAAAGAACAAGCAAAGACAAAAGCTGACGAATTTAAGGTGATTTCCTCTATTTCTGGAGATGAAACCTCCTGAATATAAAGGATTTATAAATTTAAGAGGTTTGCAGACTCTTCATGACATCATCATTAAAAATATAGAGTTCAGGGCCCAATTTCATAGCGCTGCTTAGCGACCGATTTTGTGCTTACTGTGCAATTTCTATTTCATAGCGCTGCTTACGGTAAGCACACGAAAAGGCATGCTAACCTTCCGGTGCTTACCGTACGAAAATAAATGATGGCACCATGCAAACCCACGGTAAACACGCAATATGGGCGCCCAATTTTTCTGCTAATTGTGAAATACGCTAAGGCTTAAGCACATTTTTCTGCTACAGTAAGCACGGAAATTTGCTTACCGTTAAGCAGCACTATGAAATTGGGCCCTGGTCCCAATGTCATGGCTGTGCTAAGCAAAGAATTTGAAGCAGGTAATTCCAGGCTTTTGTCAAGCGTAATTGACGGGCTAGCATAGAATTTTTGCTTGTACTCCACATTTAACTAGGCATTCTTCGCTTACTACACAAAGTTCGGCAGTTAGCAGAGCCATGAAATTGGACCCGGGTCAAAACAAGGACTTTCTCTTCATCCCTCTCAAGAGATACTTGGTCAAAGGAGATCAGTCAGAAAAGCTGATTGTCAGGAAGTGTCCCGACAGATCACATCCCTGATTTCTCAAAATCATTCTGAAATCAACTTCAAGAAAATAACTCAGCAGCCAGACTAGGCAAACGTTACGCGAAAGTAAGCCTGCAAAATGAGTTATTACCGAAATCCAACTATACTTCTTCACACTTAATCTAATCTCCATCTGAATTTAATGGTGCACTACGCTCAACACTGGAAGATGTGCATATAACGTACATTGACAACTTCGGAAAATGAGCTTATACTTTCACAGGTTTGTTAGTTCATGAATATGTTGGGACACACAAAGACTCTTACAAATGTTGTCTTTTTTTGTTGCTCCTTAGGTTGCAGTATTTTGGTTGGATTGAATTGAAGAAGACCCCTGAAAGGCTGCTTTGTGGTTCAGCCAGACCTCACTCCCACAGTATCCCTTCCTTCTTAAACAGGGGACCATTAAGTCTTGGCTTGAGTTCAAGACAGCTGGCAGCTGAACTGAGTCATTCTGTCAAGTAGCGTCTTAATACTTAGGGGGATAAAAAACTCTGCCAAACCTTCACATAACACAACCAGTAGAGGGAGGTATTTGGATTCTTAATGGTAGTGCCATGATGTTGCAATAGAAAGTTTTTTTGTTATGTTATTGGGTGCGTTCGTTAAGCTCCCCTGGGTCGACCCCGGTGTGTGGCGTTTTTTTTTCCTAGGACGAACGTGGGTAATTATCTGCACACGTTCGTCCTGGGGAAAAAAAAGCGCCACACACTGGGGTCGACCTAGGGAAGCTAAACGAACGCACCCATTATCATTTGTTTGAAGCTGCTTATTTGTACTCTATTACATGTACCTGTATTGTATCTTTCACTCATTGTATTATTGTCTTGTTCTCTTTATGTGCTTAGACGCTTTTGCATTAGGCCCCTTACAAATGTCTTTATTATCATAATTTTGTTTAATGCAATTGTGGTTCATTTTATGTACTACTAGATTTTAATTTTTTTTCCACTTATTAACCCTAGCATATTTGTTAAATTTGTGTTAAACAGGCATCATAATTGGCCCTTTGAAAAAAGCAGTACAATTTTCTTGCAAAGGGGTTAACCTATATGTATAATAAGGTACAAGCTAAATTATGGACTGTCAAGATACTGAATCAGACTTTACTATTTAATCTCTTTTTTTTCTGGTAAGTATGAAAAATATCATGTCTGAGGCTAGGGAGTCAAATTCAAATTAAATTTAGTTAAAATTCATTCCCAAACATAAGCCCCGGTTAGTGTTGGGTTGTTTTCTAGGTTGTTTTCATATAACCCCCTATTTACAATGAAAAATTAAAACATCTACAATTTCACTCTACCACTCAAACACCTCAAATAATTGTGACAAATAAATCCAAAATGCAATTTGACTAATGGTATGTGCATAGTAATCCCAGATTCCCACTCCTAAAAGCGATTACAGGACTCTGAATTAATTTGATGTTTACACAAGAATAAGTTTGACGAGATTCAACTTGACAGCTGCCAATATGCAGCAATCCTGATAGGGATATTGCGACCTACACAAAGGGGAAGGAATGCCCTGAAATTTTGAACGTTTTATAATAATAATTTGGGGGGCTAATCATCCTTACTCGCAGCTACGAGCTATATTGCAAAGGATGCAGCTACAATGTGTTCAAGAAGCAGGCATGCAAGGGCGCCTTTGGCTGCCAGCCACATCAACCCATTATGACCACGGAGCACAGCCAAGATCAAAAGTGTTTGATTTTTCCCAAGGGAGGAAAACCGGATGGTCTGGAAAACCCTCGTGGCACAGCAGAGAACCAACGCACAACTCAACTCACATATGGCCCCGGCCGGGAATCAAACCGGGGTCACCTTGGTGAGAGGCGAGCGCTTTACGCACAAGCCAGCCATGCCAAGTTGGAAAGAGACATGGGAAGAACTTGAGGACAATATGTTGTAGTGCAGGGATTGCTATGGATTGGTGCTCATCTTAGACTACTGTTAGGTTTTATTCTGAAGAAGGTTTGGGCGTTGGTGAGGTTTTCTGAAGGGGTGTTAAATACTGCAAACCAGAGGGTGCACAAAAGTCCCTTCCAGATAGCACGAAGAAATGCCTCAGGATTTTCAAAGAACTAGTTGAATGCATTTAACAACTGGTAGGCCTACTGGTTGCTAATTAGCAATAGTACAAAAACTTTACATTAATCTCATATTCCTTTTTGCTTCTTTGCATGTTGTTGCATCACTTTTAGAACCAAGGATTACAATTATATAAACCAGAACACAGTCCTTGAACTTCAATCTTAAAGGGGCACAGCAATTTCCATCTGGTAAAAGGGGCACTCTATGGGGAAAATGTAAGTTTGTATTGGAACTATGCACCACAGCAAAAGCACAGGGCACCACAGCAAAAGCACAGGGCACCACGGCAAAAGCACAGGGCACCACGGCAAAAGCACAGGGCACCACGGCAAAAGCACAGGGCACCACGGCAATTGCACAAGGCACCACGGCAATTGCTGTGGTGCTATGGGTTAATTCGAGGCCGGAGAAAAAAAATAATAAAATTTATATTTGTAACCCGACCGCCCTCTCAAATTTACCAGGACTGCACTCTAGCCTTTCGGGTCCCATTAATAGCACTGAGTTTGCGCCTGATCAAATAACTCCCAAAAGGTCACTTAAAACCGTGTTTGATCAAAATCATCTTTGAGATGAAGGGATTCTGACAACCATTCCTCGCTGTAGAGCCTCTTCAAATATTGGATGTGATGACGCACTCACCTCTTAAATGATAGATTTGAACTGCTTAAGGCTATTAGTTACTATAGTTATAATTATCTGAAATGTTTAGTCTAGTCAAATTGGTATAAGAGGGGGGTTAATGCGTCCCAAAGCACTTCACATTATTACCCCTGGTCACTCCTTAAACCATCTCAGCTCCCTGGTTGGGAGTATACAGCTTTGTGCAACATTAATATGCGCTACTCGGCTAAATCAATCGCAAGAACCATCTCTGCCCCTCACAGGTACCCATCATTACCCCTGACCAAAAGCACCAGAGCTTGAGTTCAGTGCTCTCATCCGCTCTTAGTCACAAACACATATTTTATCTTCAGATGGTAGTGTTTTTGGGGAAAATTCTTGGCTCGTGATTAACCCCAGACATCTGCATGACCAGATGTATGGATCCTTACAAATGTACCTTTGACCTCGCATTCATTTCACACAGAGGTTTCGCAGTCGATTCACTTGCACAATTACACATACATGTATTTTAAAATTACACAGTGAATAAAACAGCATTATATGATGTACACAACATTATGCACACATACGCTTCAATTGCAGACGATCGAAAGTGCAAGCAGACACTACATGTACATCACCTCGGACCAATCACAACACAGAAGCTTATGTCACTGTACATTTATCCAATGAAATCCTTGTATCCAATGAAATCCTTGTATCCAATGAAATCCTTGTATCCAATGAAATCCTTGTATCCAATGAAATCATTGTATCCAATGAAATCATTGGACCCGTAAGACCAGTGCCTGTGTCTTCGACCTTGTGGATAAAGACAAGGGGACCAGTCTACCCTACCCTCATACCACAATGGATGGAGATAGTTTAGAACCCTGAGTACCATGACCCTGCTAGAGCCATTAGGCTCCACGGAGGGCATATTCCTCATTTATCCAATGAAATCATTGTATCCAATGAAATCCTTGTATCCAATGAAATCCTTGGGCCTGTAAGACCAGTGCCTGTCTTCATCCCTGTGGATAAAGACAAGGGGACCAGTCTACCCTAGAGTACCTTACCCTCATACCACAATGGATGGAGATAGTTTAGAACCCCGAGTACGATGACCCCGTTAGAGCCATTAGGCTCCACGGAGGGCATTCCTTCCGCCTAGTAAAGGTAAAGAGGAGAGTAAATACACTGAGGTGACAAGCCATCAATGTGGGATTCATCATTAACCCATCCGTAAAGACTCCCTATTAATGAATGAGGCATCTTCTTTTTCATTCAGCGTCCCGCCCCTCCCTCCCTCCTCACTACTGAAGACTTGGACCTGGGAATCTACAAACCTTTCACTCTCGTAAACTGCAAACTAAAGTTTATTGTATGATCTACTCTGTCCAGAAGATTCAAGAAAAAGTGCAGGAACATCAATCATCAGGGGGAAAAAATAAAACTTGATGACAGTCGATCTGAGATTGAGCACATTAGGTATTAAGTTTGTACCTTAACCTATCCTCCAGAGAATTATGTCTGAATACTGTCAAAGTCTAGAAATTAGAATTTGAAGACTTAAAAACTTCTTCAACTCGGGATAGTACTGAGTAAACAGTGCTTTTTAAATACACATCAGTGCAAAGGTAAAAACAAATTATGTTCTTTACACCCGATGTAAAAACTAACATCTATAAAAGTGCTGCCGTACCCGCTGCTAAAGCATAAGATTCGAACTGCTTCTGACCATCAGGGCTAGCTCCCAGGACTAGTTGTAAGACATCTGCTCTGAAATGCAAAGGTCATAGGTTTGACTCCCACCCAAGTGGTTTGCTGGTGGACTTTTTTCACAGGACTCGGAAAAGTGCTGAGTATACAGGGCTTAATAGACATTGGTGTTAGGGTAAGAAGAAATTACATTAAAGAAAACACTGTCTGTCGCCTACTTTAAGTTTGGAAACTATAACAATCCAGGACTCAGCAGGGGGGGAGCTGGAAATCCAAAGGGATTGTAGCTCACAATGTTTACAGGGCCAGAATTGTTTATTTTAAAGACCAGAGTTGAAATGAAAAACATATCCCTAGTCATTTTTTCATTTGAACAAGTCTTTTCTCCTGTTGTATGGTAAGTATTTTTTCAATAATGAACAGAATTTAAATTTTTTTTATCAGAGAGTCAACATTTGAACAAAGATACAAGCCCACAGGACTTATCCATCCATGAGTTTGCTAAACCTGATGCTTAAATTACTGGCCTCAGGCCCACCATCTAGTGTGGGTTTCAAGCCATGAAAATAGGTACATTATAAACATGCATAAAATCCCTGAGATCATTTTAGCAGGTTGTTGTTGTCTTACATATAGAACCACTACATTATGGCATTTAACAGGTTTTTTTGTATGGTGTGTTTTATAATAAATATACAGGGTCGAGTTCAGTTTTGTGATAATAAATAATAATAATAATAATAATAAGACTTGTAATGTGCACATATCCACCCTGCTGGGTGCTCAAGATGCACTCATTTTCCAAAAGAGTCCTTACAAAATCTGGGTGAACAAAATTAAAGTCTGTCAAATGCCGCTGTGTTTGATTCCCTTCAAGTGCAATTCTGACAAAAATCTCAAAATTATGTCAAATTTCTGCTGACAGCATCAGAGCTTACGTCTGGTGAACTAGACCACTCAGCCACGACAAGACACAGAACGAATAGCCTCTTCCTTAAGCCAATGATGTATTATCTTTTTAATAACGTAAATCATAAACCCTCAAGATATCCGGACACTCCCCACAAAAGAAATATTTGCAGCAATATCTCAACTGGTGTTTATTTTATGAAAAGGTGACAAGAATGATTGTCAGAAGTCAAGTTGGAAAGCGACGAGATATTTGATAACGTGGAAGGAATTTCACGCTTAATTTGCTTTCATGAATGCAGTTCACAAGTATTACAATGTGAAAGCTCATACCTTTCAAGACAGATCAAAGGCAAATCGACAATCAGAATCCAATTATTTTGGACAAGTTCTTTTCTCCGAGACATGATGACAAACAAGAGCAGACATTTGTACACATTCGTTCTTCTCTTGATATAAACAGTTCAAACCGTTCAAGGGAGTTTAAAGGAGAAAAAAATATACTGAGATAAGGAAAAAAATGAAAAACAGACCCAATAAAGCGTCCTTATCTGGGCAAAACAAAAATCTTAAAAACTCTGACAAGTCCTTTTCTACTTGATAAAAGGAAAACTAGGGCAGAGATGTGAACAAAAAAGGCAGCCCTGATACTTCACGAAGGCAACGAAGGCGATTGCCTCGATGCCCCCTGGTCATTGCCTTGGTGCCCTTGAAATGCTACAGTAATGACAGTAGAAATTTACAATTACCTCATAGGGTGCCCTTCACCAAGAGCTCAAAAACGGACAATTCCAGATCCAAAACTGCATCTTTACCTAGGCAAAGAGCAATTAATTAATTCTGAAAAGTCCTTTTCTCAGACAGTGGACATGTTTGTTCAAAAGAGAGCTACGTACTTGCATCCCTCAATCAAGAAAAAAAGTTCAAGACAGTTCAAAGGAAAAAGAGAATATTACAAACAAAAAATCTTGAAAGCAGGAAAAAACCTGATCTGTCCCGAACCTGCATCTTTGACAAGTGACAAAAAGCAACCAATTAATCCTCCACAAGCAGCTATCGTGCACATACATGTAAGGACTGTGTACTTCTTTCCCTTTGATGGCAGAAAGTGTTTACCTTTTAAAGCCATTGGACACTTTCAGTACAGAAAAAAAAAATTAAAAGTTCACAGATTTACGATCAAGAAAAAAGTTCAAGACAGTTCAAAGGACAAAGAGAAATAACTTTCAAGGTTTACAGAAGGTAATGTTGAAAGACTTCTCTTGAAATATTATTCCATTAAATGCTTTACTTTTTGAGAAGACATTAAAACAATATCAATTTTCGATATCGAGAATTACGGATTTATTTTAAACACATGTCATGACACGGCGAAATGTGCGAAAACAAGAGTGGGTTTTCCAGTTATTTTCTCCCGACTCCGATGACCGAATGATCCTAAATTTTCACAGGTTTGTTATTTTATATAGAAGTTGTGATACACGAAGTGTGGGCCTTGGACATTACTGTTTACCGAAAGTGTCCAATTGCTTTAAACACCAATGGCTTTAAAGACTGTGAAAAAAAATCCTGAAACGCAAAACAATCCTGATAAACAACGGCTTGGAGCTTAGACTAAAATAAACTTCATCATTAACATCTGGATAGTAAATCAGAAATCAACTTGGTCAAGTACTTTTTCCTGTGATAAATGAAAAACTACAGCAGAGGCAAGTAAAAATCAGGGTTGTGTAGTTTCTTTCCTCGATGCAAAGAAGTTAATACCTTTCAAGACAGCTCAAAGGGAAAAACCTAAATGTATTTTTAACCAAAGAAAAAAAACCCACATCCAAAGAAAAAAATGTCCATATCTTACAAGTACCTCTGATGCCATTGCCAATAGATTACTGAATACAAAATATCGCAAATCAGGTTGACAAATGATGATGCTCTGCGAGAAACGACAAAGAATGAAATTCATCTTTGTCAACCCTCAAGAACAAGTTGCAAGATTCAACTCCCGCCTCCGATGAACTCTTCCGAGAGGCAACATCCTGACAACAGAGACACTTCCCATAATTGTCACCTGATAAGCGTGTTCTTAGAGCAATTAAACGATCGTGTATCACTCCTGCCCACAAGCGGGGGGTGCTTATCGAGTAGAGTTTATATCAACTCTCTCAGGTTTGGGGTTACCGGTTGTTTCCTTGTCAAATTACGGCTAAGTGGAGGATCTCTGGATGATACCTGCAAACTCCGTTGTCTTAGTTACAGCATGAATGAGATGGGTAAATACTGAAGATGAGGAACAGAAATCCGATGTAGGGTACGACGAGTATAATACAACATCAGACACATTTTTGTAGCAAAGTACTCTTTTCGAGGGCGGTGGGGGTGGATGTAAAAATGAGTCCACAGTTAAGTATTAACATCAGAATTTGAATGTTGAATGTAGTGTGGGCTAATCAGTGATACAAACATTGTCAAGGATTTATAAAGTATTGTACGCGATTGAGTCACAGTGAGATAGCAAAATGTCAGGCCAGAACTTGATCTTCAAGTGACAAGGTCATTTTCACTTCTGCAGGGCACATCCATTGGAAAAATCTACAAGTCTAGGGGAAAAATGTTGAAGCCAAGACTGACGCCTGGGGCAATAGACGAGCAATTTCAGGCAGCTTGCCATATTTTAAGTAACCATTTGTAAAGTTCGCCCAGGGACATAAACTACGATGCTTTTACATAATTGTTCAGAAAAAAAACCAACAAACTCTCCCTCCCCCAGCCGCGAGTACTTTTTCTTGGCATGAGGCTGAAGACTTGATCCCATGGGTACATTTCCAAACAGTTTAGTTCTTCTCAAATTCCCCAACCCCACCAAAACCTTATATCATCAACCATGTAAGGAATTCGCTCCCCAATTAAAGCCTGGTTCATACTTCAGGCAAAAGCAAAATAGCAAGACACAGACAGTCAGGTATTTGCAGTTTGTCCAAATTGTGCCAAAAGGTAATTCACTTGGCATACGCAATTCGCATGAAGTATGAACTTGGCTGAAGTACAGTATTCTTAGGGACGTGTAATCATTAAATATTGATTATAAAACCTATACACCAATTCCACAAATTCCTTTGGCTTCACGTGGATACGGAAACGGTCATTAATGAGTAATATAAGGAGCTTGAGATGTGTCGACAAGTGGTCAAAGGACGCTGTTATCTGAACAACGCTATGTAGTCCAAGTACTTCACTTTTGTTTGCATAAGTAATTGTGCAGAGAGTCAGCAATCTGACATCCTATCAAGACTGCAGGTTATAAAGGACAAACACTTGTACGGAGGTATAGGCAAAAATTTCTGCTTTTAGAGCAGCTCCGTCAAATTGGCCATGCAGGACACAGGTTTCATTTTCAACTTTCATTCAACTATCAACATTTGTTTCAATACTGTCATTGTAGGTTAATGATACATCAACTGCCGCAGCAAAACACAAAAATCACTCTTTTTTTTACCGAGTATTGATAATAACAACATAGTTGTACTTTGGTTTGCGGTAACACCATGTGTGTATCTACTTGCCAGGTAGAGTTGTTCTTAGGGAACTGTCTTGCTTTATTCTACTGCCGCGGAGTAGATAATCGGAGGTTCTGAAGAACTGTCCTGCTTTTGAACTATTAACAGGGCGGATGGTATAGAAAATAGACTGGACTACTACTTTAGCTTATAGGATCGTAATTAACTGTACTGCCGCGGAGTCAGTTCTGAATTGGTCTCATAGTTGCATTGTATGAAAGGCATAATCAATCCACTAGACAATATTTACACAAGAGTGAGGAATACATGAAGCATTTGAACCCTACCCTTTTGACAGACAAGATAATAATCACAATCATGCACAGTTTTTATTCTAGCACTTTGCACCCTAAAAGTGTCCAATATCGCTTATAATTTTTTTTCTACAGCTATGCAGAGCTATGTTTGGAATTATAAAGACCCATCTATATTCATGTAGATGTCAAATAACAACATTTAATACCATACAATGGAAATAATGCCATGAAAATGATGGTGGTATCTTGAATGGTTCGAAATGGGTTATGTAGGCCTATGTTTGGAGTTATAAGAGTAGGCCTATGTTTGGAGTTATAAGAGTAGGCCTATGTTTGGAGTTATAAGAGTAGGCCTATGTTTGGAGTTATAAGAGTAGGCCTATGTTTGGAGTTATAAGAGTAGGCCTATGTTTGGAGTTATAAGAGTAGGCCTATGTTTGGAGTTATAAGAGTAGGCCTATGTTTGGAGTTATAAGAGTAGGCCTATGTTTGGAGTTATAAGAGTAGGCCTATGTTTGGAGTTATAAGAGTAGGCCTATGTTTGGAGTTATAAGACCTATCTATATTCATGTAGCGCCTTGTATGGTTTACAAGGTGCTGTGGCGCAATGTGATCGGAGAAAACCATGCTAGATGAAACCGGGGTAAACCCCAAAACGATACAGACAACAGATGAAGAAAAAAAAAACCAACAAACAAAAGTACATGGGAGAGTAGACCACTGAACAACTTGTGAAGCGGTGTTCTATAGAGTCGCTAAAACAGAGGGGCCTAGAAAATAAGATTTAAAAAGCTACTTACACGTCAATACTGGTCAAGAGCTTCTGTGGATTGCCACTCTTAGAGATCTCCTTCTTGACCGTGTCCAGGAGTTGCTTCGGGAATGGGTGACTGGTACCAGAGAAAAAAACAAACATTTCTTGAAATTCAAATCTTCCACCAATAAAGATGAAGCCTTAGCAGATGAAAGGATCTTTGAAGACAATGGACACCATCGGTAATTGTCAAAGACCAGTCTTCCCACTTGCTGTATCTCAACATATGCATAAAATATCAAACCTGTGAAATTTTGAGCTCAAATGGTCGTCGAAGTTGCGAGATAATAATGAAAGATAAAACACCCTTTAATGCTACTACTGTCTGGCACCACTTTCAAATCATCCAATATGGACCCAAACTCTGGAATTAACTTCCAAATCACATCAGGTACAAAACATCCTTTAAAGGCAGTGGATACTACTGGTAATTATTCAAAATAAATATTAGCATAAAACATCTCTTGGTAACGAGTACTGGGGATAATGGTTGATAGTATAAAACATTCTGAGAAGCGGCTCCCTCTAAAGTGTCAGAGTTTTCGAGAAAGAAGTAATTTTCCACGAATTTGATTTCGAGACCTCAGATTTGGAATTTGAGGTCTCGAAATCAACCATCTAAAAGCACACATCTTTGTGTGACAAGTTTTTTTTTTTTTCATTATTAACTCGCAACTTTGACGACCAATTGAGTTCAAATTTTCACAGGTTTGTTATTTTATGCATATGTTGAGATACACCAAGTGAGAAGACTTGTCTTATACAATTACCAATAGTGTCCAGTTTCTTTAACACATTTAAAGGCCCTGTACACTATTGGTAATTACTCAAAATAATTGTTCGCATATTAACTTACTTGGTAACGAGGAATGGAGAGCCGTTGATAGTATAAAACATTGTGAGAAACGGCTCCCTCTGAAGTAATGTAGTTTTTGAGAAGGAGGTAATTTCTCACTACAAAAATTAAAAGACTTCAGGCCTGAAGCCTTTCATTAGAATCTGAAAGCACACAATTTTGTGCATACAAAAATCAGAAACTCACTCTTCTTGTTCCAGGAAAATCTCCAGAGATCCGCTGGACAGCAGCATGTCGAGCATCTTCATCATCGGAATGGTTACACTGAAGAGACAAAATAATCACACAGAAAATTAATTATCAATCCTTTGACGGCTGAATATGGTCACCATTTTCACAAAAAGCCACATACATCTACGTCACAAGGTGTCAGATGTGCATTTTACAATGTGCCAAACTAACTGGCTCTTATCCGAAGCCACCTAGAAATCTAATTTTAAATGTACTTGTGAGAATGTAGTAAAATTCAGATCTCCTATCACCTACCGCTCAACTTTCTCATTATCAGCAAAGACTTGCAGCAATGAATCCACAAACTCCCCCATGTCACTGATGGTTGTCACATCTTTGAGGTAAGCCAACAGGGACTGGCCAGAATGACGAACCTTATACAGGAGGCAGAACAGAAGAACAAGTTGAACAAAAAGACCAAGAGCAAAATGATTTTCAACACAAACTTACATTTAACAATAACAATACGCAGTTCTTGTAAAGAGGTTTTTCACATCCAAGTCGGGGCTTGTAGGATGCTTAGTATGCGCATGTCAAAATGCAAGAATTTTGACGCAATTCCATTTCAAATGAATCAAGTTTCCATAATCAAGGAGATTTTCAAATATGTTTTGTTATAACATGGAATGATTGGTGTACTTTCAAGGAGAGTGGGCAGCTCTGTTAAATGTACACTTGTGTCCTTAAGCAAGACACTTAACCATTGCTTTGTCCTTCGGATGGGACGTAAAGCCGTTGGTCCCATGTGTTGTGTAATGCATGTAAAAGAACCCAGTGCACTTTTCGAAAAGAGAAGGGGTTCGCCCCAGTGTTCCTGGCTGTGGCTGCTGTATGCGCCGTAGCACTTTATAAACCCTTATAAGGTGCTAAATAATTGGGCCTCAAAATTCATCACTGCAATTACCTATCTTTCTGAAAGTTTGTACATATATACTCAGCGCCTTGAGTACCTTGTTTGGTGGATACGTGCGCTATATAAGACTTCGATATTGTGATGATTTATTATTACACTCTCCAATGCCAAGACTTACCAGTGATTCCGTCAAACCTCCTACACTAACAGTAAGTCCCAGAAGTACGTGTGGTCTGTATTCTGGAAACGCAAGAAGCTTTGTGATCTTCGGGAAAGACTTTGACGGGGCGCTCCAGTTCAAATGTTGAACATCAGACCTGAGAGAAAAACATGAGCGTTTTTTTTTTTCACAGAACTCGAGAAATGACTGAGTATACAGTGCTAATACACATCGATGCAAGGGTAAAACATAATTTTTTTTTTTTATCCCGAAGCAAATTCAACATCTATTACATGTATATCGTTGAGGTACCCAGTGCTAAAACATAGGATTTGAACTGCCTCTCGGTGGTCTAGTTAGTATGACACTGCTCTAGAATTGCAAAGGTTGTGGGTTCAAATCTTACCCGAGTAATATTTCTGTGAATTGTTTTCACAGGAGTCGGGAAAGTACTGAGTATACAGATCATTCCATACAGATCATTCCATAGTGTTGAAACTGCCTTACTGCGAATAACAAATGATGTATTGTTGACACTTGATAAGGGCGAGGAAGTCATACTTGTCCTCTTAGACTTCTCGTCTGCGTTTGACACCATCAAGCATGATGTCTTGCTGCAACGATTGTCGCAAAGGTTTGGTATTCGCAGTAAGGCACTCGACTGGATTGAGTCTTATTTGTCAAATCGTAACCACACTGTTGTTATAGGAAATGAACAATCGTCAAGTTATTGTATTGCTAGGTCCCCTGGTGTTTACACTGTACACTGCTCCACTAGAGTCACTAATTGACAATCATAATGTTCATAAAATGTTCTACGCTGATGACACTCAATTTTATATTGCATTTAAACATTCAGAAGCACGTGATGTTATTACTCAGATGGTTGACTGTGTTCAAGCAATTAAGGAATGGTCTCAAATCAACGGTCTTAAGACTGAATTCCTTCACATACATGTATCTTCCCGTTTTCGTTCCACAGATCACATATCATTCATTGATTTAGATGGCACACAGGTTAATTCTGTCAGGAAGTGTCGTGATTTGGGTGCAATATTTGATGATAATTTCACTATGGACAGTTTTGTTTGACAGAAATGCAGATCAGCATCTTTTGCACTTCACAAAATTGGGAAAATTCGCAACCTGATAGATAAACACACCACTGAACGCTTGATTCATGCTTTTGTGGTGTGTCATCTTGATTTTTGCAATAGCCTCCTTTCTGGGATCTCGGCTCGTCAAGTGCAAAAGATGCAGGTTGTGCAGAACTCTGCAGCTCGTCTTATTTATCGTATTAGGAAACATGAACCTGTGTCTGTTATTTTTAAGAGACTTACACTGGCTACCTATCCACTCTCGCATTTCATTCAAAATATTGTTGTTAGCATATGAATGTTTTTATGATTTTGCGCCTCCTTATTTGACAGAGCTGTTAACATTGTACACACCTTCTAGAAATCTTCGTTCTAATAAGAAAAAGTTGTTTGTTATTCCACCAGTGATGACCAAATCATATGGTGAACGCAGCTTCGTTCACACTGCCTCAACCTTATGGAACAATCTCCCGGAACACATAAAAAACATTGATTCCATTATTAGGTTTAAGATTGCTTTAAAGACGCACTTATTTATCATTTAATTCATCCATTTTGTTTGTTACCCAGTACATCTTGTCTTTGTATTCTGTTGTGTTTTTCGCAGAAGCGCTTAGGGACATGTTTGATTTCTATGTGTTATGCGCTATATAAGAATGGTTAATTATTATTTATTATTATTACAGTGCTAACACACATTGATGTAAGAGTAAAACCAAAATTAAGAATGATGTAAAACAAATCTTAAAAAAAAAGACCTCAAGACCTTTACTTGATTAAGACAACAGAGGGGAGGAGGGCCCAATTTCACAGAGCTGCTTAAGCACATAAAGCAGCTAGTGCAATACAATTACGCTTACCGAAATAAGGCTACCAGCCAAACTACCATGTCATAAACATGTACAATTTGTGACTGGTACCCTGCTCATTCCTGCTCAGCAATGCATTCTGCTCGAGCAGCTCTATGCTTAAGGACACAAGTGTCACGATAAGTGGAACTATAACGCACACTCTGCTGATGAGACACGCCAGGGTTTGAATTTGGTGCTCTTAAACGCTCGGCCATGACACTTCCGAATAAAGGTTCGAATCTAGCTATAAAACCAGCCAGATGGGCGGACTCACCTTAGTAATAGTAATAATAATAATAATAATAATAATAATAATAATAATAATAACAATAATAATAATAATAATAATAATAATAATAATAATAATAATAATAATAATAATAATAATAATAATAATAATAATAATAATAATAATAATAATAATAATAATAATAATAATAATAATAATAATAATAATAATAATAATAATGCGAATGCAGTAAGAATGCATTAAGAATGCAGAAAGAATGTTAGCGAATGCAGTAAGATGGCCCAGACGGAGTACAAAGGAAGACATGACAAGCTGGCCAAGGTGATTCACTGGGATCTGTGTAAGAAGTATGGTGTCAAAGTACTTGCGAAATGGTACGACCATGTTCCGGAGAAAGTTGTAGAGAACGACCAGGTCAAGATCCTATGGGACTTTAACATTCAGACCGATCATGTTATACAACATAGGCGTCCGGATGTTGTGCTATTAGATAAGACGAAGAAGATGTGTCATCTCATTGACATAGCGGTGCCAGGTGATATAAGGGTAGCTTCGAAGGAGATGGAAAAGATCGAGAAGTACCAGGACCTGGCCAGGGAACTTCGTAAGATTTGGCAGGTAAAGGTAAAAGTAGTCCCCGTGGTGGTTGGAGCACTTGGCACCATTCCCAAAGCACTGGGGAAACATCTAGATGAAATAGGGACAAATGTGAGGGTAGATCTATTACAGAAGGCAGCGCTTTTGGGAACAGCGAGGATCCTGAGAAAGACCCTTGAGATCTAAGGCTACGGGACGTAGCCCGGCTCGAGGAGTTACCGGCACAAAGGAAAATGAGATCTTTCTTTTGCATGCTGTGATAAAATGAAATAATAATAATAATAATAATAATAATAATAATAATAATAATAATAATAATAATAATAATAATAATAATAATAACGATAATAATAATAATAATAATAATAATAACGATAATAATAATAATAATAATAATAATAATAATAATAATAATAACGATAATAATAATAATAATAATAATAATAACGATAATAATAATAAGAATAATAATAATAATAATAATAATAATAATAATAACATTAATTTTATTTATACCACCCATTTTCCATACCAAAAAAATTATCAAAAGCACCTTACAATAAAAATGATTACGAAGAACTAAAACATGACATAGTAAAGATTTAGCAAAGTAAGAGTAATAATAATAATAATAATAATAACTAGTTCTTATATAGCGCATTTCACAATAACCGTATCAATGCGCTTTACATTAGTCCCCTGGTCATTGGGCCAATAACATCCCTTTAATCTTTCTCAGCTCCCTGTGGAGTATACAGCCCTGAGCTGCCGTGGCGCTCCAAAGGCTTTTTCATTCACAATATCAACCTCTACCCTCGCAGGTACCCATTTATACACCTGGGTGACGTGTAGCAATTATAGTGAAGTATCTTGCTCAAGGACACAAGTGTCACGACCGGGATTCGAACCCACACGAATCTGGTGACTTAGAATATGAATAAAGGTGCAAGTCCAGCTATAAAAACCAGCCAGATGGGCAGAAACATACTTCACAAAAAATTCACCAACCTTGGGAATATAGTTAAGAGTTGCTGCCTACATGGAATATGAGGCACCTCCGGTTCATGGTGTAGTAGTTGTAGGAACGCCGCACCGGCGCATGCTCGGGTTCTATCAATCTTCTCGGCTGCCTGCTGCACCAGGCACTGCATTATCTGCAGTATTCTAGATGAAATAGAATAACATTATGTTGTAATAATGTAATATTAATGTAATACTTCTATGTAGAGATCCCTTCACTGCACTGGACACCGTTGGTAATTGTCAACGACAAGTATCCCATACGCATGTGAAAAAATCTGTGAAAAATTTGACTCAATTGATAGTCAAATTTGCAAGAGAATAATGACAGAAAGAAAAACACACCCTTGTTGCACACAGTTGTATGCTTTCAGATGCCTTATAAAAGGCTTCAGGCCTGAAGTCTTTTAATATTTGAGTGAGAAATTACTCTTCTCAAAAACTACACTACTTCAGAGGGAACCATTTCTCACAATGTTTTATACTATCAACAGCTCTCCATTACTCGTACCAAGTAAGCTTTTATGCTAACAACTATTTTGAGTTATAACGAATAGTGTCCAGTGTTTGGTCCCAAGTACATTGCTTTATGCGTGGAACAAACCTGCAAACTTTAATAGACTGAAACGTTCAAATACCTGCAAAAGTCTATAACGCCAAGTACCAGTTGCCTGTAAATTTTATTGTGTAGCATGGCATAGTTGAGCCCAGTTAATACTTTATGCGAATGCAAAAGCAAACCAAATTTGATTTCACAACATTTGCAAGGAGTGCTTTGCTCGAGTTAAAATGCGCTCAACTCTTGTGAAAACATTCACTGCTATTATAGAGTTTTGACATCAAATTCGCGTCGCAAGTGTGAACCTGGGCCAAATTTCATAGAGCTGCTTAAGTCACAAATACTGCTTAGAAATTTTCTGCTAAGCAAAAATGACAAGGATACCAGTCACAAATAGAACATGTCGCATGCTAATTTGGCTGGTAACCTTTTTCTGGTAAGCATATTTTGTATTGTGCTTAGCTACTTTTTGTGTTTAAGCAGCTCAATGAAATTGATCCCACGTTTTAGGCATTGAAACCAAAATGGAGATGGTTACTACAGATGAATTGAGCTTACATTTCTGGAATGAGTAGACTTGGGGCCTCCTTGGTGACTAAGCTGGTGATCTCTCGTAAGCTTGACATACTCGCTTCCCTCACCCTACAAGAGAACATTGTACTCAGTTATGTTTCGGTTCTTGTTTTGTTTTGATGAGAAATCGCTTTTCTCCAACAGGCCGGATGGCAACATTAATGTGAGGGCTACACTTAAATGGTTTGGGCTGTTGATTCAAATCAACTGTCACCAGGGGCACGGCGTCACATACATGTACTCCTGGGGCTGGGACAAGGCTTACCCCCTTACAGTCCATACGGATGTAGGCTTGGGTATCATCCACTTGGAGCCAGGCTTGTAGAGCAGAATGCACTACCTTCCCAAATTTTTCCGGAGCAAGTATGGTTAAGTGCCCTGCTCAAGGGCACAAGCGTCATGACCGGGATTTGAACCCACACTCTGCTGCTGGCAACACATGACACAAGAGCTTGGATCTGGTGAACTTAACTGCTTGGCCATTTATTTGATTGTTTATTTATTCATTCAGGCTTTTAAAAAGTAAAAAAGACACAGCAACAGAACACTTGAAATGTATAACAAATATTACAAAAACATAAGAGACATACCCAAATACAAAGAACAAAGGGATTGCCCAAAAGCGAACCAATTCACAATCCAGAAGAGCAATCCCTTTAAGTATATAAATATATAATATAAAAACAAGCAATCAAAAAGGGGAATATTTTAGAAATCAAAAATGAACCATTTAAAATGTTGGCATGAGAGCATTAAACAAGTTAAAAATTACAAAGAAACATTGAGAATCTTTATCAAACCTTAGACTCTCATCTTGAAAGCCCTGAGGTCTTTTAGATTTATCCCCCACAACCCAGCCCAGAGGTTAGCTTTGGAACCTTACCATGCGCCCACATCCCCTCTGCTGTCTTTAGTGTAATCTTTCATTGCAGTAAGCATGGCAGAGTACACCATTCCGATGTTATCTCCGCAAATCACCATAGCAGGATGGCCGTCTGCCTTCACACCAACAGTATTACAAATCCTGAAAACAAAACAAGAACGCTTTCAAAACCTCAGTAAACATTTACCACTGGGACAAGTCTGGAGTAAAACCAAACCAAAGCGATTGAAGAACTAACTGAAGACGTAAAAGGACAAAGGTGGTAGTTTAGCTTTAAAATTATTTGGGTTTGAAAACAACAAAATTTGACTGGCGCGGACATTGAACCAGCGACCTCCAGATTAACGTACAAGCGCTCTACCAACTGAGCTATCCAGCCCTTTATGGCGATTTCCATGTTAGTCAATATTATTGTACGGGGTGCCGGGATCGCACCAAAGTTTACGATACAACCTGGGCCCAATTTCATAGAGCTGCTAAGCACAAAAATTTGCTTAGCATGAAATTTCTTCCTTGATAAAAAATAGGATTACCAGCCAAATGTCCATGTGATTTTCAGGATAAGCAAACAACAGCTGAATACCAGTAACAAGCAATATGCAACAAATGTAAATTTGGTTGGTATACCTGTTTTTACCATGGAAGAAATTTCATGCTAAGCAAATTTTTGTGCTTAGCAGCTCTATGAAATTGGGCCCTGGGAGGCGGCAGCCAGGGGATCATTTTAACCGGTTATTTATTTGTCAGGAGCCATTTGATTGCTTTTGGACTTTTGTGACCGAAACAATACTTTGAGTGGTGGGATGGAAGGGCATAGAGCCTCATGCCCTTCTTCCAGGAACACATGAAGTATCCTACATATGCATACTCCAGCTTGCTTTAAAAAAGTGACATCATTGAGGAGGGTCTATGGGTTCTCTCAGAGCCACCACAAAGAGATTGTTAAATATGTTCAGTTTTCTGATTGCGTATATTTCTTGATGCGTTTGTGAAGTCTTACTTTGCTATTGCAGTCACTGCATCTCTCCTGGACTCAGCAAACTTCTCCACTGCAGGGCTGACTGTGGAGGCCTTGATTAACCCTTGGAAAACCTGAAATGTCCAAAACAACATCAGCAATTATTATTTTGAAAATGTTTTTAATGGACTGATGTTTCGACCTGAGCAGAGTCTTGCTTGAAGGACTTTCAGCCTTTATGGACTCTGATAAAAAATAGGCAAAGGACTCTGGTAAAAATAGATCTTGCTAAGCTAAAACTTCCTGCTTATATGATCTAGCTAGCTAAGTTCATTTGGTTCGATTCTGTATTACTTTAGGTTTCTCATTTCTAATATTGTGCTTCAATCGGGTCCTAATCTTTCCTTTTTTTCATTTGTAGAAAATTTTATTTTATCAATTTATTGTACTTATTTTTTAGCTATTTCCCCCCCCCCCATTTCATCTCGTCTGGTTGGTGTGTCTGCTTACATTTGACAATTGACAGGTTACCAGCCAAAATTTCATGAACTATACATTGTTGCCACTGGTTCCAAATTGTTGGTGTCTGAATTGGCAGCTACTTCATCATTCATTGAAGTATAGGACGTCCTTAGTTTCAGTCGTAGCCGTAGCCGTAGCCGTAGCTGTAGTCTTCTATTTGGATATAACCTTTTGGACATGTTGGATGTTGGCGCATGGTAAGGTTCCAAAGCTATCTCTGGGCTTGGCTGTGGGGGATAAATCTAAAAGAATACAGGGCTTGCCGCTTTGACTACTCTTTGTCCACACCTGGCTGGCGACTAAAACCAACCGTACAGAAATGTTATTTTTACCTTCATGAGTTGCGATTGAATCATGAACTTGGGCTGGCTTCCCAGTGCCATTGCAGCTCCCATCCTCGCCTTCTCTTGACTATTGCTCAATTCATCCAGATACTTCTGTAGAATCTTATCTGCGTCAATTATTAAAAGAACATTACACGAATTGGTCAGGGAAAAAAAATCGTCTAAGATCATAGATTTACATGAAGCTTACATGGTCTAATGATGATGATCGTTGAAAACATCCCTTGAGATATTTCCGTTTGAAATGTCATATTGGAGGAGAAATAAATCAAACTATTTTCCCGTTTGGATTTTAGCGCTTAGTGAGCGTTTGATGAGTTTTTTCCTGTACTTTATTCAGAATTTGGCTTAGGGCGACCTCTGGAGCACCAGTTTGAAAGGGGTGTTCGACGATCTCTTATAAAGAGAAATTACATCTCCATCACCAATGATTCCACTGTAAAATTTCCACAAAGATAGGACTCTTTCAAACTATTGGTTCAAGGTTAACATTGTATTTTTTTTTGTAATATGAGGAGTGGTCTTAAGTGTAAAATAATTTCCTCCGTGGATTTAAAAATAAAAAAAATTTTATGATTATAAAGTGTGTGTACATGTACCTTGTTGGTAGTATTCCACTGATACCGCTGTCAATGCACTGACTGCGGAGCTCTGTACGTCTATCTGTGTATATTGCACACCAACGATGTTGTCATCTAACACTTCCTTCCATACATCTGCACACAACAACACAACAGTTGACATTACTGTCCAGAATGCCTCAACAGTTTGGAAGTAGAAATGGGGAAGTCAGCCTGAAAACTTGTGTTAGCTGTTTACAGTATATATATGGAACCATTTCAACCTTTGAGAAAGACTCTGCATTTATAACATACAGTACATGTGGGTTCTTTTGGTCGGTAAGCAATTTGCAACAGCTAATTTGATTTTCTCAACATTTCCAAAGTTGTGCTCAGCTCGTCTTACGGGATAAAAGTAGGCTCCTTGCCTGGCATGCATTATATTTCATACACACTACGTACAGTGCACTTAGCATAAAGAAAACATGAACATTTGCCCAAGATATTTAGTGTATGCGAGCATTTGACTTACCCTTTTGGGATCTAGTTACAAAATAAAGACTAATTGAATTGAATTGAACTCTCACTACTAATAAAAGAGATAATTTCATGGTGTCACCCCTCAAGGCACATAACATACAGTATTTTCCTGCAAGGTATGTGGGACTACATTTGAATTATGAGATCTACTCCTTTTACATAGCACCATGTAATAGTTTACAAGGTGCTGTGGCGCAATATGCTGCCAACCACGCCTTACCTAAGATATCATCTCCATGGAAGGGCATCTTGGAGAGGGACATCTTCTCAATGAAGTTACAGACAGCCGGCCGAAGAACCTCTCCAGTCAACCCACGAAACATCTTAGCATCCACCATCTACATCCAAACACAAATATTGTTACTGACAGATTAGGAGCGACCTAAGGTTGACCCATATAAATTTTAGTTTCAGACAGGCGAACTTCACATAACATTTACATTGACTCAGCTCATGACAAGATTGACGTCTGAAACCAAGGTGTTCCATTAGAATATGGAACAATCTCCCGGAAGACCTGATCAACTGCACAACTCTTGCTAGCTTTAAGCAGGTTGTACAGTCAGTCCAGCTCCGCTAGGTCAGCCTGAGCTGTTTTTAGCCGCACTCTACGTTCACTGTTCACCCACACCTGCACTGTATATATCCACACCCTCGCATGCACATCACAACCACAGTACGTAATACACCAGATGGTGGACTGTACTTTTACGGAAGAAAAAGAAGAAGAGTCGTTCCGAACGACTGCAACAGTTGATCTTTTAGAATTCTAGCGCATCCACTCGTCCCTAACTGTTTTGGACGTCAAACTTTTACTGTACTTAATTCAGAATTTGGTTTGGTGGGACTCTGGCGCCCTCGTCTGAAACGGGTGTTATACACTCAAACCAAATAATTACTGAATGTCCTTCTATGTCATCCTTACCTTTCTGACTATCTCCTTCAGACCATTGACACTGGAAGCTCCAAGCACATCAGCAATAGAGCTGCAGGAGCAAAGAAAACATAATACAGGGATCAGATTTGCATATTGTAAATTTCGTCCTTCTGATGGGACGTAAAGCCGTTGGTCCCATGTGTTGTGTAACACATGTAAAAGAACCCAGTGCGCTTATCGAAAAGAGAAGGGGTTCGCCCCCGTGTTCCTGGATGTGGCTGCTGTATGCGCCGTAGCACCTTGTAAAACTTTACAAGGTGCTTAATAATTGGGTCTTAAAATTCATCACTGCAATAACCTACAATGTATCTTTCTGTAAGTTTGTATATACTCAGCGCCTTGAGTACCTTGTTTGGTAGATACGTGCACTATATAAGACTTCGATATTATTATTAAAAATTCCTGAGAATGGTTTGTGGGCCCTAATGGTTCACCCTTTTTCTAGATCGGGAACATTCCAAATGTTTCCATTCAGGAGGTATACAGACTCTGCGCATCACAAAAAAGATACAAAACTGTAGGTTCGGACACAATGTCGACTAATTCTTTCTCCCTGTGTTGACTGCTGTTACTTCTTTTAAGAAAACCTGCAGGCTCACAGGTATTGTACAAAAACTTATATCAGGAATTAATCTTAAGAATTCATGTGCCTGATTATGGTAATCAAAAATTATTTGTACAGAATAAAAAAAGGTGGAAAAAAAATATATTTATATCTTTTTCAAATCGATTAACTACAGAGCCAAACCAAATTTTACTAAATTGTTTTGAATGGTTTCTATTGAATATAACATAAACTTTAAAGGCGCTGGACGCTTTTGCTTATTTAAAACAAAACATTATACTCATTTGTTGTATCTAAACACATGCATATAACAACCTGTGAAAATTAAGGCTCGTGATCAATTGGTCATCAAATTTGCAAAAGAATAATGGAAGAAAAAACACCCTTGTTGCATTACTTTGTACGCTTTCAGATGCATAATAAAAGGCTTCAGGCCTGAAGTCTTTTATTATTTAAGTGAGAAATTAAATCTTTCTAAAAAACTACGTTACTTCAGAGGGAGCCGTTCCTCAAAAAGTGTTATGCTATTAATATAAAGGGAGCCGTTTCTCACAATGTTTTATGCTATCAACAGCTCTTCTGTTTTATGCTTTTAATATAAGTTACATCTTTCTCAAAAACTACGTTACTTCAGAGGGAGCCGTTCCTCACAATGTTTTATGCTATTAACAGCTCTTCATTGCTTGTCACCACGTAAGTTTTTATGCTAACAATTATATTTTACTGAGTAATTTTTACTGACCGGCTTTTCTCTTCAGCGTATTTACAGAGTGCATGAGTAACCTCTGCAGCAGCCAGAAGTGCACCATGCCTGGTGTAGATATCTATCCCAGTGGTCAGGGGTATCAGCGACGGAAGGACTGGAGATAAAAAAGGGTTTATTTTCATAGTCTCCTGACAATGACTAGAGCAAGCAAGTCGAAACATTGAAACCAATTAAGAATTGACTCCACGATAGTGAAGTTAATAACCAGAGGTCCACTCGATCCACTAAGTGAAAGAAATAGTCCCGGCCGACTTCCTACCTTCAGCCCAGGTACACGTAGTAGTTAAAAACCAGGACAGTTCGTTTAAGAACTGAGAAGTCTCCCGGATTCTGAAATTTCTACTCCGCGATAGTAGAATATAAAGCGAGACAAGTTCTCTAAAGAACATCATCTACCCAGCAAGTAGATATAAACATGGTGTTACCGCAAACCATATACTTTAATTTCAAAACAATCAAATTAAAAAACAGTTTTTAATACTAACTATTACCAAGTACAGTTGAGTAAAATAGTAATAGTTGAAACCCTTTACTTACTACACCACAGCTGAACATGGGTGATTTAACATGCTCCGCTAATTTTAGTACGTATTTCTTTGTAAATACTGAGATTATGTTTGCACGCAGATAGTGTGTACAACTACAATTAGCTACAAAGTTGTAATTAGTAAATACTACATACACTAGGGGCTTTCCTCAAACCTCGGCTTAGGCTCCGGCTCAGGCTCCGCGTGCTGATGTCTGTGCAATTACGCGCTGAAAATGCAGGTTAAAGGCCGAGCTGCGTACACAGCGCGCAGAGCCTAAGCCTGGGCCGGAGCCCAAGCCGAGGTTTGAGAAAGACCCCCTGTCCATGTAACTCACCTGTTTCAATCATATAGTCTGGTGCTTTTTCTGTCAGCTTGTACAATGCCTGGGATGTCAGCTCCCTCACTGCACTGTAGTATTTGGAATAAATATCAGTTCAATATCTATTCATTAATAGACAGACAGCAGAACAACAACACAGACAGGGATCCTGTGTCCCTCTGGTCACATGAGCAAAGTGACGCAACTTCGGCCAGGTTACGTCATCAAGACAAAATGTTTGGTTTTGGGGGTAGACCATGGTGTTTCTGGTTCACATAGCAAGCACCCTTCAATTACAGGTTTCTTCAGACTTGCAACTACAGTGACTAAGTTCACTTATGAGGCATAGGTGTACTTGGTTTCATTACCAGAAATTTATAATAAAACAAAATAAGAGGAACTAGTTTATCTAATCTGTTAAATTTCAATAAAACAAAACAAAACAAATACAACCAAACTGCTATCATTTCATTACATCTACATGTACATGTACATGTACATCTATCCAGCTACCTTGTCAAAGCCTTTTCATCATCTAGACAAGGGTGTGACTTTTGTTTAGGGAAACCAGTGAAAATATGTAAAAGAAATTCTGTCGAGAATTGTGTGCATGTTTAAACACATGAAAACTATGATTGCACCAATTAAAGGATTTGGGTACTTTTTCAAAATGTCCATAGATTTACATTAAACTTACAGGGTTTGAAGATAATGATGGTGGAAAGCTTCCCTTCAAATATTATTTTCATGACACTGTTTTACTCATTTCCCAAAAACTACTGCACCTCAGCACGTAATATTTTCAGGGAAGCTTTCTACTATCATTATCTTCAAACTGTGTAAGTTAAGTGTAAATCTGTGGACATTGTGTTTTTTTGTCCTACAAAAGTTACATAGACCCTTTAAGGCACTATTCCTTCAAATAAACAAAATATTTCAAGTAACAAAAGTTCAAAATTATTCCACAAATTATTTCATATCAAAAAAAAGATAGGGCCTCTAACTTACCCATCCCAGTGACCGGTCTTGACTTTGGCCAGATGATCAATCAGTGGTATGGTGTACTCTTCAAAGTCAGAGATGTAACAGCTGATGTTGAGATACGTGTTACTTCGGTTACCGACTGCAAAGTAGTCGGCGGTTGTCAGGATATCAATTCCGTGGGGGAACGTGCCTTGACGTCCGACATTCTCCTGGAATGCAGCCTGTGAATTTAAAAAAAAAAAAAAAAAAAGACACATCCATCGTCAAACCAGGGCAACATAGCAAACAAATTGTGCAATTTTTTATAACGGCACCAAATTTGGCGTACAGGTAGACAAATACATTTTGACTTAATCAGATTATCTACATGTAAGTAGGGTTTGAAACCTTGCATGGTGGATATACGATATAGAAAGGTTTGTGGTAATGATAATCTGTAAAGGTTAACATTACATTACATGAGATGATCATTACATGGTGTTGCCGCAAACCTTTCAATATAAACTTAATCTGTCGACACCTTATGGCGATTGCTCCCCATCACTGTGCTCTTTGCAGATCAGAATGAGGATACAATACAAATACAATACCAAAATTCATTGGGGTCTTACAAAGCTGTATCACTGCACTTAAAAAACCCGGTATAATATTGGTAGTTGTCAAAGACCAGTCTTCTAACTTGGTGTGTCTCAACATATGCATAAAATAACAAACCTGTGAAAATTTTGACTCAATTAGTCGTCGAAGTTGCAAGAGAATAATGGAAGAAAAAACACCCTTGTCACACGAAGTTGTGTGCTTTCAGATGCTTGAATTCGAGACCTCAAAATCAAATTCTGAGGTCTCAAAATCAAATTCAAATATTTTAGTGAGAAGTAACTTCTTTCTCGAAAACGAAGCTACTTCAGAGGGAGCCGTTTCTCACAATGTTTTATACTATCAACATCTCTCCATTGATCGCTAACAAGTAAGTTTTTATGCTAACAATTATTTTGAGCAATTACCAATAGTATCCAGTGCCTTTAACAAGCATAATAAAAGAATAGCAAAAATTATAGAGTCAAATAAATGAGTCTTAAGAGCTTTCTGGAAAGCTGCCAATAATGCATGGTGAATGTTATAAGGCCTTTTGTTCAAACTAGTTTGCCTAGCAGCATAGAACCCACGGTCACCAGATAATGTACCAGTGTAGGGGATGATAGGAAGTTTGTTTTCTTGAGCAGACTACAGTCCACTCCTTGCTGGAACATTCCGGATGATGAGTTCTTTGAGGTACAGTGGTGTATGGTTCATGTCACAGATACATTGAAAGACAAATGTGACCAGTTTGAATAGACCGATCCAGTAGGCTCCGCCCACGAAGCACGTGTGAGCAAGAACACGTGTGGCTCTCCAATGCCTTTCTGCACAACTCTGCTGCGCGCGCCAAGGTACGCGCACGCATGATGGACCTTTATTTGTCGGACCTTCGTTGCGTTGTGATTGGTCAATACGCAATGGGGCGGAGCTTAGTGGATCGGCCTATTGGATACGCTGTGATGACGCTGTGATGATGTTATTCATGTATACAGATTCTAACAACCAAATTGTACAGCGATGTTTGTTACTTTGAATTTTTACTCACCGAAGCAGCTCGTCTGCAGTTGACTTCTCGATCGAAGACTGTGGTGATGATGAGAGCCGAGGCCAGATTATTCACATGGTCCTGGATGTCTTTAGGATCGTAGGCTCTAGCAAATGCCCAGCAGACGTAGCAAGCTGCATCTCTCACATGAGCACCTGGCAATAATAGGTACACTAACTATTCATCTAGCAATTTATTTTGGGTCGCCTCAAAGCACTGATTATTTTCTACAACAGGTACATTGTGTTATTTTGAACCAGTCACAAATAGTACATGTGACATGTAATTCTGGCTGGTAACCTTATAACTGTTCACCCAGCCTCGCTACAATGGGCAGCGTGCCAGATCAATACCCTTGTCACTAACCCCTGGGAGGGATGTACTGGGAAACATCGCTGGTTGGCTCAGAAAATTGGTTATGCATTAGATGACAAGTGCCTGCGCGCGTAGTTTTAAGACATTTGTATGCTGATCATGCCCGCGTTTTTTATGACACAAACACGTTTTTTAAAAACAAAAACATTCTTTAGACGAAAGACATGCGTGCGCGCGTAGAAAATTTTGAATAATGAATATGTATGCTCATTAATGGCACATTTAAATTTGACAATTCCAGGGGTTATGATCGAGCAAGGCATGCTGGGAAAAAAAGTTTCTTTTGATTGATTGATTGATTGAAAATTGTTTTGTGCTTAGTTACTTTTTGTGCATAAGCAGCTTTTAAAAATGGTCCCTGCAGGACACGACCCACACTATGTATGGCAAGACAAACAAGAAAACACACAGACATGCTTGATTGTACTTCTTGATCAAAGATCATGGTGATAAAGAGATGATAAAAATAACTCTATTTATAACGTGCCTTTATTCAAAGGATACAAAGCGACAAGTATTTTAACAGCAAGGCGAGAGGGACGAAGTTTGAATTATGAGACCTAATCCTTAGCACCAGGTAATGGTTTACAAGATGCTGTGGTGCATTATGCTGCCAATCCAGCCAGGAACACCGGTGTGAACCCCTTCTCTTTTTGAAAGTGCACTGGGTTCTTTCACATGCGTTACACAACACATGGGACCAACAGCTTTACGTCCCATCCGAAGGATGAAGCAATGGAAAACGGTTTGGTAAAGGACACAAGTGTCATGCCTGGGGGATTTCGAACCACACACTGCTGATCAGAAACACCAGATGACGTCTTGAGGATCTGTTACCTGACAACACTTGTATATACCCTGAAAATTGTAGTTACCAAATAACTCTAGAAACAAATCCATGTCTAACTTACCAACACTGTACGACCCCCTCTTCTCATCATAGGCGAGAGCCTTCAAGACGACAGGCACAACTGCAGAGAAAATAACCATCAAGTAAGACAGCGAGTTTACCAAACTTCTTTGACTTCATTCTTTAAATTTAAATTAGTATGCATTGAAATACAATTTTTGTTTAGCTTTACCATAACGCTCTTCAATTAACAGGGATTACTAATCATTTCATTTTTAAAGAAAAGTTCAATCTTTTTTTTTCCACCTGTAAATCATAAAATACACTTGTTTGCTTTTATTTGATTGCTGAAATCAAACTACAGCAACAGTCTGTTAAGTGTTTTTCTTTTACTGGCTTTAATTTTACTAACTTTGATTTTTTTTTTTTCAGATGGAAATATTTCTCCGCAGGATTTGCATTTGAATAAACTTAGTGCACTATAATCAGTGCACTACTAAAATTTGTTTTCCTTTATTTCCCTTTTTTTTTTTGTTCTATTTTTTGGGGGGTGTGATTTTTACACATCAGCTATTTTAGCTTTAAAAAGTGGTTGTTTCATTTTTGGTTTATAAACCACAAAAACAAATACAGTTCTTGATAAAAAAGTTAAAACCAAAATCAAAACAATTCAAGGTACTGTAGGGAGGGGCAGCATCGGGTACCCACCTTCTGGTAACCTTTCTGGGAGGAGTAACCCACGTCGTCCAAGCTCAGCTAAAGCAAGACATCCACCGTGCCACGCCCCATCAGACTCACGCAAACTAAATCAAGACATTAACATTTAAGGTGAAATACACTATTGTGTTTGGGAAGAAACAACCCACAAAACACAATGTCCACAGATTTACAATAAACTCACACAGTTTGAAGAAAATGATAGTTTACCAGCTGAGGTGCCGTAGTTTTTGAGAAATGAGCAGAACAATGTCCCAAAAATACGTTTCACACTCTAAATTAATTTTCGTCTCCTGAGACGAAAAATTATGTTTGTGACTTGTTTTACTCATTTCTCAAAAACTACAGAAGCTTTCTACTATATTATCTTCAAACTGCGTAAGTTTAATGTAAATCTGTGAACATTGTGTTTTGTGTGCTGCAAAAAGTACCCAGACCCTTTAGCACTAACCCATAGTACATTGTCTAGTAAAAACTGCAAACTGGTGTTTTAAAATCTGGGCAACTCAAAGTTCCTGGAGCAAGTAAAGAGCACAGTTTACAAGCCCAGCGGGCTACTTTACAAAAAGCTTAAGTGCAAAGCCTGTCGAGTTCTGACTTACCTGAAGAGCTCCAACATGGAACCGGTCACTTCATCAGCCAACTCCCTCGGCAACCTTCCAGTCATTCTACCAATACTGTACAAAGAAAAAACAAATCGCTGTTGTATCTCTTTGACGTCTGGCCAAGTTTGTTAATAAAGGTTTGGACATTTTCGGAATGTCCACCATCTCCAAAACATCTTTTTAATGTTAAACAGTTTTCGGTTGGTATCATAATTTAAAAAAAACTTGAACAAAGTGCCATCTATGAGAACGATCCACAGGTGACTTCTGCAGATAGATACAACACATCTTAAACAATATTTGTAAACAATATTTTTATCATAAACTACACAATGCCGATATGTATATATTCGGTTTGGTGTAACACCATGTGTATATCTATTTGGCTGTGTAGATTTTGTTCTTTGGGAAAAAGGTATTGCTTTCTATTCTACTGTCGCCGAGTAGACTTCAGAATTCAGGAGACAATTTAGGTCTTAAAAGAACCATCCTGCTTTTTATCTACAATGTACTACCCGCGCAGAAGGTAGGAAAACGGCCGGGACTACAACTTACCCTAAGTGGATCGAGGGGACTTCTCATTATTAACTTCACTGCGGCAGAGTGAGTTTTTAATTGGTTTCCATCATATACACATTGTGTTACTGAAAACCAAATATACATCAATTCATGTACCTCACCATGCAATGCCTCAAAAACTACAATCTGCAGATACTCTGATCAGGTACCCTGCATACAACGGTGAAAGTGGCAGTTCTAATTCTCAAATCATAAAGGGACCAGACCATCTTTTCCTTCCAGTCTCATTTTGGTTTCACTGGGTCAAATAGAATATACACAAGATGGCCCCCCCCACACATCAGCCACACCAAATAAAATTACCATTTCCCCAAATCCAAAAATTTCCATTGATGTTACCTTTATTTTACCCAAACATTAATTGGTATGCGTTTACATTATGCTAAACAAAAGACCATTGTTCTTACCCTTTTGCTGCAGACCATCTCACTATTGTGTCTTTGTCCCTCAAACCAACGAGAAGTTGCTCTAGAAAATGAAAGCAAAAGAGTTTGGAGTTTGAGTAACGCAATATTAAAATGTTGCGCTGGGTGGTCTAGTGGCAAGACATCTGCTGTAGCAATGCAACGGTTGTGGGTTTGAATCCGACCCGAGTGATTTGCCATGGATAGACTCGAAATACTCGTGATAGACTTGGGATAGTACTGAGTATACAGTGCTTAGTAAACATCGGTTTAAGGGTTAACAACAATTTATTCAGTATTAGTAGGAGAGACTGCGAAAGTCTCTGGTGTTGGAAATGTGGGGTTTTATTTCCTTAATACATCTTAGCTATGTATCTTTGAATACATGCGAGACTTGCCCAAGTCTATTTTAAAATTGCAAACATCATGCAAAAGGAGAGCCTTGCTCTGGAACGCTAAACCTAAATAACACCACACATGTGCCAACAACAATAAATAATGCTCAGCCCAGCAAACAGTCCCCACAAACACGCAGGCCACATCTTCCCTAAAGCCCAGCCCACAACCTATAGACCGATCAATTAAGCTCCGCCCCATTGCTTATTTACCAATCACAACCCATTGCGCAACCAAAAGTCCAACAAATAAAGTCTGACATGCGTACACATATACTTGGTGCATGTGGCAGAGTTGTGCAGAATGGCATTGGAGAGGCTCACGTGTTCTTGCTCACACGTGTGCCGTGGGTGGAGCCTAATGCATCGTACTATTCCTTACCGATTACATCTTCTATTTCCTCTGGTATATCATAATCACCATCATCATCTTCCTTAGCAATCTGAGAGCCACCAGTAGCTACAGCTATGGGAGCCACATCTTGTGCCTTCAGGTTCTCCGCTAAAGATCGACTTCCTCTCTGATATCTGATCAAAAAAGAAAAACTTGTCAAAGTTTACCAAACTGGAATCCAAACAAAAGGAGAACGTTCAATTTTGCAATTTGTCGTGGCTCGGGTCTATGATTGAAAGAATAGTTTCCTGTAGAGCCACTCCTTGTTACGCATATTTATCATACCAGGCACTGGTCTGAAGCCCGGTTCCTACTTGATGACGTCACAACATCGCAACGATTAATTCGAAGGGGGTTGAGTTGTGCTCAACTCTCTTGCGAATATCGCAGCGAAAACAGAGTTGTGACGTCAAATTCACGTACAAATTTGCATCGCATTCACATTCACAGGAAGTATGCACCGGGCTTTACAGGTCCAATGATTGCATTGGCTACAATAATGTGTGGCAGTTACGTAACCTTTCCATATCTGTGTTATGACTGGTCCAAGATGATGTAGTGTCAGCTTGCACTTCCGATCTGTACGTGTGCATAATGGTGTGTACATCATGTAGTGTTGTTTTATTCACTTTGTAATGTGTGTATATGTATGTGTGAACTGACTGCGAATCTCAGTGTGAAATGAATGTGAGGTCAAAGGTACCATCCGGTTAGGCAGGTATCTGGCCTTATTCACGGGCCTCAAAGTGTTAGGTTAGACGCTCAGGCAAGTTACAGCTGAACATGGGCTTGATTCAGAGTGGAATACAAACCCACAGAATACCATTTTCTTATCTCACCTCCAGGCAGCGGTCCTCGTCTTGAGGAATGTCAGGCCTAACCGTTGGATAAGCTTCATAGCCAGCTTGCGGATCTGAGTATTTTCACTGCTCAACAGTTTACAGGCTACCAGCCTCTCCAATACAGCAGGAGCTGTAGAATAACAAAAGAAGTATGAAAGATTTAATAGATGATAAATTTGAATCGCTGCAAATTTATTATCTTTTGCTAAAACATAGGATTTCCAACTGCCTCTCGCTGCCGGGCAATCTCGGTGGTCTAGTTGGTATGACACTGCTCTAGAATTGCAAACGTCGCGGGTTCGAATCCCACCCGAATAATATGCCTGTGATTTTTTTTACAGGACTTGGGAAAGTACTGAGTATACAGTGCTAACACACAACGGTGTATATGGGTAAAAAAAAAAACGAATATGAAAGATGCTATGCAGTGCCAGTTGGGTCTCTGCACTAAAGGGATAGTACTGCTGAGTGCAGAATGCTGGGCCCTTTAAAGTTCAGTATTCTCTGTTCTGCGGCAAGTACATTGTACTGCCATGAAAATGGGCCCTCTTGACTTAAACTGTGTCTGGCATAAAAACGAAAGGTCAGGGGTGGGGGCGAAGGAAGGCAGGGAGGCAAACTTGTGGAAACAAATCCACAAGAGTGCAGTGCTTGAAGCTAAAATCTCTTACCGGACCAGAGAGTTTGTTACAAGACCGAAATTTAAATGGACGTTAGTTATCTTTTGGGTAGACCTAATAGAAGGGAATTGAAAAATTGTATTGATCAATTTAAATTAAAAGGCATTGAGGTGTTATTATAAAATAAAAAAAAAACAAGACCAAGGGATTTGTACGATTATTAGTTGACTGGGCCGATGCTAAAATCACTGGCCCTGGGCCTACTGTCCACTGTTAATTTCAAGCCCTGGAAGGGGGTGTAAAGGTAATATAAAGAGTATCACATACTAACCATAATCTACAATGTCCTCTCTTTTACCGAGCTTGAACAACGAAGCCTTTAAAGAAATGAAAACAAGATTAAAGGTGATGTTATTTAAATACCTTGCACCATGTACATAGTTTGGAGCCTTGATAAGAATGCTGTGGTAAGACTGTACCAAGTTTGGGTTTATTTAAAGACATTGTACACCGTTGGTATTTCAATTGGTCGTTGAAGTTGCGAGATAATAATGGAAGAAAACACACCCTTGTCACAAGAAGTTGTGTGCTTTTAGACGCTTGAAATGGAGACCTCAAAATCAAATTCTGACGTCTTGAAATCAAATTCAAATACTTTTAGTGAGAAAAAACCTCTTACGTGAAAGTGAAGTTACTTCAGAGGGAGCCGTTTTTAACATTGTTTTATACTATCAAATTCTCTCCATTGATCGCTAACAAGTGAGTTTTTATGCTAACAATTGTTTTGAGCATTTACCAATAGTATCCAGTGCCTTTAAAGCCATTATACACTTTCGGTAAACAGTATTGTCCAAAGGCCCACACTTTGTGTATCACAACTTATATATAAAACAACAAACCTGTGAAAATTTAGGCTCAATCGGTCATCGGAGTCTGGAGAAAATAACGGGAAAACCCACCCTTGTTTCCCCACGTTTCGCCGTGTCATGACATGTGTTTACTATAATCCGTAATTCTTGATGTCGAGAATTGATAATTGTTTTAATGTTTTCTCAAAATATAAAGCATTTCATGGAATAATATTTCAAGAGAAGTCTTTCACCATTACCTTCTGTAAACCCTGCAAGTTATTTGTAAATCTGTGCCCTTTTTTTTGTTTTTCTGTACCGAAAGTGTATAATGGCTTTAAGGGATTGCATACGTTTGGTAATAAGAACCCACTGTTTTTTCAATGCTTTATAGCAGCAAATGTATCATAAAGTTAACCTGTGAAAATTTAAAACTGCATATGGAATACACAAGCAAGTCACTGTCCTCAGATTCAAATTTTGGAGGATAAAATGTTGTACCTTTTTCAATAAAGACACCACTTTAAAGTCAAAAGTTTCTCAAAATGGGTTATACTATCTAAAGCCGCTTTCCTTCTTACCAAGTATCTTTTTATTGCCATCAGGTTCCAGAGTTAATACCAAACGTACACAGAACCTTTAATTACATTCTTATCAACCAGCCACCATGTCCTTCCAAAACCAAATGTAATTAATCACTTGAAAATAATGCTGTATTAACGCTGGAAATGTTGGCCATAGCTGAGCGACCGTATAGTAACCCTTTGGTGCACATATTAATTTTTGTTTAAGCAAAAAAGAACATGTTCTCCCGTGTTTTTCTCAATTTTGTTCGACAGCACCACCTGTTGAACATCACACCAAACGAAAGTTCAACAATCGCTCTAAAACGACCGAATGAAGGCATTATGTATAGGGGTTGTAGTTTTTAAGTTACAACTGTTTATAAGAGTCCAATTTGACAGGTTTTTTTGGTGGTCATTAACGACCGCCTTGTGCACTTAAGGGTTAAAAGAAATGAAATCTTTTTTCTTACTTACCAATGAGGCAAGCACCCCTGAAAGCAGTGCCATACCAGACATTGTCTCATCTGAAGGAAAAATGGAAAAAAAGTCAACTTTAAAAAACTTCTTTCATTATCCATAGTCAGCAAAATGCTGATATTACTGCATATATATTCATCATACTACTAATAAGTTTTAAATGTTTTCAAATTAGTTGGTCAGGTTTTTTCATGAAAAAGAAAATGCTTTTGTAAGGGCGTGATTAAACAAAAATAAAATAAAATTTTGGTTACTGGTAATGAAGATGGTAATGGTAGCAAACATCATGCGGATTATTCTGTCAGGAAAGCTCCATAAAAGAAAGAGGCTAAAACAAAACATCCTTTTCGTCTGGCAACTCACATCTGTTATCTCCATGTATTTTCTTTGCCAAAACAGTGGACTTAATTGGATCAGGAACAAGCCAGTAGGGCTGCTGACGGTCCAAAGCAGATTAACTGCTCATCCATTAAGTTTAATGACCCAAGGAATTCAAAGTTAATACACCAACTTATTGAAACCGATGTATTCTTCTAAGTTTTTGTGGCCAAATTCAGAAATTCTCTAAAATAATTCCGTAATGTTGGGAGAAAAAGTACAACTTGTGACTCACAATCTGTATCAGACAGAGTTCGCAGACACCAGTCCAGAAAGCTCGGTAGCTGTTGCTGTTTAACATCATGCCGTGTAAGAAATCTGTAAAGAAGTATAGAAACAAGTACATAATAGCAGGGCAAAAATTCATAAAGCCTGTAAGCACAAAAAGTTGGTTGGCAAAACATTTTGCTTAGCATAAAAAGGTTACCAACCAGAATACCATACATTTACCATTGCTGCAACTAGTACCCCGGTCATTTCTTGCTTAGCCAAGAAATTTGCTGAGCAGAATTTTTCTGCTGAACAGCTTTATGAAATAAGGCCCTGGTCATGTTCTAGTTTCTATATTCTACTCCTCATCCAGGGCTCGTCTTTAATAGTTGAACAAAGAAAGATTTACTTAAGTGAGACATGAACCTGCGACCTCCGAAATAACATGCCAGTGCTCTACCAACTGAGCTATCTACTAGGCCTATTTTGGCTGTGTTGCTATTTTGTCAATATCTTTGTTCCGGGGTGCCTGTCAGAAGCCATTCAACCTGTAACTGACTGATGTACACCCAGACACTGTACACCATCCTTTAAATGCGCATTCAGTTTTGCGCATCACAATAAATAAAAAAATAGTTAAACTAATAACATCAAAATAAAGTACAAAACTATTTATTGCGAAAACAAAAGGTACACATATTTCCCACATGCCACTAACACTCCTAATTAAACAAATTAATAATTAAAGCACATTTTGAAAGCTTCCATTTGAAATTTCAATATTCAACTTGCTCACTTTGAGATCATTAATGCAGCGGCATCTCTGGACTTATCAGACACTTGAAGATATTTCTGTAGAAAGAAAAAAAAACACAACATGAGAAATTCAGGGTTTTGACAAACTGTTTACTTGCAGAAGAATAAGCCAGTTTGCTTGACGGACAGAATAACGCACACAGCTATTACACAGCTAAAGTCATACAACCTGGCATGTGAATTTCTGTTTGTGTTTACATGAGCTAACACGAGTGTCCTTGTTGGGTATTTGACGCCATGGAACAATGGACCCCACAAGGGAATTCTTCGGAACAGGGAATAATAGAAAAACAATAGCAGGACCCCCCAAAAACTGGATCTGTAAGGTTGTTGTGGTTTAGCAGCATAGAAATATTGACTGCTATTAGGGGCACAGTTAAAATTATTGGCCCAAGGTGATGACATCACAGAGAGCCTATAGTTTTAACTCTGCCCAGATTATTAAGCTGTCAATATTTCTTTTATATACCGAATAAAGATTCTTCTAATCAAGAAACCCTGACTACTGTGATGCGGAACGCTATGTCATACATACAGTACACAAGAGCGACCTAATTGCGACCATTATTTTCAGGGCGGGCACAGTCGAATGCTATGCCCCGGGCAGAGTTAACTATGACGTCATCTTGATAAAAAAAGGGGGGCCCAGCTATTTCAATTACTCCATTTTTAACCGATCAGATTGGAGGATTCTATATATATGAGGTATATAACAGTCAATATGGCCCATGTGGAAAAAACAATGGTGGCAGCCTATCGATCTCTCGTAAACCTTAATTGTAAAAAAAAGAAAAAAGATGAACGTCAGGAATCAGGATTGCACAATAACCCCAGGAAAAAGGGAGATTTTGAGCACAAATACCAGTACCCTTTACCTCTTTTTGTAAAGGATAAATAAAGCCTAGCACGGTAGGTGTCAGTGATGGTACACAATGGATTGCCAGAAGTTGTTCCAGGCGTCTACAAAACACCGTAGTTCTACCCAGAAATATTTTGCTTCATAAGTATTCCCTTTTGTCCTACTAGACTAACCTTTCCTACATTGATGATTCTTATCATAGTTGGCTCTTTCTTCCGCCCGTCCTCATCTATCGGCGCATTACTGTCTAGTTTAGCCATATCAAATGGTATCATGCAGATTATGGACATCCATAGCAGTAGTATGTAACGAGTCTCCCAGGTCTGTCGCAGGAACGAAAAAAAACAACAGAGTGAGACCTCATCAGGAATCATTTAATTCTTTCACTAAAGACCCCTCGCACAATGAGCAGCGCATTTACACGCGCAGCGCATTTACAATGCGCAGCGCATTTACACGCGCCTATCTTTTGGGAGTCATAATTGTGCACAAGGGAGTTGACTCCCAAAATGATGGAAATGATAGACGCGCATTCTTAGGAGGTGCGTTCCGTGTTGTGCAGGGGTCTATATCCCATATTATTAGTGTTAGAATAATTTTAACACACACTAAGACTAACACTCAATGCACAGTTCTACCCTGCACAAGCTAGCCTATTGGCCCTATATGCACGAATTGCAATATGTGCAGGATTTGCATGCCAATACCGGCAAGTTTATTGATATGCAACAATTTATTTGTTTTCCACAACAAAAATAAAGAGAAATTAACCATATAGATATTATTGAGAATGCTTTTAGATTGCACAGAAGGACTTTAAAAAAAATAGTAAACACCAAGTAGAAAACATGCTGCAGACCATTTTTCAATTCAGCGAGCTTCCATCAAACATCGAAAAAATTGGGACCAGAATGCCTCCAGTCTTAGAAATTCTGGAGAAAACCCTGCAATGCACAACAGACACAATTTGGGCCCCACGGGTGTTGAAGTGCCAGGGGTGGATTTCACAAAGAGTTAAGACTAGTCTTATCTCGTTTAAGGACTCTTAAGTTTTAAATAACTTTTAAAGAGTCCTATGACTAGTCCTAAGTTAAGACTGTCTTTGTGAAATTACTAGTCCTAAGTTTAGACTGTCTTTGTGAAATCACTAGTCCTAAGTTAAGACTGTCTTTGTGAAATCACTAATCCTAAGTTAAGACTGTCTTTGTGAAATCACTAGTCCTAAGTTAAGACTGTCTTTGTGGAATCACTAGTCCTAAGTTTAGACTGTCTTTGTGAAATTTCTAGTCCTAAGTTAAGACTGTCTTTGTGAAATCGACCCCTGGGCTGGTTGCCTTCTCTGCTCATACCGTGAAGTCGGCTGGATCCTGCCTGTCCAACATAGCCAAGACTGGTTCCATATCGGCGACTTCATGAGGAAGAATCCTGATAACTGTCTTGAAACCTCGTGCCTATCAGAAAAAGAAAAAAAACTACAAGTTTCTCTGCCATCTCCAAAAATTATCACGCAACATTGTTCACAGAATGTAAGACAGAGCCCAATTTCAAAGAGCTGCTTAAGCAGACAATTGACAAATGTTAAGCGAAGCAAAAATTAACAAGATACCAGTCACAGATTGTACAAACATGGTACTTTGCTGGTAACCTTTTTCTGGTAAACATAATTTTGTTGTTCTTAGCTATTTTTTGCTTGGGACTCCCCTGGGCTGTATTCAATGGGGATAAGAGACTGTGTTAAAAGGGCTAATGACAGGTCAAAATCAATTTTAAACGAAAAAGTTTCTGAACAAAACTAACGCGATTTTGTGGCGTGTCATGGCCTAGCGGATAAGAGCACCGGATTCAAGCTCTGGTGTTTGATTAGCAGAGTGTGGGTTCAAAACCCGGTCGTGACACTTGCTACATAAAGTTGGGGAGGTAGAGCTTTCTGCTCTACCGGCCAGGCTTCTGATTGATGATACCCAAGCCTACCCATCCATATGGACTGTAAAAGGGGTAACCCTGTTACAGCCCTAGGAGTAGGTGGCAACTGCCCCTGGAAGAACAACAATTGTAGCCCACACCTTTAAGTGTCCTTCAGGCCTTGTGTGTCTGGCGCATTGCATAATAAGTCTCCTACCTTGGTAAGTAAATAGAGGAACTTGAACGCAAGATGAGACAGTCCAGGTGGTGATTTTGTATCTCGAGCAGTATCCAATAGAGGAAGAAGCATTCCTTCAAGATGTGGATCCAGCAAGTGAGGCTGCTCCTGGTATTTATCAACGATAACTGGTGGCAAAAAAATAATATTCAAACGATTAGTAAACTCAACCGCGCTACACTCAGTACACAGCGAGGAGAGTTGTTCGCAGGAAGTTGACCAATTTGAATTATAATGCAATTTTTTTAAATGTTACTTATTTAAACATATTCAAAACATACAGGGCAATCATATAGTAAGTAAACACAGTTAGCTGGTTCAATTAAACAGCCGAACCGCCCAGAGGGAATAGGCCTTCAATTTTTTATCGGTAAGAAGAGAAAATGGTCCTGACAAGGAGAGGCAAAGGATTATCGATACAGTCAGACACAAATAAAATGTGGCTACCTTTGCAACTTTTTAAGGGATTCTTTTAAAGGGTAACATATCATAGGCCATGAGATGAGATGAAAGTTTTAGATTTGCGTCCGGGCATTTTTGAAATGACGTGAGGCTTTTTTTCATTTTTCTTTATTCAGCACATGAAGATGCGCAATCTTCAGATTGCGCAAACTGGTGCTCGATACACAAATTTGCCTATTCTGCATAGCGCAAATTGGAAATTGCGCAGAATATTGTTGCGCAAATTTGAGGATTGCGCTCGACAGATGAACGTCAGCAGCTGCGTGTTTTACTGACTGCAAACAAAACGATCGCGATCGCAATCACGATCGCGGCGGAATGTCTGCCCTGTAAAGTACTACTACTAAAATGCGTAAATATAACCTTTTACCCTTGTTCGATGATTTAAAACTTGAAAATTTGTGATGCAGAGTCTTTTTTGTGAAAATAATGAAATTTTGTGAAAATAATGAAATTTTTTGGCGGTAGCTTTCAGAGCATGCGGGCGGTGGACGCAAATCTATCATTTTCATTCTCATGGCCTTATCAAATGCGTTTCCAAGCTACTCGTCCGTCGGACAACTCGACTGTCAGACAACTCGACGGTTGAGACAGCTCGACCGTTCGAACAACTCGACGGACGGTTTATTCAACTGTCACACAACTCAACTTAGGACCAAGACAAGTCGACGGATGGCCAAGACGGGGGCCTCAGCACTGGCACGCACAGGGCCGGGAAGGGGGGAGGGGTGTTAGAGTTGTCCAATGGACGAGTTGTCTGACATCCGTTCTAGTACTACAGTGTACATGATGTCTGTACTTTCCGTAGCCTGCCACGCCCACAGTGCCAGTGCCACAGGAACTTTTTGGTTTGTAGCTCGGGTAACTTTTTGTATGGCACCACCACTTTTTCACTGGTTTTTACAATTTTAGTATAAAAAAAAAGGAATATCTCAATCTCATTGACTGAAGTAAATTAGATTTAGATACCTACTATACTATTTCAGGATCCCTATTTCATATTAACTGAAGTTTTTTATGTAACATTTTCATTTAAACAAATTAGCTGCAAAATTGGGGAAAGGCATCCATATCATAACTGGTTAAGCACAATTTCAATACATACAAGTAAACTTTTCCACCGCTAATTCCATTGGTATTTGGTCGTTGTAAACTGTTGCAAGACTTGTGATGAGTCCTTTCACCTCGTCTACCTCAGCAAACTCCTCATGAGTGCTCCCAGCTTGAGCAATATTTGCATCCTCGGCACTGTCGTCCATGTTGACAGTTGTTGCTGCCGTACCAATGTTTGTTTTCTCCACCATTTTGTTCTTACACGTTGGTTTACAAACAGATTAGTCATGTCTTGGTCATGTGTCAGGGATCTGATGAAAACACACCGCTTGGGGGCGCTAGACAGATCATACATCTTCTTGTGGTTTTTTGTGCGACGGAGAAGAGAACGAACTTGTCCGCGATTGTCCTTAAAAAATTCACAGTTTTTCACAGACTAGCGGTTTATATTTAACAAAAATGCCCAAAGTAAAACGATCTAGAAAGCCTCCACCCGAGGGATGGGAGTTAATTGAACCAACTCTTGAAGAAATTGAGCAGAAAATGAGAGAAGGTAAGTAAACTTGTTCTGTGTTGTGTTGTGACGATCCAATATCGATGAAATTATATATATTTTTTATGCAGCTAAATTGTGTTCAAAGAGTAACACTAGTCAGGATAGTCAGTACCAACTCGACCTTTAAAACTAGCTAGTACTTTCCAAGACGGCCGCTTAGTATTTCAAATCAAACTGGCCATCAGTTTGAACCCACCGCAAACTTATTTTATATCTATTTGTTGCATGAGACTCATTGAGAGGGTCGGAGACGATAGCGGAACGAAACCGAAATTAGGAGTAGGCATTCACTTTCACTAAATATTGTTTTCTGAAACAGATGGTTAAACGTGTTTGTTGAGAGCATCACGTTAGACTCGGGAAAAGCTTCTAGGCCAGTCCAAATTAAAGGATGGATTAAAAAAAAAAAGGATGCGGCCCCAAAAAAGATGCGGGCGGGGACGATCAACTTGTATTTTTTTGTATTTGGCCTTACTGGGTCCAGGTCAGGCCTGATACTTCACAGATGCACATATTAATAGGTGATTGCCTTGCCTCCATGCCCCCTCCATGCCTTGGTGCCCTTTATAATTTCCTCATATAGAGGATAGGTGCCCTTTCTTAACACAGAGAAAATGCCTTGGTGCCCTTGCCCTTTCAAAAACGAGGCATACAGGCCTGTTGTGGGTTTATACAAATACAATGTACAATAAATAACTGAATGGCGCACCTATAATATGAGAATTTAAATGATCTTATTTATCTTCACAGCCGAAACAGAAACCCATGAAGGGAAACGAAAGGTTGAATCTCTCTGGCCAGTCTTCAAAATCCACCACCAGAAGTCCAGATACGTCTACGATTTATTCCACAAAAGAAAGGCAATCAGCAGAGGTGGGTTCAAGTTTTTTTTTTTTGGGGGGGGGGGGTTGTTTGTTAATATGATCTTCCCAACAAGGCAAACTTCCACGAGGGGATATACACGCCAAGCTGGAAAAAGAAAATCTCTCTCACACAAACTGTTATAATGTCTATGATTATTAGTTGCACAAATCAAGAAATTGTGGTTCAGTAACTAGACGACACTACTTTTTCCAGTCATTGTGAAATTTGTACACTCCACACAGTCATCTGATAGCGCCCTCTTTTTACTCAAGTTCAGCTTAAAAGCACAGCTAAAATAGTCTTATATCGCATGCTTAAACATGGTCATGTGATCTCCTCTTGGCCAATCTGAATTGATAAACTGTCCCAGGTATTATTATTAGTAATTATCAATGCTTTCAATGTTTTTTAATTTGGAAACAGAGCTGTATGACTACTGCATCAAGGAAGGCTTTGCAGACAAGAATCTGATTGCAAAATGGAAGAAACAAGGCTATGAAAATCTCTGCTGTCTTCGCTGTATCCAGGCAAGAGACACCAACTTCGGCACAAACTGCATCTGCAGAGTTCCAAAGAGTAAACTGGAGGAGGTGAGAATAATGTCTGGCTCTGAGAAGTGATTTTTGTCAGGCAATGTGTGCATTGTGCTCTCAAAGTCGCTTCATGAGTGTTAAAATGGGAAACATTGGAAAATGTCAATTGAACACAAGATGTGTATGAGAAAAGAGATCAAACTGTTGCAAACTGCTTACCAACCAAAAGGACAGTATAAATGTTTTTGGTCTGACTTTTCGACCCTATCTTTAAGCCTTCATGAAAGACTCTGCTAGGGTTGAAACGTCAGGACATTAATTATTTTGTACATATCCTGATGATAGTGGTCTATAAGGGAAATACTGAAATTCTGACTACATTAGGGTAGGACGTGGGGGAGGTAGGTTTGTAACACTGTTCGTTCTGTGGGTTTGCCTTTATCAAGCAACCCCCCAAGGGAGAATGTATTGCTAATACTTTTATTTCTATTTGATTGTTGTTGCAGGGACGGATCGTCGAGTGTGTACATTGTGGATGTAGAGGATGCTCGGGTTAGATGCCTGGATTACTCCAACTTCTAGATATTAATTATTTGCACCAGGAGGATACCCCCCCCCCAAACACCCGAGTCACGAAGCTAAAAACTTTTTAAATATCAAGGACATTGGAGAGTCACCTCATCAATAGTTAGCCTTGTACAGGACTGTGCTTAAAACATTCACTTCTCCCCATTTTCTTTGCCCTTGAAATTTATCAAACATCTTGTATAAAGTACCCACAGATAACCAGGTAAACATGTAAGATCATATTCTTATATTTAAGACGATAAATCTTTAAAAAGTTATTCTTATTTTGGGGGGCACACATGACACTGTCAGTGATAAAATTTCAAGTGTCATAAAGGTACATTATCAAACATGAATCGGACTACTCATTTTTGGTCTGCAATGCTAAAGAAGTATCCAATGATAACGTATAGTTACAGTGTTATTGTTTTGTTTTTCTGTTTGAACATTGAGTATGACATCCTGGTACACCATTGGCCTTTGAAAACTTCAGCCTATATATTCAAAATTGTGGCAAGTTATGGCCCGAGCAGTCTAGAACACCGAACTCAAGTTCTAATGTTCTGTGGGTTTGGGTCCCGGTCTTGATACTTGTATCCGTCAGCAGACACCATTATTGCTTTGTCCTTTGAATGGGATGTATAGCTGTTGCCCTGTGTGTTCTGTAATTCATGTTGAAGAACCCAGTGCACTCACATCATTTCTAAACTATACCCTTCATAAAAATAGTGAGCACTATGATGAGACGCCTGTGATAAAGTCCCATAAAAAAAACTTGTACTATTATAAAATTGTCTACTTTCTAGAAAACAATCATTCTTGGTATGATTGAATTAAGAAACAAATTGTTTATGCAATCGTTGAACCAGTGACAAAAAACAACCTAGGATTATTTTGAGAATGTTTGTCCATTTTAGTTGTTTCCTTTTGTAAAAATACTGGGTCAAATGTTAAGTGGTTTTCTCTTTTAATAATGGTTAGATAATAAAAGTTATTTGTGTTTTAAAACAATCTTGCTTGTGTTGACTTCTTCTTCTTCTTCCTCTTGCGAGAACAAAACAGTTTAGATTTCTAAAATACATGTACTGTGAAGCAGCTCTCTAGTGGCCTCATCCACTTCCAATAGCCCAGGGATGCCATTTGGCGGTTTAAAGGCAGTGGACACTATTGGTAATTACTCAAAATAGTTATTAGCATAAAACCTTACTTGGTGACGAGTAATGGGGAGAGGTTGATGGTACAAAACATTGTGAGAAACGGCTCCCTCTGAAGTGACATAGTTTTTCAGAAAGAAGTAATTTTTTCACGAATTTGATTTTGAGACCTCAGATTTAGAATTTGAGGTCTCGAAATCAACCTTAAAACGCACACAACTTCGTGTGACAAGGGTGTTTTTTATTTTATTTTTATCTCGCAACTTTGACAACCAATTGAGCTCAAATTTTCACAGGTTTGTTATTTTATGCATATGCTGAGATACACCAAGTGAGAAGACTGGTCTTTGACAATTACCAATAGTGTCCGGTGTCTTTAAAAAGGGGGTAGGTTTGGAATAAGCTTGAGTCTTGGACTGTTTACACTTGGCACAACAACAAAGTGGGGTTAAACATGCACCTGACTTTATTCATAACATTGATAATCAATCCTGATTTCCTTCAATAGATTAAAGTATAATCTTAAGGCTACTCTAGTTCAACGAGTGTACTATACACGTGGGAAGATCCAGAAACTGTATACAAAGTCATTATTTGACAAGAGGCAGTTTTTCATAAAAAGTAGTTTACAATATCGGCTCCCACCATTAGTTTTGGACCCCAAATCGGATCAATGATTAACGAGTGGTTGTTAAGTGACTTACGTAGGGCATGCGCACTGAAGTGCGACATCCGACTTATCCGGAGTTATTGTTTTGTTATAACTGGTCCACTCAGCGCTGTGCTATGAAAACGGCTATTGGTAAGCAGCGATGCGATCGTGCCCTGTAGGTTGGTTCCAAATAGTCAACTTGCGTAGACCAACTAGACAGAGTTTGGGCAAACTTAGTCAAACTATGGTCACCGATAGCCCTTATGTGAGACAGCGCCCTCACTGAGGTTAATCGAGAGCTATCGTTGGCTGAGCATTGTGCCAATGCAAGGGGGTTGACTACCTACATGTAAATTGCTGATTTCAAAGTAAATACCCACAGTAAAATTTTAGCACTGAGCCAGTAACCCAACAAACAAACAAGTCCTGCAGTCGAATGATTTTGAAAAAAACACAATGTTTGAAGATTTACTAATGTACTCTTAAGCTTTTAATTCTAAACATCCTCCTGAAGTACACTAAGTATTTTTTACCAATGAGTAACTAAAAAAAAAATCAAAGATTTCATGAGTTTAAGTACAAATGCAATCATAAACAGTTTGCTCCCTTATAAGTACATATACAATTGTAACCACATGATGCTTAAACCCTTGTTGAAATTAACTTGTGATCAATAATACAATTACATTAAATGAGTGGACCATTACAAAATCCCTGAAAACTACATGTACGATGTAAGAATGATCATGGTATGTCAAGTGAGGCATTTATGGTGGTCGAATGGTGGCATGCCCACCTCCCCCCCCCCCTCCCATACCCAAAAATGGGTAGATTTTTAGACCCCAAATTATTAATAATCAGAGTTATTTACAGAGGTAACAATAAATGTGGGTGTGATATATGTACTGTAAACATAAGTTTGATTTTGCCCTCCTTAAGAGTTCGACGGATGGTTCTACAGCACACATTGATGAAGGGTATAACTAAAACATCTTATGCCATTACCCTTCGGAATTACATCACAAAACACATTGGTTTCTTTGCAGACTAAGACTAAACTACACATCAGTGTTAAACATGTAGGCCTACAGTCATCACTACGGATAACCTGCGACCTTTGACATTTGACATGCCTATTCCTTGTGAAAGTTCAAAATCCATGCAGTTTCCACACCCCTCTTCCTGTTATGACTGAAACCTGTGGGAATGCACAGCTCTGACTCATTTTGTTCAGTAGTAGTCGTTGCGGTTAACGCAGATTCCTTCTGGCTGCTTGACGGTGGTACATTATGATGTCATCCTGTTTACATATACACATGGACCTTTCAAGAGAAGTTCTAGAGTGTTTCCTGCTGGGCCCTGCGTGTTGTCCTAACATCAAGCCCCCGTGCATATGAAACCATTATAGCTGAGCCCAGCCAATTGAAACACCTCTTATATACACATTTGTGTCTAAACCAGTTGCCAAATAAGTGTGGCACCATCTTATATCATGACCAGAGTGACAGTGCTTTCTTAATGTTTTGACGTTGATCTCAAGGGTCTATAGTAAAAAGCAAACATACTTAACAAGAACCTGATAACAGATTTAGATGTATCCCACTTCACAGATAACAAATTTATAACAATGTACCATTGTGGAATCTGCATCATGAAACGCCATGTTACGACTTGTTCAACCAGCACATCCCTTTTTCACACTACATGTATATGCCTTTTGTAAACCCTGTGATTTCATATGACACATCTATACCGTTTGAAGTTTCCTTTTCTATACAAGTGAAGTAGGCCAACAGATGCCCACTTCAACCTCATTTCCTAGTACCGATTGCCCTGGCATAAAGCCAGTGTATTAATCATGGAGGCGGTGGCTAAGCTCAAACTACCCTAGTATATCATTTAGAGATTCTTTTAAACCCACCCTTACCCAGGTTTTTAAACTCTCCTTAAAGACACTGGACACTATTGGTAATTGTCAAAGACCAGTCTTCTCACTTGGTGTATCTCAACATATGATTAAAATAACAAACCTATGAAAAATTGAACTCAATCACTCGTCGAAGTTGCGAGAAATAATGAAAGAAAAAACACCCTTGTCACACGAAGTTGATGCTTGATTTCGAGACCTCAAATTCTAAATCTGAGGTCTCGTAATCAAATTAGTGGAAAATTACTTATTTCTCGAAAACTACATTACTTCAGAGGGAGGCGTTTCTCACAATGTTTCTCTACTACCAACCTCTCTCCCTTACTCGTTACCAAGTAAGGTTTTATGCCAATAATTACTTTGAGTAATTACCAATGGTGTCCAGTGTCTTTAAGCTGTGAATTTCATTCCATTACCAGTAGCAAAACCTGCTTTTTGTCCCAACATCAAGCCCCTTGCATAGCCGAGCTCATCAGACATTTCTGCCGAAAATCCTGTTTACAAAACCTTGTGTTCAATGTCCAGTCCATGAGCCTATCCTGTCTCCCATTTTTTTCATATAAATATACACAAAGAAATGGACCCCAAATTGTGGATGGCATTTTGCAGAGGTGCATTCCACATCTGAATTTCTTGCTGATTTTGACCCCCCCCCCCCCAAAAAAAAAAAAAAAAAAAAAACGCTCCAAAAGCCAAGAGACCAAATCCCACCACGCGATTATTTATAATAAATATGCAACATGCGTTTATAATCTCTCCCTGAAATAAAACCACAATATATTTCCCACTTCGTACTGATCACCCTTAGACCTACATGTACCCAACACCAATAAAAACCTCTATCATGGCAACAAGTATATGATTCTTATACACAGTCCCTCTGTATGATACACCTAGTATTTATCTATCGCATTTAATAATATGTTATCGCACAAGACTTGACCAAGTTAGATTTTCCTCAAAGCGGTCAAAACCCAAAGGTAATCCAACAGCTGCAAAACACAGTGCAGAAACCCAGAAAGTGCAGCCATCTTGCAGAACTGGAACAAGATGGCGCACAAACTGATTTAAAGGCACTGGTCACTATGGTATACCGGTCACTATTGGTAATTACTCCAAACAATTGCTAGTATAAAAACTTACTTGGTATCAAGCAATGGAGAGCTGTTGATAGTATAAAACATGGCTCCCTCTGAAGTGATGTAGTTTTTAAGAAAGAGGTAATTTCTCACTCAAATATTTAAAGACTGAAGGCCTGAAGCTTTTTATTAGGCATCTGAAAGCACAGAACCGTGTGCAACTCCGATGACCAATTGAGCCCAAATTTTCACAGGTTTGTTGTATGCATATGTTGGGACATACCAAGTGAGAATACTGGTCTTTAACAGTTACCAAACATGTCCAACGTCTTTAATTTCTGTCATGTGCATTGTGCAAGCGGGCAGCAGGGCCAAGATGACACAATGGATTTAGTCCACAATTAAAATTCAGACTTGAGTCAAGTCTACCTTGCCACCAGCTATACAATGTTACCCTTGGTTATATTTCAAATAAACTAAATACACCTTTCATACATGTTTCAGATTAACCTTTTAATTTCTAAACACCCCAAATTATTATATGCCACATTTCGTAATACTTTCTTTCTAAATAACAAAACAGCACACAAGAAATATAACAATGTATTTTCTACATACTTACACACATACCCATAGGTTGGTTATACCTCTCAACTAAAACTAGCTACCATTCGACACCCTACAGATAAAATATCTATAAATTATATTATTTTAATATGATTTGTACATTTCATTCACAGATTTCTCCCTCTTTGGCAAATGTGCATATTTTATCAAAGCAAATTAAGAACTCAAAATTTAATAGGGAATCTTATTCATTGCCAAAATGTGAACACACCCGTCAACTACACGGGTGTACGGTAAAGACTAAGATTGTGACCATGTTATAATAGATGTAACATTCTTCATGAGGACTGGTTTAATAATCAACAGATCCATTACAACCCACCCACCATCTCAACAGCCAAGTAACTGCGCCCCTGGGTGGTAACCTAAAGGTTGCACTAGTCTCTGATTCGCAAACCGTTCACTGAACAAAACTAAATCACACGGCCAAGAAGCATTCGAGAAAATGGTGCCGACTCGTCATATACCAGTTCACTAAGCCAAAATTTTGTAAGTGGACATAGCAATTTGTACACACAGTTGGACAGCGTGGTTACGTGTTTGAAATAACAAGTGCTTCCTCTAGTATCTATATGACTTTATGCCACAGCAACACTCTAAATGCACACCGCAACGATGCAAATAACGAAAAGTTGTGTTCATTCTGGGAATCAAACGTGCCAACTTTTTTAAGGTGAGCTGTCGTTGGGATTGGCCAATGCTTCAATGGTGGAGCTTAATGGATCTCCTTTGAGACCGTTGGATGTTTTTAATCAGACTACATTGTATCTTAATTACACAGGCTGCATACATCACACAGTTAACCATAGTAACATAATTACATCATTCACAATAACGCTGCATGCTAACAGTCTATACAGTTGTCATTGCAGTTTTAAGTACATTGTAGGTAGTCATGTGATCTAAACTACATCATTAAAACTAAACATGAATTTCCACAGTAGATGGGTTTTTTTTCAGCAGCTCCCTTGGTCTCAAACAAGTTGTGTTTCCTAATCTGGCCTTGGCTGTCTGGAAAATAGGTGACCAAAGTTACTGTCAATTTAAAAACATGGCATTAAAATACTGTTCACAGTCAAATGACACCAAAATGGTTCCCAAAAGAAATTCAGACAGATATGCTAACAGTGAAGGATGTGGTCCCAGCCTAGTTCCCCTCCCCCCTCCCAGACAGCTGACTGTATACTGGGTGTGGTTCCAGCCTAGTCCCCCGCCCTCCCAGACAGTTGACAGTCCAGGGCATGTTGACCACCTCTATCCCACAAAAGACGCCATATACTCTACTACAGCACTAATCTAATGCCACAAAGCCCTAAGGTACCAAGTCAGTGCGTACTATAGTGAAACGATTGAATCAGACTATTTCCTGAGAAGGAGGTTGCTCACTTCCTCTTTCCCATACTTACAACTATGTACAGTACATACATTTATATCAAAGATAACCTACTGTACATATATTACACAAGTCTGGATAATTCTAACAAAAACATCCTATTTAGTCTATTAGTTAAACCACTTGGGCCACCCTGTTCTCTTAACACATTCATATTTACACGTGTGTTCCAAACTTTATATCCATAAGAACTTTTTTAACAAACGATATTTTTGTTTCCTGTACCAAATTGTGTTGGTTAGGTAAAACATTTTTTCTGGAAATTGTTTACAAAGTGCAAGCCGAGAAATAAAGCAAAAAATAATCAGGATAGGAATATTAAGGTATTCTTACATGCTTAAGAATTCAGATTTGACAAAATATTTCAGTAAAGTCTTGGATTCTGGTTTGTAAACCATGCAGACAAACAGCGAACTTTTTGAATTTTTCCTTTTGCTTGGTTGCCTCCAAAGTTGTCTGAAAGCGATACGCTGCGTGACAAGGCCTTAAAGTTTGTAAATAGAACAAAAAGTCCAGTGGATACAAACTCTGCCCTTCAACAAATAAATAAACAACTAAACATAACATTTGTAGTTTTACTTTGGATACAAACTGCAAACCTAATCTCCAGTAATCAAAATATATAAATCCTAAAAGACTTGATATTACCACTTGGATCCAACAGTATCAATATTCAAACTGTCCAATTTGAAATGGAGTAATTATTTTTATCAATTTTTTAAATTTTATCAACTAATAATTATTTCAGATTTGCTGGAACAATTAGACACAAAATTATTTCAAAAAATTCAAAAACTTCCAACATTTTGAGAAATATTTGATATTATTTCAAAAATATGGTTTTAAGTACAGTTTGTGAGCCATAATAAGTAGATATACATTGAGGTTTTAGAGTAACAAAATCGCAACAAACGGTTTATGTTTGTCCTGTAATATGAACGGACAAAATAAGTACATTGTTAAACCCTGATACTTTGGGAAACCTTGTGGAAAAAAAATGTATAAGTTAACTTACCGTTTCAAAGTCTGCATTTTTAGTTTTGGTTCTTTAAAGCGGAAAACTTCAATGCCATACAGGTGCATTCGATAAGTTGTTTTCATTCTGTAAAGTTCTTTGACAAAACAAAAACCACATGAATAACATTCAATGATATTACATGAAGGCAAGGCCATGGCCTCCGTTGACCCTGGTCTTTGTATCTGTAGCTGCCCCTAAGTCTTGGCCTTAGTGCCCCTTCAACATATTCCCACAGACGTTCATATTAAAGCGTCCACATTCAGGTTGAAATTCCATGCTTTTATTTAAATCATTGTCGTTAGAGATTGTAAAAAGGTGGTCTCCTCATGTGCCAGACTGACTCCCCCCCCCCTCCCCAGGGAATTCCATTTTAGAGGAGGTACAGACTCTCTACATTATCATAAAACTATAAGTTTAGGTATAAACTGGGCTGTATCTCTACACCTTTGATATAACAATGTTGGCCTCAGTGACACAGGGTGAGTACCCTAATGCTGGACTGCCACCAAGTCCCGTTGGTGTAGGATAGACTACGCCCTCACATCACATAACAATCCATAATTTACATGGCAAAGAGAAATCAATGCCAACCAAAACTTCATGATAAGACATCACAGGCTTGCTTTATAAACACAGTGGCAAACAAGTGGCACACGCTTAATTCAAACTAAAAACCCTGTCTAAAACTCATCATCGGAACTCAGAAGCCCAGACTTCTCATTCTGACTAGACTTGCTGGGGAATCTTGGTATTCTAGGTCCCACGCCTCCTCCTCCTCCTCCGCCCTTCGCGTTGATACTCCCCTTGACTCCGGGGTTCTTGTGGTTGTTTGACTCGATATCGTCCTTGGTTCCTTGCTGCATGTAGGTCTGATAGGCAGGAGAGAAGTTGTGAATGGTGTCTTGGAACATGTCTCTGGGGTTCACTGTATCCTTCAAGTTGGAGGAAATGCTCTGGACAAGAATACAATGTCAAACAAATTTTTAGTATTTTTGTTAAAACAAACAAAATTTTAGAGTTTGTTGCTAAATGTTAACTGTGTCCAGCATTAAGTTATTTATTCATGTATTTATTTATTTATTTATATATTGGCCAAACCAATAGTGGAAGAGCCGCCAATTACAGGAAAAGGATAATAATATACAAAAATATTCACATAGCCTATTATGTATGCATGTAATTAACAAGAAATACGAAAAATATTTTTGGAAAGAAAATGATGAACAAGAAATCTAAAAAACATCTTTGGAAAGATAATCATTAACAAAAAAATCTAAAAAACATCTTTGGAAAAAAAAAAAAAAAAAAAAAAAAAAAAAAATAAGCATGCACAAAATAAAACTGTGAAAATAGTTAAAATTCTAATTTGAACTTAGAACGGAGTATACAGTGCTTAATAATCGGTGTACGGGTCAAAAACAAATAATAAATTATGTTCTTTATCCCATCCCTGATGCAACTTTGTATATACTCAGCGCCTTGAGTACCTTGTTTGGTAGATACGTGCGCTATATAAGACGTCAATATTGTTATTAAACCTCTCCGTTGCCCGCTGCAAAAACATAGGATTCGAACTTCCTCTGTCCACCGACAAGCTCAGTGGTCTAGTGGTAAGACGTCTACCTAGTCAAGTAATGCAATGGTCTTGTGTTCGAATCCCATCCAAATGATTTGCCTGTGGATCTTGTTCACAGAACTCACGAAAGCACCGAGTACACAGTGCATAATACACATCAGTGTATGTAAACAACAAATTTCATTGGTTATTAAATATAATATATGCAAAACTACCAAGAGAGATACAAAAAAAATTTTTTTCTTTTTTTTTTAATTTCAGCTGAATGCAGTGTCTACTTGCTGAGAAAACAGGAACAAAAATGTATTTTTACAAGAACGTTGAATCCATTAACATTTAGCGAGGTGACAGAAGGTGTATCAACCATATCTCTGGCAACAGTACTCACGAAATGGACACGAGTTGTTCCTCAAATGGTTTGGGGTGAAAAATATATCCGCACCATATTACTTTGATAGGAATCATTTCTAAAAACAGTTTATATACCATCAACAGCTGCAATGCTTTTCACCAAGAAAGTTTGTATGGCTGTAAATTGTTTGAGTATTAACCCTTCTGTGACCCTAACACTGGAGTGCCTACACTAGACCTTTATCATGCTGACTCCATCTTGGTCATGTTCCTCATATTGAATAACAATAATAAATGCTAATAATCATTTTGAAAATAGGAACCAGACTATTTTTTTCTTCCAGCCTCGGTTTGGTAACATTGATATCAATGGGAGAAATTTAAGATTGCTGCGCAGTTGATAAAGGTCTATAGTTTACCTGCATGGTAGATGCTCTAGCTCCCTCTGGTCCATCAGACAGCAGTGTACACTGTTCATATGTTGAGTACGGGAAAGCTAGGTGCAGTCCAATTGCAGCAAAGAACATCTCCACACAGACCAGGAAATTCTGGTAGCCAGCTGAGACCGTACCGGCCTGCACCGTCTCCCCTGCCCCTTCTACTTCCAGGGGTTTGATGGCACCGCCCACTTCCAGAATAGCGAGAAGAACACCTACAAAACAACATCCATTTTTATTACACTTACGACTAACCTTATTTTCATCTGCAGTATTATCCGCAGTTAAAGCAATTGGACACTTTCGGTGTCCAAGGCCCACACTTCATGTATCACAACTTTTATATAAAATAACAAACCTGTGAAAATTTAGGCTCAATTGGTAATCGGAGTCGGGAGAAAATAACGGGAAAACCCACCCTTGTTTCCGCACGTTTCGCCGTGTCATGACATGTGTTCAAAATAAATCCGTAATTCTCACTATCGAGAATTGATATTGTTTTAATGTTTTCCCTAAAAGTATAGCATTTCATGGAATAATATTTCAAGAGAAGTCTTTCACCATTACCTTCTGTAAACCCTGTAAGCTATTTGTAAATCTGTGAACTTTTAATTTTTTTTCTATACCAAAAGTGTCCAATGGCTTTAATTACAGAGATTGAATTGTGTGCCATTCTCCTGAAGACGATCAGAGCATACTGATCGAAACGTTGAGTTGTCAACCACCAGTCCTTCTCAGAACCAACACTACTCCAAAGAGATTTTCACACAGCACTAGTGGCTTTTTCATACACAATATCAACCTCTACCCTCGCCGGTACCCATTTATACCCCTGGGTGAAAAGGAGCGATCAGTAGTAAAGTATCTTGCTCAAAGACACACGTGTCATGACCGGGATTCAAACCCACACTCTGGATACCATTTCATGGGTTAGCAGGGAATGTTGGCTTGTACCTGTGCGTACTCCACGCTACTAGGCATTCTACGCTTACACAGTTAGCGTTGCAAGTAAATTCAGTGGTAAGCAGAGCCATGAAATTGGGACTAGAACCTTGACTGGATGCTCTCAATCACGCAGCCATGACACCTGAAGTAATTCTGTAGCACTCACCTTGCCAGAAAGAGACAAAAATGATGGACTTGACCATGAAGAATTTGGGCACTGGTCTGAAGGAGCTGAGCAGATCCCGGGTGGCAAAGTAGAAGAGGAACATGGCGTACAGGGCAAGACTGACCGAGATATTATAGATGATGGTAATGTACAGGTAACCATCACCTACACTGTACATAGGAAAAACAATGGCATCAATGTTAATGTATACAAAACAGTACAGTTTCTAAAAAGCAAAAAGAAGATGTCAAAAGAGAATTTACTTATGGACAATTCCTTAGTGCATACTGTGTAAGTCACATTACACTGAGCACAGGAGTAAACATTTTGAACACTATTTTCTTACCTGGAATCGCTGGATGTGTGGAGATTATTTGCAATTTACCTCCAAATGATAAACTTGCTCAAGTTTAAAAGACATCATTCCCAAAGCAATTTCCACTTTATGTGGTCAATTACTACAAGAGTAACCATGGAAACATCCATTGAAAGTAAGGGTGGGTAACTATTAATGGTTAGAATAGTTTAAATGTCCGTATTATTATTATAAATAATAAAAATAATCACTTATTTCTAAATACACCATTTTACATAAAATCTCAAAACGCAACAAAATACACAGTAAACCAGTGAATCAGGAGACAAAATGGTACACTAAGTTTTCATGGAATAAAAAAGGCACACAATGAAGAAGTAAAAACACACAATCGCTAAAACACCTGGTTAAGCTCTGTTCATATTTCCTGCGAATGCGATTGTGATATGAACTTTGACGTCACAAATTTGCAATGAAATTCACACTAAGTTGAGTTGTGCTCAACACTCTTGCGAATATCACAGCAAAAGAGGGGTTGTGACGTCAAACTCACATCGAATTCACATCGCATTCGCATTCACCGGAAGTATGAACCAGGCTTTATACATTACAAATTGCACAAACACATTGGAGTCATTGGAAAGTGTGAATAAATTTGCATATTTAAACTTTGCTACTCATACATGAATAAGGCTATATATAATTCCAGGAGTGAGAAACATTCCTGACAAAAAGATCTAAAATAGGATCAAAATTTCAGGAGGCTGGCCTATTAATACTTCAATGAGGTAATGGATGGGAGAGCCTCCATGTCCCCTGGTCATTGCCCTGGTGCCCTTAAAATGCTCTGGCAGTAGAACTTTGCAATTCCCTCGTAGGGTGCCCTTCACTATAAGGACACAATGCCTTGGTGCCATTGCCCTTTCAAAAAGAAAAAGGCATACAGGCCTGCCTACATGTAGAAGACACTCATCTCCTTTACTATAAATGTGAACTTACGCGAAGTTTCCATCGGAGTATTTGCCGAACGGTAGCAGGATAAGTGTTATAAGGACCATGATGGGCTTGATGAAGCAGAACTGCAGAGTGGACTGTTTACAGAAGCGAAGGAAGCCAATGGAATAGGTTCTGCCATGTAGACAGCAGGTACAACAGAACCAACTGGTGGGTCTAAGGAAGATCATAATAGATGGAAATATTAAAATCAATGCAGGTAAATTATCGAAATCCTCTCGCCTCACTACTGGTTTTTTTTTTTACAAGATTTGGTAAGAGGGTGACCAAATTTACTTAACTAGGTTTGACCAAAGCCCGGTTCATACTTCACTTGAATTGTGAAAGCCAAGCAGATTTCCTTGCATCACATTGGGAAAAAAACACATACCTCATTTGCTTGATGTGTATAGCTAGCTACCGGGCAACCTCGGTAGTCTAGTTGGTAAGACACTGCTATAGAATTGCAAGGGTCGTGGGTTCGACGCCCACTTGAGTAATATGCCTGTGAAATTTTTACACAGGACTCGCGAAAGCACTGAGTATACAGTGCTAACACACATCGGTGTATGGGTAAACAAAAATTAACATACTGTACCTCATTGTTTATGTCTCTTATGCTTCTTATTCGCTTTCGCATGAAGTATGAACCCAGCTTAAATGCACTTAATTGCTCAAAATAATTGTTTGCTTAAAAACTTACTTGGTGCCTGAAGCCTTTTAGTAGGCATCTGTAAGAACACAAATTTGTGCAACAAGGGTATTTTTTGTATTTATTAGTATCTTGCAACTTCAATGACAATTGAGTCAAACTTTTCACAGACTTGTTATTTTTATGATGGGATACACCAAGTGAGAATACTGGTCTTTGACAATTACCAAAGGTGTCCAGTGCCTTTAATAGGAGACTTACATAATAGCTTTGCCTCTAATCTCCGACATGATTGAACTCTCTCCACCCAGGTACTCATAGCAAAGGCTCAAAAAGTTGTAGATTACAAAAGCTGCAAGGCAAACAAAACAAGACATCATTAAGTTAATGAGGATTGTATAATAGAGTATTAAGGGGTGTCTGCTGCTAATCACAGGATTCAAACTGGCATCTCATTACCAGGAATGTTCAGTGGTATAGTGGTTTAGATTTCTGCTTAATTGTTTCCTTGCACCAATGTCACATGGGATTTTATAACACCCCAAATATTCTGCCTTTTATAAGTTTAGAGTGTGTCGCATGATATGTCTTAGTTATACTAGAAACGGCGGCCGTGTGATAGTGCATTGTTTGCCGTGTGATAGTCCGACCCGTGTGATAGTCCGAAGACTATCACACGGCGTGCAGTACCCAGACGACTTTTTACCCACCTCAAACCCAATCAGTTGTGCATCTGTGTATCTGAAATGCGTGTACGGACATTACGCGTATGAGGATGATAAATAGTCTGTTAGGGTGTTATAAAACAAATATTGACTACTTCGAGTGCTATGGTTAAAACTACGACTCCCGAGGTGATCCCCGGAGCGTTCTATTTTCCCGAGGCGCAGCGTAGGGAAAATAGAACGGTATGGGGATCACCGAGTATAATACTGTCTGCCCACATTCCACATGCCTCAAATTAACCCACAGCACCCACAGCAATTGCCTTAAAGGGTCTAGGTACTTTTTGGAACCCAAAACACAATGTCCACAGATTTACATTAATTTAAACAGTTTGAAGATAATGATAGTAGAAAGCTTCCCTTAAAATATTACTTGCTGTTATTGTTCTGTAGTTTTTGAGAAATGAGTAAAACCATGTCACGAAAATTGTTTAAAAGTACTGTACATGTACACTATGAATACAGTATCTGTCTAGCATGTTTCGTGCAGACAAAGTTTGTTAAAAATATAACTTTAAGGCGCTGAACACTATTGGTAATTACTCAAAATGTTGATAATACAAAACATTGTGAGAAACGGCTCCCTCTGAAGTAACATAGTTTTCGAGAAAGAAGTAATTTTCCACGAGTTTGATTTCGAAACCTCAGAATTTGATTTTGAGGTCCCGAAATCAAGCATCTGAAAGCACAACTTCGTGTGACAAGGGTGTTTTTTCTTTCATATTATCTTGCAACTTCGACTGCCAATTGAGTTCAAATTTTCACAGGTTTGATATTTATGCATATGTTGAGATACATCAAGTGAGAAGACTGGTCTTTGACAATTACCAATAGTGTCCAATGTCTTTAAACAGCCACAACCATTCAATAATATTTAAACAAAAGCTCAAGATTGAGTCAACACTCTTTTATTTACATTCATAAATACTACCTTTCCCGTAAAAACATCCAAAAACATTTAACAGTTAAGAACAAATCCGAAAGTGTAGCTTCAGCTTGCTATGACTTTGTGTTGAATTTTTTTCTACGTTGAGCGTTACATGTAAATAGCTCCTCATGCACGCAATGCTTATAATTCAAATTACAAATTTCATGCTGTGAAATTTGCACAATATGCACATTAACCTGATGGCGCCCTCTTTTGACTGATTATCCTCAAGCAATGTTTAAAAACTCATCACCTTGTATTTAAACATGGCCACATGATCTCCTCTCGAACAGTCAGAATGGAAAAACTCTTACAAAAAAACCTATAAGAATCTTAATAGGAATCTTATAGGAATCAAAGAAGTGATAACAAATCTATAGGAATTCTATAGGAATCCATACTACTTAAATCCTAAAGGATTCTATAGGTATTTCGCCTATAGATAGGACTTTTTTGTACGTTTCATTTTTTACTTTTTGTGCTATTTAGGGGGAAAAGTTGTTGCTGTCTTTCGATCTTACGGGGATTATATTTAGAGTTTTTTAAGGCCTACTTATAATGTGTGATACAGAAGAATTCTATTGATTTCATTTTCCCTACCTTATATGGAGACCGAGAACGAAACAGAAAAGGGAACAGAAATAGTAGTCTCCATAGAGATTTCTAAAAACCGTGGTGCTCCACAAAATATTGTGTGTACAAAGTCTATGGAAGGTTCTTAATTACAGGGACAGGGGAAAGAACAAAGGATGTCTCCACAGGGATGCACAAAAATAGAATACCTAGTGTGTTTTATTTTGTGTGCGTTTTTTGAAGGCCTCATAGCAGCTAAATATAGGCTGGATGTTCTAAACAGTATGGTTTGTAATAAATAATTCTTCAACCATGTACATCAAAATAACACCATGAATATTAATGGCTAGAGTAATTATTGACGACCAAAATAAAAAAAACTCCATTTCAACAGTCCATCTTTAAATAGTGAGCATAATTGGATTCAGTTCCCGGTTTAAGTCATTCAACCGATCAGGTAAATGCTACGCACAATCCAAACACCACAGTACGCAGATTCTGTTCGAGTCCCTGTGCACAGCCAGGAGCTAACCCGTTTATTAAATTGTACCTCATGTACACACAGCGCTATGTGAGGTGAAAGTGAGGTGTACGTGTATTGTCAATCTGTCCGTTATGCAAACCCATAGTCCCAACATTGATTTCAATTCCACCAGTAAGTGTGTACACTGTGATCGATACGGAAAACATTCATGAAAAAAAAAAATCGCTCGTGGGGTTACGGGTAGACCGTCTGTCCATTCTTCTTGTTATCAGAACATAGTGGAATTTTCATCATTGCTGCCATTCATGACCAAAGTTTACAACAGTATTGTAATCAAACATCAAACAGTGTACCATTACATGCCTTCATGATATTTGTAAGAAAGTTAATGAAATTAAAATGATTTAATTTCTCCAAAATACATGTCTAGTCCATTCCTTTTTGACATGTTTGTATTTGTTGTCTGCTTAAGCACAAAACATGCTAAGCACAACAAAACAATGCTTACCAGAATAGGTGTCTTGCCATAACTGAGGACTTCCCTTGTTCTCCAATGTTTGGACTTATTTTCTTTTTGGCATGGTTTTGTACATATGAGAGTGAAGATGTTCTTGCTATATACACAAATGTTACATGCATGTTATAATCCCAGATCCTAAATTAGTTAAAGGAACTGACACCCGTTGCCTTGGATCGGACGAGTTGGTCTATAAAAAGCGTTTGTAACCTATTGTTATAAAATGCATATGATTGGAAAGATGTTTTAAAAGAAGAATACAATGATCCACATAAATTTGCCTCGAAATTGCGTGGTTTTCCTTTTACTTTGTGAACTAACACGGTCGGCCATTTATGGGAGTCAACTCCCATAAATGGCCGACCGTGTTAGTCGACGAGGTAAAAGGAAAACCGTGCAATTAAAGGCATGTTTGTGTGGATCATTGTATTCTACTTTCACAACATCTTTCTAACCATATGCATTTTATAACAAACGGTTACAAACGCTTTTCAAAGACCAACTCGACCGATCCAAGGCAACGTGTTCCTTTAAAGTCCTCGGTTTGAACATTGAATGTGTAGACATGTTCACATGCACCTGGGTACATACGTACCTGTGTACAATGCTGTATGCATAAAACATGTACTGGTGGCTCCAAACATACTGTGCAAGTCTTGCACGTATTTGAAGTTTCAGGACCAAGGGTGTCCCAACCATATTGAGTTGTACTTGTGTGTGATTCTTTTTTGTAAAATAACCTAGCTTAAAATAGTTTATGGCAATACAAATTATAGTAATTAACCCATTTCACCTGACGTCATCATCAGAAAAATCTTGAATGCGCCATACTGGTGGGCAATTTCACTGTGCGTTTTCATTTATAACTCTATGCATAGAGTATGCTGTGCGTTATGCAGTGAAGTGCGCATTTAATGCGACGTGGCGTTAATACACGCAAACATAACTTGCCCACCAACATGGTGAGCGTGGCACCAGTCGCCGCGTGTGACGCGCGTGCAAGGGGTCAATAGGCAAGTAAAATCTAGCCATGGAATAAATTTAACAAGTCAAGAAAGAAAACCTGAGGAGAAGACTGACTTGAACTCCGTTTCTGATTACTTTTAAGAATGTTGCCCAACTTGCGTTCATGTCATCACTAACCTTATGTAATGATTGCACAAATTCTAGACGTTATTTGCAAATCAGGTTTCTAAAAAATAACATCCCTCATCCTAACTTAAATTTTGTTTCAATGATAATTTGAACAAATTTCTTACGAGTACTACATAAAAATTGCAGTTAAATTGTGTTCAAACAGACAAAGAAGACTGCAAACAAAATCTCACAAAGATGATGAACCCTTGCTTTGATCAAGTAACACAAATTTACAAACTCCTCCAATTCAGGCCTTCAATCTGGTACATCCTGCTACAATAGATCCTAACCATCTTATACGTAAATTGCACATCGCCCTTATTATTGCACTGACACTACTGGTGAGGCAGAGCATATGGGAACATCGTGGCGTTTTGTATAGGGCTGTTGGTGGCGTGATGCACATTTGTTCGTCTGTCTAGTGCAAACCTCTGGCCACTTTGCCAACTGATAGTGTTTGTATGCATGCGTTAATGCAATTAGTATTTTTTTTTTATGAAGTCTCAGATTTCAGATAATTATTATTTGGTTTATGAAAGTTATTGCACTCGTACTCCTTAAAAATGGAGGTGTAGAATGAGACAACTTGACTTTTTAGACATCTGGAAAACTAAGTAAGAATTGAAGAAGCTTCTGTCCTCATATTTCTTAAATAAAGGACTGTATTGCTGTTCGGTTCTTGTGCACAATTGTACAATATGGAGTGACTTCACATAAATCGTAGCGCTCTAATAATTTTTTGACACTTCACATCAGCAAATTGTTTCTGTTTGTTATGCTGTGACCATAGCAACAGACCATATGCCACCACTGACTTTTGCGTCACAATTAACAATACCACTATCAGGAGAAACCAAACCAGATGTCCTTCCAATCTACACAAGTGCCCACTGCATTGTAATGAATACAGATGTACATTACAGCTCAGTTCCCTTTTTTATCCACAATGTGCACTACAATACACCCACATAGAACATGTGCAAGAAATTGTTATTGTTACAAAAAATTACTTTTAACAATAATGCAGACATGCAAATCTGTTTTTGCAGAAAAGAAAAAAAAACATTTGTTCTTCACCCAAACGCCGATCAAATTAATGAAAACATTGCCATGTCTCGAATTTTGGGGGAAAAAATCCACAAGATCATAGGGCTTGTATTGTTTTTAGAAGACCAGCAAATGAAATGAGAAGAAAAAACCCACCAACACAGTTTAACATTTGAATATGCACTAACAGAAGATTTACATCTCATTTAAGTCACAGGTACGATTTATCAGACTGAAAGTAAAAAATTTAAAGGAACACGTTGCCTTGGATCGGACGAGTTGGTCTATAAAAAGCGTTTGTAACCCTTTTTTTTTTTAATGCATATGGTTGGAAAGATATTTTAAAAGTAGAATACAATGATCCACACAAGTTTGCCTCGAAATTGCGTGGTTTTCCTTTTACTGTGCGAACTAACACGGTCGGCCATTTATGGGAGTCAAAAATTTGTCTCCCATAAATGGCCGACCGTGTTAGTCGACAAGGTAAAAGGAAAACCGTGCAATTTCGAGGCATGTGTGTGTGGATCATTGTATTATACTTTTACAACATCTTTCTACCCATATGCATTTTATAACAAACGGTTACAAACGCTTTTCAAAGACTAACTCGACCGATCCAAGGCAACGTGTTCCTTTAACGATCAGACCACTAGACTTTTTCGGTCACGAGTTACCTGGCCTAATGCTATAATCACTGCTCTCTGGCATCTGGTTGAGTTAACTGGCCAATAAATGCAGTTACCCTACATTGTGTATTATGTACTCCCTGCAAGCTCAGTATTGATTCATGAACACGATTACCGCATGAACTTCCACTAATATCCACACAAAACAAAATGTAATGAATAGTAGGTTTGCAGTAACATTATCAAGAGATTGTTACATGCCTACAGCAGCTCCACATGTACGCACAAATCACCAATCCATCCCTAATCTCTACCCATCTCAGTGCATTTGCTGTTCAGGGAGCAGATGTCATGTCTAAATGACACCACGCTGTATTTCACTGTAAATGTCTTCACCTCGTTTGAACCCAACACCTGCGTTCTGCACTTTACTCAACATAATGCAGATTCCTGCACAGGAAACAAGGCTTCTTGATTCATCAGCTAACATGGCAACTAGATGCTGGGAAAACTGCTCGAAACAGTGCTCAAATGTCAAGGATATCCACTTGGTGAATAACAGGTCTTGTGGCTCAAAATTAACCATGGAAAAGAACTGATTTTACAAGACCAGCTAATGAGTTCTCTCTTTTATATTTGATGATTTCTAAATGGAGGTTGGAATTTGAAACACTACAACAGTAATAATTAACCATTTTCAAAATTTAATATGTGGTTTGGCTCAAAATTAGCACTGCAAATGAAAAAGATTTTCCGTGAACAATTATTGAGTTCTCTTTCTTATATTGGCTGATTTTTATAAGGGAGGTTGGAATTTGAAAAGCAGTAGTAACAGTAAGTCAGTTTCAAAATTTAATATGTGGCTTGGCAAAAAAAACATTAGACTGCAGGACTTGTTCGCTCAGTGCGAAGATTACTGGATAAGAGGTCAGTGGTCCAGTGGGCATTTTGTGCACTGGCTTTGGTAGGCATTTAATAAGGTAATAAAAGAGTGGTGACTTGGTCTTGAATGTTTGTTTAAAACCTTGTGATAAAGGATGAAGGTTCCAGCAGATTGAAAGCCTCTCCCTTTTAAATCTTATAAGCTTCGGCTTCTTGTGTTAAAGCCTGCCATTGTTATAAATTCTTGTTATTATCTGTACTATGCTACGAAAAATGAAAACAAATTTCTGAAATGAAAAAGAAAGGAGAATAAGTTGTTCTGTATAATTACTTATTTTCTATAGTTTTGAATTACTAATCCCACCTTTGACCTCTAACCCATAAACACAGCATTGAACCACTCAGTCACTCAGTCTTAAAGTCTTTAAAAAATAAAATCATTTTTGTCATCCTGCATTATTAACAGTTCTTGAAAGTAAGAAAGATAAATTACATCAGTCATTGTATCTAGAATATCAAGCTTCCTCTAACTGTACACACAATGTTGAATCAAAGTAAGTCATCAACAAGTCAAAGTGAACTGTATTAATTTATGCCCTTTCCTTTAAAGACACTATTACCCCACTTGGTGTATCTCAACATATGCACAAAATTACAAACCTGTGAAAATTTGAACTCAATTGGTCGTCAAAGTTGCGAGATAATAATGGACGAAAAAACACCCTTGCCACACGAAGTTGTGTGCTTTCAGATGCTTGATTTTGAGACCTCAAAATCTAATTCTGAGGTCTCGAAATTAAAATCGTGGAAAAATACTTCTTTCTCGAAAACTACGTTACTTCAGAAGGAGCCGTTTTTCACAATGTTTTATACCATCACCAGCCCTCCATTTCTTGTTACCAAGTAAGTTTTAATGCCAACAAATATTTTGAGTAATTACCAAATAGTGTCCAGACCCTTTAAAATCTGTACTCCTATGAACAAAAATGACAATAACGGATCAGTACATGCCACCAGACGAGGCCACTGAATAATAATAAGTGCATGCTGAGTTCATTTTACAGCACCTTCATCTCCTACACATGTTCATGTTTACTCAGCTTGAAGAAATTAATAATGCAAAAAATGGTTGCTTGGTGAGTATTGATCCCACAAGTGGACAAGTCCTCTGAGTCCTGTTTATTGATATTAAGTCAGGCTAAAAAACAAATAACAGCTTCTGATCTGCGCGGCAACATCAATCCTCTTGAAATAAAGCTCTATAAAAATTTACATGTTTACAGGTATCTCTGCACATGGATACAAGCATGATCTTATCTATTTTAGGTTGAAAAACAATTGACGACAGTGGGACTTGTACCTGTGACCTTTAGATTAACTCAAAGCCGGCGCTCTACCAACTGAGCTATCTACATGATGTAGTCCTTAAAGCCTCTGGACACTTTCGGTAAACAGTATTGTCCAAGGCCCACACTTTGTGTATCACAACTTATATATAAAATAGCAAACCTGTGGAAATTTAGGCTCAATCCGTCATCGGAGTCGGGAGAAAATAACGGGAAAACCCACCCTTGTTTCCGCACGTTTCGCCGTGTCATGACATGTGTTTAAAATAAATCCGTAATTCTCGATATCGAGAATTGATATTGTTTTAATGTTTTCTCAAAAAGTAAAGCATTTCATGGAGTAATATTTCAAGAGAAGTCTTTCACCATAACCTTCTGTAAATCCTGTAAGTTATTTGTAAATCTGTGAACTTTTAATCTTTTTTTCTGTACCGAAAGTGTCCAATGGCTTTAATGTTGTAAGTAAACCTTGGCGCTCTCCCTATTTTGTCAATATCGTTGTTCTTCGGTGCCAGTCAGAGGCCATATATAAGCTGTCTCTGAGGTATAGCCAGGGATCACACCCAAGTTTACGATATAACCTAGGAGAAGTGGCAGCAGAGGGATCACCTTAAGGGAATGGTAAACTGTATTTAAAATATCAAGTAGTAAACCACAAGGGAAACTTCTTTTCAAGAGCAGAACTTGAGCCTGAGACTGCCGGATTTATGTGGCAGCAAACTACCAACTGAGCTTCAAAAAAGTGTGTACAATTGAACGGTAGAGTCATTCTTTGGTAATCAACAAAATATAAAAATTGTGTAATTTTCCCCGAAAGCCTACTTGTTATTAAGATGATAATGATAGCAAGGATCCTGCAACATTATTTTGTCTGAAGTTTCACATTTGGTTAGAAATCAATGTACATGTATGTATGTCAAAAAAGATCGCCTAAATTTGACTTTTTGAAATTATTGTGGCATCTGTTTGAATGCTGCCCTCAATACGGCCAGAGATATAGTTGGTACCTGCTAAACATTGGATAGATTCAAGTTTGACGTTCTTGATGAAAATATTGTGACAGTTTTTTTGCTCTTTTCTTAACAAGTAGCGGGTTATTCAACTGAAACTAGATGACTTTTATTGGATCTTTCTTGGTTGTAATTTTGCCTGTAAATCAGCGTAATTACGCTGATAAAAAACAACCTTGACCCTTCATTTAAATCTGAAGCTACATAGTGTACATCCTTGAATTTTATGCCAGTAGATGTCAGCCTGAATTTGTTTATTTAAAGGTTGCATCCCTTATTGTAATCCCCTTACAGCGGTTTCTCTGATTGGATCGCAACCAAGGCGTGATATCTGGCTGTACGCCAGCATGTCTCCCCACCCCCCCCCCCAACAAAGACAAAATAAGAAGACTGCCAAGACTAGATGAAAGAGATAGAAAGCAGGAGATGAACAAAGAGGTTGAACATTTTGTTGAAAACTTCAGGAATCCAAAAAGTATTTAACGCATAAAACCTTTTATAAGAAACCGTTATATGCTGTTAAATTCTGTGTAAATGTACATTGTAAACAGCAAGGTACATTACTAAGAATGAATGCCAGACAGATCTGAAAGATTCAGTGTCGTAAAATCCATAATCAGTTCAAAATTCCATGTCCGCACGCTGCCTTATTTAATCAGAATCAATGGTCCGAAAGTGGCTCCATTCGACAAGGGGGGAAGCGATTTATAGACAGACGACTAAACTTCCAAGGGGGCTGCGTCACATTGACAAAATTCAAGAATAAGAACAGATTGCACGGTAGACTTGGGGGTATTATTAACAGAAGAAGAAGACAAATCTGTGTGCATCCCGGAAGAGATAAAATGTCAAGAGGTGAAGTCATGGGATGGGAATATATTCCACAGCCCCAGAAAGTGACAAGTGTTTCCAAATTAACACTGCTGAATAGATGAGCTTTGTACTGTAGGATGACATCCACTCAGACTGTACACAAATTGGTGAATACTGAGTCAAGTCAGAACTACTGATCAATCTGACCAAACAACACTGTCTAATTAAAGCAACAATATATGATCACGATTCTTTGAAGTATGTTAAATTTGCATCAGGGATAAAGAATATTAATTTTGGTTTTATGCTTACACCAATACATAGCTCAGGCATGAGAATGGGTGATGATAAAAAAACAGGAAAAAATTCAGTTGATTGGAAATGTCAATATTCCATCATTTTTGTGTGCAAAGCACACAATACGAGCGCGCAGCGCGAAGTCCCTTACAGCCGGGGTCCAGGGCCCGCTTAAGGGCCCTGGGAGCTCTGGGTATTTTAGAAGCTCTGTGGTGGTCTCTGATGCATTTCTGACACCTATTTTTCCAGGTAGAAGAGAGCTACTTTTGTGTGATTTTTCCTCTCTTTTTTTTAGACCCCAACATAATAATAGAACCAATGAAGAAAGCACGTCGTCCGAACGTACAGTGTGTTCACTGGTTCCCAATGTATCTTTCGTTGTGAGGCAATAGCAGGTACCAGTTTACCGTGGCCTGCCGGCGATCTGAGATTCGTGCCGCGCCGCTCATTGGTTCGTGTGCAAACCCGCACGTACACAGTACACAGTACACAGTACATGGTGCAAACAAGTGCATTGTTTTTTCAGTAGACTTTCAAAAGTCTCCACACGTGTTATCTTTGCTGCAGCAGCAAGCACATTACACGCCAACATTATTGAACCGTACCACTATAAATGAAGCAAGGAATGAGGCAAGTTTATACATCTGTCGCTGCTGCTGCATGCATGCGCGATGCCAGGAAGACAACAAGCCGTAAATTGGGCCAGCTGCTGGACGGCAATTTATTGTTTAGGTGCCGGTATTTCATGAACGACGTGTGGGGATGCGCGATAATATCAATTACAAAGGTAAACTTACATTGTCTGACTAGAGAAGAGGGATTAGAGAAATCCAAATGTATACCCCCAAAAACCTACCCCCCGAATTTTATAGCAAATTCACATCGAACTCGGAGACCACAATTTTGAAAGGAAAAAAAACGGAATTCCGGTTTAAACCGGAAGATTCTCATGCCTGCATAGCTACCGGGCAATCTCGGTGGTCTAGTTGGTACAAGACACTGCTCCTCTAGAATTGCAAAGGTCGTGGGTTTGAATCCCAATTGAGTAATATGCCTGTGACTTTTTTTCACAGAACTTTTAACTTAGGTAAGTTAGTGAACAGTGCTAACACAGATCGGTGTACTGGTGTAAGGGTAAACCAAAATTAATATTCTTTGAAGTGTCACGCACAATGATTTAGTCTTACAAAACTCAAGCTCTCAATGAAGCCACTAGGCATCGTTATGCATGGCATCAACAATCACTCAACAGACCCGTTGCCTACGAGGTCACAAGCCCAAACCAGCGCCCTCAATGAGGTCAATGAAGACCTACATGTATCATTGGCTGAAAGTTGTGCGCGGCACATACATGTATACATGTATTATACGTTTCCTTTATTTGACATTCATGCAAGGAGTCTAGCCCTTATCAATTAGGCCCTGCCTACCAACTAGGCTCTACTTTACAACAAACCAACTGTCTAAGTGGTTTGCGCGTACCTACACAAATGTCCTTGGGGAGCACCCCAGTCTATACAATTCCCATATAGAGTCCTTTTGTTTTCCCATTTTTGTTTTGTCCTTGGTCTCCACAAGGTTCCAAAAATGAGCACAGTGTTACATGTATTTATGATGAAGAATAGGATTTTCCTCAATTGTACAAAGCAAAGGTATGTCCACACAGTGACTTCACGGCAGTGGACACTATTGGTAATTGTCAAAGACCAGTCTTCTCTCTTGGTGTATCCATAGACTCTATGGTGTATCTCAACATACACACAAAATATCAAAACCATGAAAATTTGAGCTCAATCAGTCATCGAACTTGCCTAATAATAATGAAAGAAAAAAACACCCTTGTCACACGAAGTTGTGTGCGTTTAGATGGTTGATTTCGAGACCTCAAGTTCTAAATCTGAGGTCTCAAAATCAAATTCGAGGAAAATTACTTCTTTCTCGAAAACTATGGCACTTCAGAGGGAGCCGTTTCTCACAATTTTTTATACCATCAACCTCTCCCCATTACTGGTCATCAAGAAAGGTTTTATGCTGGTAATTATTTTGAGTAATTACCAATAGTGTCCACACAGTGACTTCAACACAAAGCTGTGTGCTCATTTCCAGTACCTTAGATAGAGACCACGGACAGAACAAAAATTTGGAAAACAACATCTTCAATACAAATTAATTTTAAATAAATCCAAAGATTTGTTTTAAGCCCTTACAAAATACTCCACATCAGTACAGAACATATTTGTTATCCTGCGAATCATTTTGAACACTAAATGAACCAAAGTCCTTCAAATCCATAGGGTGGCACGCAGCATGTAACTTTTACCTTAAAAATGCTACTCAAGTTCTTAACCATTTAGCCACTGTACCGCCCAGCCGCCTATAGCGATACACTGTATGCGGTACGAGGAAACCTCGCTAGCTTGTGTTTGTAGAAAAAAAGGAACATCAAAAGAAAACTCGATAGTCATTAGTAGGTCTACGCATTTGTTAGTATATCTAGTTGTTATAGATCGTTATTGATTCTCCCTTCACAGTGGACTTGTCGAAGCAAATGATGATGAAATAATTTAGCTCTTACGAAAAAAAAACGCTCACTATAGTAAACAGGAAATTGTTCATCATTTATGATGATATTGTCAAAAATTAACGCCTTCGCATTTAATCAGTATGAGCATTGAGCCAGACAAAAGCCTTGAAAAGCTATTGTGTCCATTTTATCCGTGCACAAACATATTCGCCATAAAAATTACCGTAGTCGTTTAACGAGAGGCATTTATTGTTCCCATGAGAACTTGTACTTTTATACAAATATTACCGAAAGGGTAAGAAATGGCTATCTTTTAAAATTTGAACTACGATTCCACTAATAAGGGTTAATGGAAAACAGCATGGGTAGACAAGGAACAGAACTGAAAAGCATAATGTAAATAAATGAGCCTTACACACCCTGCTGGTTGCCAACATGACATGTCATGAATTGGTTTGCATCTCCATGGTCTACCATCCGTTGACTTTCCTAATGAGCAAATTGGACGTTTCATCATCAGTTACGTGTACATGGCCCAAACTAATTACTCCGTGTGACGGACTTTGGTTGAATCAATTGAATTTAAATAATTAGATAAAAGTCTAGGCATGTAAACATTGACGCTTTTAGGTAAATTAAAATAATATATCAACCATCCTTCCCGAGGAACATTTTATGGCGAGTTACCGACCGTTGGGAAAAATTCTACTGCACAGGTTGCAGGTGGTGGCAGAACTATGTGCACAGAACCTAAATGTGTTCAAGGAAAATTGCAGAATTTAATAAGTGGTAACCTGAGGTAGGTAACTAGAGATTGGGGGAGGTTGAACCCAAGCCAAACTTAACAGGGCCTTATTTCATAAAGCCGTTTAGCAAAAAAAAAAATGCTTAGCATAAACATGGTAAGCAAAAATAAGCAGGTAACAGTCACTATTAATGTTCATTGGCTGGTAACCTGTTTCTAAAGCAGCTTTCTGTGTTTGTCAGCTTTGAAAACGGGACAAGGTTTAACAAGGCCAAATTTGCATAATTGCACTTACATGAAAGCATTATTTGTAAGTTCTGCCAAGCTTACATATGTACAAATAATTGTTCTGAGTAGGATTTGAACTTTGCGTGGTGAAAGTATTTAACTAAGAGAGGTTTGCGGTAACATCAGGTGACAATCTCTTTTTGAGTAGTGTTAGTTCTGAAAAGAACCGGTGGTTAATGACTAACGTTTCGATCAGTATGATCTCATTGTCTTCATTCTCAAAGCATACTGATCAAAATTTTGCGTGGTTAACATGGTGTTACCGCAAACCTCTCTTAATGTTGTTCTGCTTTAACAGCCTTAGGATATTCTCCATAATTCAACCCCGGTTGACTTGTTTCAAATATGAACACATTCTCACCTTCATAAATATCTCTGACACTGTCAAAATACACGTAGTAATGATCCTGACTGAAGAAAAGTAGACTGAGCCAGGAATCAAAAGCGTAAATAGGAATGATGAAGAGAATGCGAATGATCCAACGCTGCTCCCCTGGGCAGGTGTAGTGCCTTAAATGCTTGTATATCTGCGTCATGGGGAAAGAAAGAGGAAAAAGAAGGAAACAAAAATTACACCTTGATCAAATTACGGCTAATGCTTCAAAGATGCTTTTAGCGGGTAGCCATGTTGGGGGAAGGGGGCTCATTGCATATATTTGGATCAATGTATCAGGGCTTGAAGAAGTTGATCACTGATGTTTACCCCTACACAAGGTTAGACTAGTATACCAGAAAGCCATTCAAGGTTGGATGGGGACACCTTGTACAAAAGTGATTATCATCAACTAAGTAGTGGAAAGGTGTGTACGTACATGTATGTAACTCTATGCAAGTGTAGTAAGGTGTGGAGGTAGCAAATGGTGATTTTCACAGCTTTTGCAAGCTCTTACGCTGTTTTTCGTCTTAGGCATTGTTGTAATAATATCGTTAAATTGTGGTGTGTGATGGGCCAGCGATTAAAAGCACTATGCTCAAGTTCGGGTGTTTCTGAGCAGAGTGGGGGTTCGAATCCTGGTTGTGACACTTGTGTCCCTGAGGAAGATGTTTTTCACCATAACTAGACTTTGTCCTTTGGATGGGACATCAAGCCAGCTAAAATTGATAAGTGCATGCAAAAGAACCCAGAACACTTAGCACAGAAGAGTTGCCAGGGTTGACCCTGGTGATTCTGGTTCACATAGCAAGCACCCTTGTTTTCCTTAGGCTTGTGAGCTATCCAGTGATTAACTTCACTCATCTGGCACTTCTTGTTTTCATTTTTAATAATAATAGGCTATTGCCCGCTATAAACAGTATATGTTGGTGTACACAGTCCCTTTGCAGTGTGTCACGTACACACTACAAATTTTCATGAAACAGCTTTCCATAAAATTCTGCACTTAGTGTGCCCTGTAAACAGGTAAAGGGCATTAATTCCATGAGCCATTAATGTAAAAATTCACAGTAGGTAGCCATGAAATTGGCCCAGTCGTACACGGCTCGTAAACAGCTCGTACACAACGTACATTACATGTATGTCAGCATGATACAAATCAGACCAGATTCTTAACAGGTCTCTCAAGGATCTGTCTGCTTGCTTTACATGGAACAGAATGTGAACACTATTTTATTTGTATATTTGTTTGTAACAATAATATGGGACTGCATGCCTTGATATTCAAGTTATCTCTGACAAAGGCCAAAGGACAAACCAAAAGCCCAATGAAGTTTTTTTTCATTTTACACATTTTTGAAACATTTCCAATGAGACGACATGTGAAATGGACATTTTTGAACAACAATTTTGACCATCTGTGTTTTTCAGTGTTATTGTTTGACAGTTTACATACATGTATTTCTCTTACTCTTTTATGATTTTCACCCAAATAAAAAATATCCCCCATTTTGAACAACATACAGTGTAGCCTACATATTATAAAATAAGACCTGACACATACTTTTTTCAATTCCTCATACAAAAAGGTTTTATCATGCGTTGTTCCTTATCAGCTCAGATTAAAACCACAAAATTTCAAAATGAAGATTATAAAAAAGATAATACCTCATTCCTGATCATTGTATTATAAGGTTTATGTATTTTAATTGTATTGACATTATATGCATAGACTATGACACATACAGTACACACAAATACTATAATGCATAGTTTTACATTAGATGCTAAGTAGGGGAGAGGACTGCCATATGCTGCGTTTTATCATGACCGCTTCGCTCTGTTTTTTTCCTTCCTCCCGTTGTTTTGAAGTTGCGCCCGGAGCTACAGTTAGGGCAGCCTTACGCATGTATTTTAATATTGTGGAACAGTTTTACGCACGGTCTGCTTTGGTATTCAGCACATGTTGTGAATCACTCTGGAGTGGTGTCCTGGATGGTTTTTTTACTGGATGCACGAAGGAACGAAATAGAAGAATCCACCATATGCTCGCCAAGATACCTTCACTTTATTAGTATTACATTGTACAATAGGAATATCACAGTTGAGCAATCAGCTGCAAGAAGGAACTTCTAGAAATAGAAGAATCCACCATATGCTCACCAAGATACCTTCACTTTATTAGGCCAAATAAATATTAAAAAACAGTTGATCGTCCCCCTCCTTCACCCTTATTTTGAGACGACATCCTTTTTTTACAATTTTTTTAGTCTACATTTTAATGTCAAAAAGACAAATTTAACCTGTGTATTTCTAGATTAACTTAATAATCTTTAAAGAACTTGTAACTACATTTAAGTAAGTGATGACTTTAAACTGAAGAATTGATGGCCAGTTTGAATTATATGCTTGGCGGTCACCTTCGACAGAAATAACAAATAGAAAATAAAAAGGCCCAGACCCTCCTCTTTTTGGAAAAACCCAGATAATCAACTGGTATTTTTTTTACTTGGCCTTAGTATTACATTATACAATAGGAATATCACAGTAAGGCAATCAGCTGCAAGATATCGACTGATATCAAGCCATCTATCTTAATTAAAAAAACCTACTTGAACATGATGTCAAGTCAACATACAGGTACCTGATATAGCAGGGTAATTCTTGAAAACTAGGCAGGGCTAACCTGCAGAGTCTAGTAAATTGTGTTTTTTGCTAGCCAACAGAAGCATTGAGTAGCGAATAAATAACAAGACAATCTTGTAAATATGTTCAGTTGAGAAACAAATACTTCAGTTGAAAAAAAAAACCTGGGGTTTAAAAAAAAACTTGATTTAAAAAAAAAATCAACCAACATAATGTCCTTAAAACTGTAAAAATAACAAACACGAAAACAAGACAAAGTGATATTTAACTGTGAGAGTATAAAGGGCATAGTACATGTAGTCTACATACAATATTCCATACATAATACATGCACAATGTTGTACAGTGTATGATGAGCATATTTGCTAACTGTGCACACAAAATGCAATTACCGAGGGTAAGGAAAACTATCACGCACTAATGATTATTTGTATTGATCCACTGTAAAGTGTTTACCTTAGCATAAAAAACAGCTTCCTATCACTCAAGATTAAAGACAGAGTCTACATGTAGCTCAGTAATAAAACAATGTCTATGGGCAAATGCCAGAAAAATGTTGAATGTAAGGCTCAAATTTGAAGAAAAACTCAAAACTTGACACCAGACCACAGTGCTTGTACAGCGTACATGTTACTCTGAACTTTGATTGAACTGGAAGAATGTACACTGCCATAGAGTTCCAAGGCTCTAAACATATATCCTCTTGCATGCCAAAAGCCAAGTGGGTATCAGGTGTACGAAGTATCGTTATATTATTGTGGGGGTCGATCTCGCAACCACGCGATCTCGCAACCACGCGATCTCGCAACCTCGTACAACGTAGTACACACGTACACCACGTTTATTACAATTCTGTCCCAATTCACTAGGACCGGCAGGGATCTGTGGCCCAACCTGGCACTATCGACTGCCGTGGCAAACTTCTGTTGTGCAGCGCAAAATACTTTTCAGAAAGTAATGCAACCACCCTCATTTTCAATGTTGTCACATGCACAATACAATAATACAATAACACAACAATAAAACAATAACGAACGTTTATGTTGGAATAACAAAAGCAATATAGTATGGGGTTCACAATGGTTCAGTAATAAGCAATCAATATAATCAAGACAACATTGAGGTACATGTATAAGGTGAAGCACGAAGCTTTTGTACCCTTAACCTATGGACAGAATTGTACAACCAATGAACGGTTATGAACCTAGGACAAGGGACAACAAGGACAGACGAACACATGTAGGTGTACCAAATATACAAAAAAGCAAGCTACCATTAAATTGACTCGTAAAGCACTATAATAATAATAATAATACTATTAAATAGTTGTGGCTCCTTATATAGCGCACATGTCCATTACCCAGTGACGGTCCTGATGCTGTAACATACAGTATTTCCTGTCAGATGTGGGACTACGTTTGAATTAAGAAACCTAATTCTGATAATACCATAAAATGCTTTACAAGATGCTGTGGCGCAATTTTTTTTTTTTAATACAGGTAGTGGACAAGGCAAGGCCCGAATTACATTATTATTTTATCCTTATCACTTGCTGAGTTAGAAGTTAGAGTTAGAGGCTCATTAGAAATACTAAACAATAAACATCAACTTGAGTTTTTAATTGAAAGTGATGCCTTGTCTGTATTAGATGCAAAGCTTCACCGCTGGTGCAGTATTTGTTTAAATGTATTGTCTTGGGGTGCAATTTCCTTGTGAGACTTCAGATGCCCACGAATGGCGAAAGCTAGTCTCAAAAGGTTTTTTGTTATGTTGTAGGAAAAAAACGCACACAAAAACTGCCAGATGTGTTCGGTTTTGAGGTTAGTATAACGGTACCCCAATGAAAAATGACAATTTACTTGTCTTGATTTAGTGGTCCAGTGTGATTGCAAATACAGTACTACTAGATTGTCTGAACAATTTTCATTTCTAGACAGCTGAATTTTCCCAACACAAATTTTCCATACATAATACAAAAACCTTCAGCAAACCAAATTGGTCTATATTTCTGCTCACTTGTACTGTGGAATTGCCTTTATTACCAACGCTCTATCAAGGCATTGAATAATTACCACTGAAAAGGTAAAGCTTCCAGTGAGCGTTTCAGGGCCCAATTTCACAGTGCCAGTCAAGCAAACAATTTCTGCCTGCAATTCTTATCAACTTAGCATAATTTTTAAGCAGAGGCAAAAGGCATGCTTGCTGACAATAATTTCATCAGCATGGATGTGATGCATTCAGCACAAATATGTTGTGAATCCAATATGCAAAAACCTGTCAAATCCTGTTATTTGTTTCTGAAATATTTATTGCGCTTGACCTAATTTGTGTTTCTACTTTAGTAAGCACAAATATTTTCCTACCAGTAAACAACCTTGAAGGCAGTGGACACTATTGGTAATTACTCATTGGTAAAAACCTTTCTTGATCACAAGTAATGGGGAGAGGTTGATAGTATACAACACTATGAGAAACAGCTCCGTAGTTTATGAGAAAGAAGTAATTTTAAACAATTTTGATTTTGAGACCTCAGATTTAGAATTTGAGGTATCAAAATCAAGCATCTGAAAGCACACAACTTCGTGTAACCATGGTGCCAAGGTGCCATGGTGACAAGGGTGTTTTTTCTTTCATTAATAAATTCTTGCAACTTTGATGACCGATTGAGCTCAAATTTTCACAGGTTTGTTATTTTATGCATATGTTGAGATACACTAACTGTGAAGACTAGTCTTTGACAATTACCAGAAGTCCCCAGTGTCTTTAAGGTAAAGAGCTTCAATGCAATTGATTTGTACGTAGGTCATGTACAATATAAGTATTGGGAACAGTGAAAGCTAGTTTCCAAATTATCATCTAAAAGAAAAGCAAATTGCAAGTCAAATATCAAATGCAAACAGAAAAAAAGACCCACAATTTGCGTTGTATTATTATTATTTTTTTTTAAACAGTATTTGCACCAATAAGGGGCAATTCAGAGATTAATGTTTACAAATTTCAATATTTTCCAAATTTTGTTTGTAAACCCACTGAGCCCAACTTTGTGCAGACTTTACCCTAAATAGAATAATTATATCACCCTGTGCTACAAAAAAAAAGTAGGCCTAATGCCTCAAACGAAGCAAAAAATTAAAATCAATGCTTTCCCAGACTCCGAAGTTTGTAATAGATTTTATGGCTTCCAGCTTGAGCTTCGCATTTGAGGAAATGTTTTGCCATCTCTTCATTAGGCCCTAAATATTGAAACGTAAGCTCTCATGAAAGAGGAAATAAGTACTTCATTTTAATATCCCTGTTGAAAAGAGAAATGTTGATTCCATGATAGCATGAATTCACATTTAGAGTATGATGCTTTTTGATGAACTTAATTGTTAACCTGAACAAAAATTAACAAAAACTCAATTAAACAAACAGGATTTATATTATAAACTCGACATTGAAAGAAAGAAACTTTTGAAGGAGCACCAAAGTCAAGAACAGGGCAATAATGGCATGGGCTCATTGGCCTTCCAATTCATGCAACGTTTACATGTAATTCGGTGACTTATTAAAGGTACAGGTTGCTTTGGATCGGTCGAGTTGCTCTTTGAAAAGCGGTCTGTAACCGTTTGTTATAAAATGCATTAGGTAGTAGATGTTGTTAAAGAAGAATACAATGATCTACACAAGGTAGTAGATGTTGTTAAAGTAGAATACAATGATCTACACAAATATGCCTCGAAATTGCGTGGTTTTCTTTTGACCTCGTCGACTAACACGGTCGTGATGTATCTAAGTAAAACCGTGCAATTTTGAATGATACTTGTGTGGATCATTATATTCTACTTTTAAAACATCTTTCTAATCAATGCATTTCATAACAAACGGTTTCAAACTCTTTTTATAGACCAACTCGTCCGATCCAAGGCAACGTGTTCCTTTAAAGTTTAAAGTGGGTGCTACGTAATTCACAGGACTTGCTTAAAAGCACACCTGTACATTGTTTGATTTTAGCCACTCCAGTATGTTATAGACTCGGGACTATTCTTCACTTACCGGTACTAGACAAGATAGTCTTGATAAACAAATGCAACATGAACATCGCGTACTTTACAACAATGGAACTTTCCCATGGAGGACGCCTTTGTTGATGTTTTACACCCACTACATGTAAACTGTCCTTGTTATCATTTAATAATAATGTTGACTCCCAACAACAGTAGAACCCTTGCATGTGACGTCACACAGGGTCAAAGCAGGCAAATGATTGGATGTTAGATGCTCTTTGTGCGTGAAAACTTGCACGTCAGTATAGCATTTCGCGTTATGCAAGGATTTTATAGATTGGCTGAGAGTCAAAAGTGCAGCCAATACACTCGTGCACTTTTCCATTGTTTTAAATCAAAGATGACGGTCGAATTGCAACCAATCTATTCAAACTCACACAATCCCATCCATAGGCCTACATGTACCTCCTAAAATTTAGTAAAAATACAATTTATTAAAATTTCCATACAATCAACAGATAACTTTTCGTATGGCGCCACCACTTTTTCACCCTTTTTTACAAAAACTAAAAAGGGATATCTCATTGAGGTTAATAAGATACTATATTATTAGTATATTATTTCATATTGAATGAAAAAGTGGTGGCGCCATACGGAAACTTTTCCAAAATATATGCTATACCCTGCAGTTACTTTCTTCCTCAGACACAACTTACCTGATGACAAGTAATAAGAATTGCAGCCCAGGCAAAAACACCAGCGATTGTTTGTGCTGCTGCCGTCTGCAGAAAGATTCGAGAATAAGCCGGCACTTCTGTCACATTACTCTCTGTGATTGTGGTGGTATTCGGGTCGAGAACAGTGTGTAAAAGCGTTGTTACTACATCCTTTGGCGATGTCGTTACCATGCTTATAACTGAAGCGGAACCACCCGGGAAGGTCGGCGGTGTATCGGGTGATTTAGTCGGTATCACTTCAGGACTCACGCCAGATGACTGTCCGGTAACTGTTGTTATAACTGTGTTGAGAGTTGCGACAAGCACAGCCGCTGCCGACAAAATACTCGGTGATTCCGTCATTTTTAGTTTAAAAATACAACTCAAATTGTATCAAGAAAGAGTGTTTACCTAAGTTGGATACATTTTGAAACCAGAGAACTCTGGAATAACTGTCAAAACGCGTAATTAATTGGTAACATCTGACCGCCACACAACCGGAATAACACAAAAATTGTCTGCTAAATAATTGATCAGCGAGTCGGTCTGGCTTCGTATTCACTTAAACACAATAAGCACACAGCTAAGACGATGCTTAGGGACCAGACTAAAAAATACAAGTCCTTACTACGCAGGCGCAGTATCATTTTCAGTAGTAGTATCGGTTTTACTCATGAATGTAACTGTCACCTGTTATTTTTATCTCAGTAAACTAATTTGGCGCTTGATTAAACCTCTTTTGGAAAATTACATTCCTATAAATAATGATCGGGGCTAAATTCTTTGAAAACTATTTAGTTTTAATGAACAGTTGTTGTGTTAAAAAGGGGGTGAACATGTCGTTTAAAAACATGATCGAGATCGAAAAGGGGCGCGGTTCCAGGGTTTCAGTCGGTAAATAAACAAATCATGACTGAAGCTCATCAACTTGTTGTATTGACATTGAGACGTAGACCCGTATGACGTGGTTTTTAAGTTGAGACCCGTATGACGTGTTCTTGTGATCTGACATGACTGTTTGATCGGATTGAGAGTCAAAGAATTTCTTCAATTTACAATGAAGATAAAAATTGTGATTTGAAAAGGGACTGTATTTTGTGACAAATTAATTTTAGAGTAACCCTCTCTCAACTACAGGCCATCGGTTTTAGAACTATTATTGACATTAAAAAAAAATTATTATGCCCCAACAGATTTTGTTTACCACCGTGGCTCTTAAACCTTATGTGAAGCATAACTGTACCTGCTTTTATAAAACACTGGTTCTGTCCAAGTGGTCCTTCTCCAAAGAATTCCAGCGAAATGGAGCTACTTATTAAAGGCCTGGAATCTCATCTTTAAGAGGGCAAGGCCCCTTTAATTTTTGCAAAGGACCCTGTCATTAAAAAACTATAAAGTCTATGGGAAACATTCAAAGGGGGCACCAGGGCGAAAATAGGGCAGCAGGAGGGCATGGCCTTCTGTCGCCTCTGTGTAAGGCCAGGCCTGCATTAAAAAAAAATGAAAGTGCATAACTTTTTTTTTGGAAGAGTTAATTAATTTCCACAATCTAATTTCGATATGGTTAAATTTTTGCAGGAATTTTCTGAATATTCATGTCAGACCTATTCTGATTTCCGACTGCAGCAATTTAAAATAAAAAAGTAAAGGTGATATGTGACATCAAGTGATCCTATTTGCTCGACTATGACAAGTTTTCCCCCAGTTTTTATTACTCCTGAATTTGTTATCAATGCTGTAAATGTTGTATTGTGCCCTGTAGTTTGAATTTAACCCAACCCCAAGTGTAATTGTTACTTTTCCCCAATTTTTACAGTAACTATATCTGCTCTAATAAGCACACTAAAAATGGATCTATTCAATGTTATTGAAGTACCTCAAGAAATTGATAACAAACAAATTTATAACATCATATTAGTATTGTTTTCTCCAATTTCTACATAGCATGAAAATTTTCTATTAATTTGAATCATTCGATCGGAATCCAAAAGTTACACTCTATTTTCGTAATTGAAGATGAGTAGGGAGGTCTTGAATTTTATCTTTGAGAGGGCAAGGGCATTTTCATTTTGCAAAGGGCACTTCTTTTGGAAAATTCCAAAGTATGTGGGCACCAAGGCCATGGCCAGGGTAAGGCTGTGTGGATAACATTTTTGTTTGCACAAACTCCGAGTACAAAATTACCCAACAGAAAAACACAAACTTCACACCAAATTTCCTTTGTTAGACATTTACAAGGTGATTTTTTTTATTACAATTCAACAAAAAAGAAAGTTGTCATTGTAAGACCCCAAATACTGGCTATATTCAACCAAATTTCATTAATTCACCCCAATGGATTTGTTGTTTTGTTTTGTCTATAACATTATAACTTCACTTATTTACAATTTACCATACAAATATCAACTGAACAAAATAAGCATTTTTTTTAAATGGATAAACTCATGACACTCCCATTCAACTCAATAATCACATACTGTTAAACAGCTTTCTTAACTAGTATTACCAAATGTGCAATAAAAAATACCGACCTGTTTTAAAGATGATAATAATTATGAAATATATACATATACATACATAGACATGTATATATATATACATGTATGTGAGCCAACCTGCTTTTCTACTGTGCTTTTCTGCTTTAAATATTTGCACCTTGTTTTCTTCCTTTTTAATTTTAAAGTTTTAATAGATACTTAACTTTCTTTTTTAAGAGATAGTCATATAGTGACGTTTACAAGAAACTGTAATCTGGGGGTTTGTTTACGGGAAGGAACGAACACAAATTTGGAACGGGGAAATGTCGCTGGACAAAAGAATGTTCGACTTCTACATGTACATATATTTGTAATTTTGTTTTCAAATTTCAAGAAGCATTTTATCGAAAAAAGTATTAGCAGATGCTTGAGATCGTTTCTAACACACCAATGTCAAGAGTTTTACTCAAAATGATGGAAACTCCAACTTCTGTGTTCCTTTATACTGCTTTAGTGATAAATTTTAGAAGAACACATAGATTCTGGAGCAATTCTCCCCTCTTAATGGTTAACTCTGTGCGAAGTAAAGCAACACCAAAAATTGTATATTGCACGCCTACTTAAAAGCTTCATAACAGCAGCTGTCTTAAGGAAACATTCAAATGATCAGATAAAACATCACTATTCCAAATAGTCAAAGATTAAAATAAGGTTGTTCACTTACACTTCTGTATATAGACTGAATAAACTCAACTTGATGAAACAAATTTACGGTTAAAATTTGACACATGTTCGCCTTTAAATCCTCTGCCAGCCATTTTGAATATACTTTGATGAACACCATATTCGGCAAGAACACACAAATATAAAAGCCTAAGCCCACTCAACTAAAACTGCTTAACCACAAAAGTTAGCTAGGCACTTAACAATTCTGCTTACCAGATAAGGTTAAACTACAAGCCAAAGTAGTAAAGTGTACTGTTAGTGACTAGGGTTACCCGCATATTTTTAAGCAGTATTTTAAACTTAAGCAGCTGTAGGATATGAGGCTTTGGAGAGTGCAAGGGAGGTCCCTCAACTAGAACAGAGTTAATTTCACTCTTCTGATCCAAGGGTCACGACATACAAGTCACGTTACAGGAAACCGTTTCGAAGGGGGGGGGAACTTTCTCATTGCAATGTCCTTATCATTTCCTTGAGGATGGTAAAGACACTGTTAGGAAAAATCATCTCTTGTGCTACTGTTAACTGCCCCTGTATAATATGCAGCGGATTTCAATGGTTGCGTCCAAGTTGACTGAAACAAAAATAAGCAAATGTGACCCAGTCCTGGCAGCTGTTAAACCTGAACATGTTCCCATTTCTAGATTTGAAGTACAAATGGACAATTCTACACTGAGTATTCCGCTGTAGCATAATGTTAATGGTCATGTAATTTGCAAAATTTTGCGATGCCATTCTTGGGGAAACAAAAACTACAATTTCTATTGCGCATAAAATTATCACAAAATCACTCCGCATGAAGTTATTATAAATCATTTGAATAAAAAAGTATTCATTATCATTTTTGGGAAGGTCCAAAAACCAGATAGAATACTCAAAGTAGGAAAAGTCCATAAACAAAGGGATTAAGTTGTATTTTCTTTAACATCAAATATGCCTTGAAAGTCTCCGACCAATTGGTAAGTTTCATCCCCCAATTTTGGAAAGCAAAAAATACTGGTACTTATTGGGTCTCTTTCTCCACATAATCTACACAGTATATACAGACTGACGATTACAGATAACATGTGAATATCTTTCCATTTTGGCAAAAAAAAGAAAAAAGAAAAAAATCAGAAACAAAATTCATACACACAAACTTTAAGATCCAATAAGACAAATGGAGAGAAGTTAAATAGTAAAATGACAGATATGGACCTATCTACAAAGTATTCACAAAACATAGCTCCATCCTGGACCACTAACATACAAAGCTTTTGTAGGTTAGATTTTAAGCCCGTTACAGCGCAACTGGCACCCCATGTCCCATTCAATTCTGCTGACAAATTATATAAAAAAACACCCACTTTTCATAATTGGACACCCTCTCGTTGGCCAATGAATACAATCAGTCCGATACTTTCGTGGAAGGTTTGGTTTGTATATATCCTACTTACATCCATCGTTCCCCAACACTCCCAAGTTTAAGAGCACGAGAGAAGAATTTACAACCTTTGCAATCTTTCCTTTTGTAAACATGTCGGCCCATTGTATAAACACAAAGAAAACTTACTGACTTTAGAAACATGGCGATCAAAAACTACGAGAAGAAAACTTTCATCAAAGGTATTATACAGGATTGGCAGAGCTGACAAAATAGGCGCAGACAGAGTTTATGTTTTGTGTGATCAACCCTACACGTGAGTTAATAAACTTGTGCAAAATTTGGGCTTAATCCTTTGTGTGAGTCAGAAAAAAACAGTGAAAAACCCTACACATCAATTTCAACTTGTAAACACAGCATCCTTAATTTTCAGTTGTTAATTTTTTGTTTAAGTTTTCAGATTAGATTTCTTGCATATGACTTCATTTCCTAGAAAAACCTTTTTCTTCTTTTAGTCTGAACTTAAGAATCAGTAAGCTCCAAGACTAAAATTAAACAAGGATTTGGGTTTTTCCTTACCAATCCTTCATAACATCTTTACAAAACAAACAAACTGTTTAACTCTTGTGGAAATATGATAGTCATAGTTAAAGTCGAGGATGACAGTAGGTCTAGCTTTCTTAAAGGTAAAGCCTTCCTCTCTCCTAGCCAAGCATCGGACATTTCCCCTGTGAAACAAACCTAAACCTTTTCACATGACAAATCTTCTTTATAAACATAGTCACAGGTACATATATGGATTGAACTAGGCTTAATCTGATCAACCGCCATATTAGACGATAAACAACGGAAAAGTGAGCGCGTGCATACGCTGCACACAACTCTCAGCCAATACTAGCCTTTCACGCGTGCATGTTTCATCAACGATGCTGGTCAATGACGTCACGCACAATCCATCAATTGATGGTTATTCCAGTCAATGACATTCTCCTACTAGTTAGGGACCTACAAAATGTATACTTATAAACCAAATAGTTACATAATACTGTACTCCACAATCTGTCTGGTACTATGAGGACCAAAGTTTCCGGATTTATCCAAAACAAATCACTTACGAAATGTTCCAATAATACATGTAGGTGTGTCATGGGCAAGTCATGAGGGAGAGGATCCAAATCCTGGTTGTGACAGTTGTCGTTCTTGAGAAAGACATTTGACTATTACATGCGTCTCTTCACATGGAGTGAATGGGTACCGGTGAGAGCAGAGATTGCCCTTGTGATTAATTTAGCTTGATGTGCTATGAGCAACACCTGGATACCGGCGCGATATAAATGGCAATTATTCCTAACATCATCCTTTTTTTCACAACTCACAAGGAATATTTGCTTGAACACAATTAGCAGCTACAGCTACGGCTACGGCTAGATTTATGCGTCATCATGCGTTGACGTATAGTAAGTCCTTAGCAACACACTTAGCAACAGCAGTAGCCGTACCTGTAGCCGCCAATTTGGATACTACCTTACACAGGCAATCGTTCAACCTTTGTTATGGATCATAGGACGGGGGTCACAGCCGAGCCACAACAAACCAACAAAAAACAAAATACATGGCGACACATATTAAATTGTGAAACCAAAAAACTGAAAAGATAAGCTAGTATGGTAAAGGAGCTTCAGGTAAGATTTGTTTCTTGGCAAAGACAGAGGTTTGACGGGGTGTTTGTTGTCCCAGTTGTAACTATGCAAAAGCTCGCACCTGATAAGTATGTGACAAAGTAATACTGGAGTTTAGTCCGAGGAATTTGATTTGAGTATTTACTTGTTGGGGTGGAGGTGGGGAACTGTTGCTTCAATGCACTTTACATGACAAATAAAGTTTAAAATTTTTGTAGAAATTTATAAATATCTTAAGAGTCCTTTGAGCAAGTGTTACTTTTGAGTGCAATTTTTCTGAATCTTTAAGAGAATCTTTAACAAGATTATTAAAATCTGTCCAAAGACAAAACAAAGGCGAAATTAATTATAGCATCAGTATTTCATGAGTTTGTGTTATTAACATATTAGTATTATTATTATTTTAATTTTGTACAGAATTTTAAGTCCATCAAATCGGCTTATAATCGTGTATCCGATCTCATAAAATGAATACATGGCACAAATAATTTCTAACTGACCCTCTGCACCAACGCCACTACTGTCTGCCAAAGTCGCCATTTTGGGAGTCAAGTTGCATGTAGCAATATAGCAAAATTGCATGTAGCAATAAATGTTGGATCGCCTCAAACGCACACCACAGTGTAACTGTATAACACAGGGGGACATTTACTCCGCAAAATGGTGCCAAGAATATTGTTAACATGACATCAGGGCCAAATTTCATAAAGCTGTTTTAAGCAGAACATACTGCTTAGCAAATTTCTTTGCTAAGCAAAAAATGAGTGGGGCACCAATTGCAACAATGTAAACTTTATGGGATTCTGGCTGGTACCAGTTTCTGTTAAGCAAGATTTGTCTGTGCTAAGCAAGCTTTTATACTTTCAGGCTTTATGAAACTTGGCCCAGGTACGTTGGGTCAATCGGAACACTCTACCTCGCTTTGACCTTTCACTCATCACCTTCCAATGGGAGACTTTGAGATGCTTGGTGGCAGCAGACTTACCAGGTAAAATCCATTGTTCTCTGTCATGTGCGCATGCTCAGAACTACGTAATCAATGGAAATTTACCTGGTAAGTCTGCTGCCACCTAGCGTTCCAAAGTCTCCTATTGCACTTCAACCTCTCAAATACAGTCATTAAAAAAACCAATGACGATTTTCTTTGCTTTATCCATTTTTGACTCGATTCAGACATGCAAATAAAAAAGAGGAAATGGCTGATCACACTTGACTTTTGTACAGTGTTTTTCAGTTTTTGTATAGCAATGCTTTCAAAGAAAGTGCGGAAACAGCTGATCAGCTGAAAAGTTGCATGCCCGTCGTTTACACGACTTGGGGTAGCTTTGACCATTATCAGTGAGCTCCACCTTCAAGCACAAAAATCCGAAGCAATTTCATTCATCAGGCTGTGTATCAATCAACTCAGAGAAAGTTGTAAGCTTGACAGTTTCTGAACTCGCTAGATATAAGGATTGTATGTTGCTGCAGCTAATCTGAACAATGTCTCAATTAGTTGATAATGAGCCTCAGGTCGTATTCGATAGGGTGGCTACAGCTGTGGCTACGACTGTTGCTAAGGATGCCCTAATACATCAATGCATGATGATCAAGACGTAGCCGTCAATTCGGACATGGCCTTAAAGGAACACGTTGCCTTGGGTCGGACGAGTTGGTCTATAAAAAGCGTTTGAAACCGTTTGTTATGAAATGCATATGGTTGGAAAGATGTTTTAAAAGTAGAATATAATGGTCCACACAAGTATCACTCAAAATTGCGAATTAACACGTTCGGCCATTTATGGGAGTCAAAAATTTGACTCCCATAAATGGCCGACCATGTTAGTCGACGAGGTACAAAGAAAACCGTGCAATTTCGAGGCATATATCTGTAGATCATTGTATTGTACTTTTACAACATCTTTCTACCCATATATATTTTATAACAAACGGTTACAGAACGCTTTTCAAAGACCAAATCGACCGATCCAAGGCAACGTGTTCCTTTAATAGCCCCATACTGAATTTAGAGAAAACAGCGGTTTCTTTCATAAAGGTACACACAGAAACCTTACTAATCCAACGAACAAGGCCAAATTTCATGGCTCTGCTTAAGGTTAGCAAAGAATCTGCGCTTGCAGAAGCAAGCGTATTACACAGGTTAGCGGAGAATATTTGCCAACCATAAAAAAAACCTTAATAAAAACTGCCCCCCAGGATGCTTGCTTCTATGTGCACCTTTCTAACGCTGAAGCTTACAATGTACTACCTCTTCCCAAAAAAACACTCTCAAGAAAACTCTTCAAAAATTGGATACACAGTTTAAGAAATTGATTTTTTCCTTGGAGAACAAAAAAAAAAAAAAAAAAAAGAAACTTCCTCTAGTGGATTAAAAAAATCCATGGTAATAATTATCATATAAGGATAAAATGCAACTTTTATAAACCGACTGCTGTAAAGTCGCTGCCACTTGCTACCGGCAGTGATTGGGGGCGGGAGGGATTGAGAAGCTTGGTGTGCTTGGAGATGCTCTAGTTCAAGATCTTGATGGCTTTCTCAAAGTAGTTAAATCTAGGTTTCTTGTTCTTGTTCATGTGGTCTAGGCCAAGCCAGGGCCTCGGCTGTGCTGTGCCACCTGCAAAATAATAAAAGGATAATAATAAAACACATATATATAGCTCCCAGGCGCTTTGCAACAATAACTTCTTGTTACACGAAATCATTTAAAGGTAAAAAAAGAAGATCCACAAAATGTGATCAATAAATCATCAAGGTACAAGAACAAGTAAACAGGTTTCATAAAAGATGATTAGAAGGAAGTCACTTTAAGATGGCAAGCCTGTAATTGACCGATCCAGTAGGCTCCGCCCCTGACGCACGTGTGAGAAAGAACAAGTGGGGCTCTCCAATGCCTTTCTGCACAACTCTGCCGCGCGCGCCATAATACGCAAACGCATGTCGGACTTTAGTGTCGGACCTTCGTTGCGTTGTGATTGGTCAATACGCAATGGGGCGGAGCGCTTAACGAATCAATCTTTTACACAGAGGCCACGGAGGTCATGGGCTATGTTGCCCTAGTCTTGGCTTTGGTGCCCCTTCAAAAGTTTTCCCATAGAGTTAAAGGTTTCCTGAGGGAAAATGCCTTTTGCCGAATGAAAATGGCCTTGTTCTCTAAAAGAATAAATTCCAGGACAGCCCCTTTTCTTAGGTAATGTGCAAATGTGTAAGATATATTTGAGGTTAATAGCAGATCATCTGACTTACCGCTGTGTATTTGTGGCTGGAAATCCTTCAAACTAACTTTGACATCACCCTCTGTAAAAAAAAACGTACAAATTCTTTTTTAAAACATTCAAATAAGAGTACGTTAAGTCCAGGTTATTTCATCTTAACATTGTTTTTCGCATATCTGTGTAACCCCCAGAACCGTTTTGATGGGTAGTTAGAATAACTTCCTTTTTTTGCAGTGTTGCGAACAGTTTTTGATGGGTAGATCAAATAATTTCTTCTCTGATTTTCGTTGATTTTAACACCGATTGTGGACAAAATTATTTACTTAACCATCCAAAAGCGCAGGCACCAATATTAGGATGGTGATTAGGAAATGACAAGAAATTTTTAGTTTACTAAGATGCATATGAAAGGCTCCGATCAGAGGAGGGATTTGAAACAGGGTCCACAGAGTTGAAAGGCAGGGAAAGAAACTACTGAGAGCACATGATTCCTGACCCCTTCATACTGTTGACAGAACTTGTCTTTAATCTGTCTATGTGGAACATTTTTCAAAGAAAAAGAAAATCCACCTTAAAAACAAAACAAGGAATTCAACTTTGTGGTAACTAGATTTGTGACTAGATTTTGGTGCTGAAACAGGGATCATAAAATTGATCTTATAAGATATAATAAAATAATTAAAATATGCAACTTTATTCAAATATTTAAGACATTACCTTCTGAAATATATGTCGGCCTTCCCATGACAACTATTGCAAATTTGATCTGAAAATTGAAAATATAAATTATAGGTTTAAAAAATACAACACAGTTAAAAAGGCATACGGGGGGGGGGGGGGGGGGGGGGGGGGGGGGGGATTTCACAAACTAGTCTCATCTGGAGATAAGATAAGTTACTCGCTCTAACTTAGGACTAGCTTTAAGTTTTTATTAACTCCTAAAGGGTCTTAGGACTAGTGTAAAGTTAGGACTGGAAAAAAACAATTAAGCACTGATATGTTTCGCTAATGAATGACAATTAGAAAAGAAAGTGAAACACAAATGAAGCCATCGTGAGAAATGGGTTTCAGAGGATGAAGCCCCTCAGATTCTAAATTACCACAAATTCAGGAACAAATTAGATTAAACCACATGGCGTCATGACAACAATAATGATGCAGGTTGTCTTACTTTTTCTAACTCCTTCTCTGAGATATCCAGAATTTCTCGCAATCGTTCCTTGACATCTGCGAAAGATTCACCCTAGAAGATGGCGACAGATACATTAAAAACAATATATATTGACTACATTCCATTCAAACAAGAGACTATTTTTTCCCTACCAAGCAAAGGGCTACTCAGGGCTCGCCCTTAGAACTACCCCGGCGTACATTGTCTTGTAAAAACTTTGACGAGCAAAACATCACCTCTCAACTTGTCCTGTGGGCTACTAAAAACTGTACAACGTACTATTTTTAAAATGCTCATATTTCTATCATTCAGATGTGAATTAAACATGTTTTAAATGTGTTAAGTTATTTTGGAGTGTTTGAGTGAACTTTATTGACCCCTTGCACGCGGCGACTGGTGCCACGCTTACCATGTTGGTGGGCAAGTTAGGTTTACGTATATTAACGCCGTATTGCCTTAAATGCGCACTTCACTGCATAACGCACAGAATACTCTATGCATAGAGTTATATATGAAAACGCCAGTATGGCGCATTAAAGATTTTTCTGTTGATGACGTCAGGTAAAATGGGTCAATAGGCCACTTATACTTGTTGTGATTGCTACCATTAATGCATCAGAAAGATACAATTTTTACAAAAGTAAAGATACAAAAGTAATAAATACCTCTTTGATTCTTAGAAGAAATGGAGTTCCAAATGTGCTGAATAGGTCTTTATGGTAGTGGGCCGTACAAACCAACATTTCATTATCGCCTAGCTCCAGTTGATCTGCGGGTATCTCCTACACGTGAGTACAGAATACAATTAAATAAAAAGACTTGTACTTTTTAGTCTTAAAATGGCCGTTTGAAACCATAAGGGTTGTGGCCATGCAATCAAGGACCTCGCCTTCATCCCTTATCACACGGCTACAACCCTGCCATTTTGTACCAGTTCTTAAACATGGCCACATGATGTCCTCTTGTCGGAATAAGAATGGATAAACTGTCCGAGGTACTTATGAATGATAAATGCCAGCCTACAACATTATGTGCTTACACAATATCTACCCAAGTACACAGTTCTGTGCACAGTTGTAAACAAACCCAGGCCTGAAGGCGATTGCCTCCATGCCCCCTGGTCATTGTCTTGGTGCCCTTGAAATGCGCCAGTAGAAACTTACAACTTCCTTCATAAAGTGCCCTTTACCAATACCTTGGTGCCCTTGCACTTTCAAAAACGAAGCATACAGGCCTGTAACTCATACAGTTGAATGGTTTCAAATGGTTGGTCAACTCACTTGAGAATGGTACCAAGAGTAGGAGGGTTAATGATCCTATTTGGATTAAGACACAGAGTGATAACTGACCTCTATCCTATAGGTCTTGGTTCCTGCAGGATTGAGATGATCCAGGAGGGTTTCTTCCTTGTGCTCTTGGTAAATCTTGTTGCTGATCACATCAAGTAATCTAAGGATTCAGAAGTGGGTTGGTGAGTACTTTCATGGGTATTCGATAATGTTTGAGAGTATTGTCTTTCAAAACCAGCTAAATCCTGTACAATCTAATCATAGTTTTCACTCTCATTTTAATAATAATAATAACATGAATATCAAAGTCTTATATAGCGCACGTATCTACCAAAGAAGGTACTCAAGGCGCTGAGTATATACAAACTTTCAGAAAGATATGTTATTGCAGTGATGGATTCTGAGACCCAATTATGTAGCACCTTACGGCGCATTCAGCAGCCACAGCCAGGAACACCGGGGCGAACCCCTTCACTTTTCGCTAAGTGCACTGGGTTCTTTTACATGCGTTACACAGCACATGGGACCAACGGCTTTACGTCCCATCCGAAGGACGGAGCAATGGTTAAGTGTTTTGCTTAAGGACACTAGTGTCACAGCTGGGGATTCGAACCAACACTGTTAACTAACCAGTTTCCAAAGGACAGAAACACTATGGTCTCCTGAGGGCAGTTATACACACTAGAAATGAAGTTTAAGAATAAACATACAAGTGTGATATGGCAGACCACTTGGCCTAGACAGGCCATAAAAACACCATCACTACAGACATAAAGTCTCCCTACAAACCAAGATGAAAAAAACTACCCTTTTTTCCCCCAAAGAACCAACTCTCCCAAAAAGACATCTATAAATGTGAAACCCTATAAAGTCAACACAGTTCGAGATGCCAATCTCAGTTTGAGATGTAATTACTGATGTACGGAGAATAAACACAACTTTTAGAATAACCTTTTTTTCCAGAACTACCACCACTTCCCCACAAGAGACAATTTCAGGTGTACCCATACAATCTATTGCATGTACGTATAGCGAGGGAAAGCAGTTTCAAGATGAATATTTCTAGAAGTGAAGCATGAGACAAGCATACCTTAGTTTCCCTGTTCCTCTCTCAGACAGTTGAACGTACTTCTTGGCTTCTGTTAGTAAGTCCTTCACTGTGTCTGTCTTGTTGGGATATAACACCAGCTCCTAAATCAAAGATGTAAAAGATGACAGCATTCAGAAAATCATATCAATGAAAACCTGAATTGAAAGTCTGAATTGCATAGAGACCATGATTAAAGCCATTGGACACTTTTGGTACAGAAAACAAAAAAAAAGTTCACAGATTTACAAATAACTTACAGGGTTTACAGAAGGTAGTGGTGAAAGACTTCTCTTGAAATATTAATCCATGAAATGCTTTACTTTTTGAGAAAACATCAAAACAATATCAATTCTTGATATCGAGAATTACGGATTTATTTTAAACACATGTCATGACATGGCGAAACGTGCGGAAACAAGGGTGGGTTTTCCCGTTATTTTCTCCCGACTCCGATGACCAATTGAGCCTAAATTTTCACAGGTTTGTTATTTTATATAGAAGTTGTGATAATCGAAGTATGGGCCTTGGACAATACTGTTTACCGAAAGTGTCCAATGGCTTTAAAACAGACAAGGTCCGTTGATGTTGGGACCCTGACCAAAGCAATTAGAGCTTGATCTAAGAATACCATGAGAATATGCCCCCCCCCCCATCTTAAAAAAAAAAATAATAAAAATAAACAAACAAAATAGAGAAAGAAAATAAATTCTTCTTTGACCCTTCAAAGACCATAGTGGCCTCTTGTACTTAAATGCCTATAGCGACCATTAAACTAGACCTTCTGCCACACAACCCAAAAAGTCGAACGACACCCTTTTTTCAGAATTTAAATTTTTCAATGTTTCCTCATGTTAACAAACATCCATGTTTTCAACCAAACGTCTACGTACCATATCTCACTTTTTCTTTTTGTTACTGAAAACGACGTCAAGTCAGGAAAATCAACAATATTAGCCCTGTCAAGGTGTATGGTATAAATGATTTCAAAGAATTGTTCTTTTTAGTGTAAACATGTTCTTGTAGGTCTTGTCTCTTCAAGGTTTTACATTCTCTTCGTCTTCTCACCTCTTCCTTGAGTTTGACGTTGACCCAGATACACTTGAATTGTCTCTTGTTCTCCAACTCGTTTATCTTGATGCTCAACTACGCAGGATAAATAAATCAATCAATCAATAAGGTACATTGTTGGCAGATTCAATTATAAAAATATGTAAACAAGTATCGGGTCGATCTCACAAAGATAGTCTAACTTAGGACTAGTCCTAGTTATTCAAAACTTAAGGCTAGTTCTAAGTTAGAGAGCGAGTTACTCGTCTTAATTCAAGATAAGACTAGTCTCAACTCTTTGTGAAATCCACCACAGGACTAGCAGTCATCAAGAGCAAAAATGACTCTTACAAAACTGGAGTTCTTTTGAGAAATTCTGATGGTAAAGAACTTGATTACGCCTGAACCGGTCCGATTGTTTCAGACGCATGGTTGAAAATAGTCTTTGAAAAAAAAATGCCTGGCCAGACTGTGCTCACTCTATGATATTCTGCAATGGAAAGATAACGTGAAAGTCTTACCTTCTGGTAATACAGCTTCTTGGGCTGTCTTGGTTTTAGCGTAGATAACAAATCTCTAAGGGTTCCATCGTATGTACAGCGTAGTGGGTGGCCAGGTCCATCTCTATGTCTGAAATAAACCAATAATAGTTTTTCAAAAAAATAACCCAAATCTGCCCAACTCCCGCAGAGCACACAAGTTATGAACACTGAGTTTTATAATATAAATTTTTGGTTTTTACCCATACACCGAAGTGTGTTAGCACTTTATACTCCCAAGTCCTGTGAAAAATATCACAGGCATATTACTCAGGTGGGATTCGAACCCAGTTGATAGGATTTCAGGCATTGCATGGTGAACTATCAATGTATATTCAGTTTGCGGTAACACTAAATCTACTTTGCTGTCTTTGGAATTCGGGGGACTCCTTATTTTAGTTCTGAGTTCTGAAATAAACTGTCCTACTTTATTGAAAACTACCTGGGGAGATAGGAAAATCAGCTGGAACTACTTCTTTCGCTTAGTGGATCACGGAGACTTCTAATTATTAACTTCACGGCCGCAGGGTGACTTCTTCATTGGAATCAATTTTTCGACCAGCCGGCTCTAGTCATGAAAAGTTGATAGGCAGAGGTTGATTAAGGGAAAAATCTTGACTAATGCTGATTAGAACTTACCCTTGGCTCTTGAAGAATTGTAGAAGCATTGGATCGGTGTCTAGTTGGTTTGCTACAGCCTTAGCAATCTGTGCACAGACACGCAGAGAGACAGAGACAGAGAGAAACATGAAACACCATCAACCATTATTTATTCATTTATTTGTTTAATTTTACATTGTTCACCCTTTGCCTAAAGATACGGGGTGTAGACAAGATGACAAAGACATGTTCAGTTTTAGATGCGGGAGGACAAACCCTCATTTGAGAAAACCCACGTAGTCAGGTTGGGACTGAAAACCCCATCCCCATGCGAGGCTCTCTCAGTTATGCTGTCAAGGCTCACATCAATATCAATCATTCAGACAGTCAAAACAGTTTGTCATCAAAACTTTATGTTAACAGACAACCAAATGTTGGGGCTACTTGACAAGGTTGTATACTTGTCCTCATGCAAGGCGTGGGTGTATCATGGTGTATCATTTTGTGGCGTGTCATGGCCGAGCGATTAAGAGCAGCAGATTCAAGCTCTGCTGTTTGATCAGCAGAGTGTGGGTTCGAATCCCGGTCGTGACACTTGCTGTATAAAATTGGGGAGGTAGTGCTTTCTGCTCTACCGGCCAGGCTTCGGACTGATGATACCCAAGCCTACATCCGTATGGACTGTAAAAGGGGTAACCCTGTTTCAGCCCTAGGAGTAGGTGGCAACGGCCTCTGGACAAAAATAGTTGTAGCCCACACCTTGAAGTGGCCTTCAGGCCTTGTGTGTCTGGCGACTTGCATAAAAAAAAGTATAAACAAAATTTGGAGACACCATATCCATCAACTTCAAGCGAAACAATAAGATGAATTTTGGAGGGATGGTAGCATTGAGGTATAACCGAGCAGAATTTTTGAATCAGTAAAATGGAAGACAGTTTTTCGCTTAGTGCTTTTGACCCTGACCTGGAAGTAATTCATCTTCTGGGATAAGACGAGCGTGAATCCTTGATCAGCTTGGTTGTTCTTATCCAGGAAAGTCACATCAACACGATAGTAGAGATCCCTGAAATAATCCCTAGCCGTTGGCAGCTCATACTGTGAGTTGTCTGGATCATCCCTGAAAATAAAATTGATAACTTAAAAATAATGAGTGTGAACGTATACCAATGATACATACAACTTATGTATACTATTTTTGATGACCTCGCTGTACTACGACGTATAGGAGCGTGCTTTAGCATGCTCTTTACTTATACAAAACTTACCCACAACTTATTTCAGGTACGCCAGCGTATTAGAAAAATTTTGTCAATACACCATCATACGCTGGCTGTGACAGAGGTGTGACAGAGCCATAGAATACGTATTAGTTTTGTCATTACACCAATTAGCATGACCATTTTGCATTTCCAAAAAACAGTACCTTGAGAATCTAGTTCAACTTCTGTGAAAATCTGTGAAAAATTATAACAATTAATTGGTTCCTTTCGATTTTAAAACCAAAATAAAAAGTCGTTTGTGGTCCTTACCTTTGGAAGACAATGATGTCACCATCCATCAACTCATCCAAAGCCTTGTCAAGTTGTAATGTCACGTCAGGAATCTTTACTGTTAGGTTAGGTTTGACCTCCTGAAATCAACACAACACGGAACTGTTATTATACCCTGTCTGACTGTGGGTTCCAATCTTACCTAGGGTGCTTGTGGGTTCAAACCTTACCCGAGGTGCTTGTGGGTTTTGGTTTAAGCTTTTAAAAGTATTGACTCAATTCATTAAACGATTTGAGCTTCTTGAGTTGTCAAAATCTTGAAAATAAAATGCATGTTAACCTTGCCGTACAAGATACTTTTGGACTGACCTCATATAGGGCTAGTGGAGTACTCAGTGGGAATCCAGCTCGCTCACACATCACTGGTAGTAAGTCACCTGTTAAACAAAACAAAGATACAGAAGAATGTTACAAACAAGGCCCAATTTCAAGGCTTTGCTTACCGTATACACAGAATCGGCGCTTACAGAAGCAGGGAAGTCTGTGCTTACGGGAAGCGTATTTCACGGGTTAGCGGCGAGTTTTGGCTTCTGTGCGTGCGTACTCCACGTTACTAGGCATTCTACGCTTACAAGGCTAGCACAGAAATTCAGCGCTTGCATGCAAGCGGGGAATCGTGATCGTAAGCCCAGAATTTGGCGGTAAGCAGAGCAATCAAATTGGGCCCTGGTCTCATCTCCAGATGGGAACTAGCAGTGTAACAGTGCAAAACCCTTCGCTGCTGTGGGAAAAGAATGAAAATACGCTTTACGTTCGATGAAGTTCGGCCATGATTTATGACACCACATGTTCAAAAAACGTTTAGAACGTTACAGTTTTTGAACTCTGAGACGGAGAATGACTTACTGATCTTGGTGCTGATTGGGGCGTAGATGTGACCGTTGAAGGACATTCTCTTGAGTTTCGAATCGTACATCTTGAGAAATAGTAAGACGTCACCTGAAGAGGATGAAGAAAGAGATGAGAAATAGTACACTGTTACCATCGGTTGACCATTGGAGGACGGCGGGGTTGGTTTAGGATTGAACCTTCTTATTGCAGTAACACCATGTGTGTGTATCAGGGATTTCGATAGGTTGTTGACAAAAAACCCTGAACTATTATATGAGCGCAAAGCGTGAAAGCTTGCGAGTGCAATTCATCAAAGGGTGCAAGCACGAAAGCGTTCTAGTGCAAAGCCTGCTTACATAAATTTATCTATGGTTTTCAAAGCCCTTCTCTGCTCCGTATGGTTTAATTTTTGTATTAATTTTTGTTGTTTGTTTCAATTTGAACTTTCTTTTTCAGTCGGAGGTTTAAAAATGGAGAAATCACATCCATGATACTTCTACATTTTGTAGATTTCAGAAATCGGGAGACTACTTATTAGTTCTGCAAAAGGAACTTTCCTGCTGACTAAGTACTACAGGAAATCGATTGGGACTACTACTATCGTTTAGTAGATCGAGGGGGGCTTCTTGTTATAAAGTTCACTGCTGCCGAATGAGTTATTAATTGGTCCTTCTATCCATTGGATAGGATTGTATCTTCAAATTGCAGTAACACCATGTGTGTATATCAGGGGTTTGATAGGCTGTTGACAAAAAACCCTGAACTATATGAGCGCAAAGCGTGAAAGCTTGCGAGCGCAACGCATGAAAGGTTGCCACAGGGGTCAATCACTCTGAAGAGAGGCCCACTTCCTTGCTGCAGGAGAAGAGGCAGAGAAGGAAATGCGAGTAGCAGCCCCCCACCCCTGTGTCAGCCCCATCCCCATATGTCTGCAACAACTGTGGCAGAGACTGCCATGCAAGAATCGGACTTCTCAGCCACAGCAGCTGCTGCAAGAGAGGGGACAACCCCCCGGGAGCAGTCCATTGTCAGTATTGAAGGACGGATGCCTACTACTTACATTCCTTATCGAAACTAGGCAGACTAGCATTAGGGAACTCTGCTTGCTGTGTCTCCAGGAAGACCGTCCATACAGATTCACCATTAGCTATGTCATGTATCTAGGAGCAAAGACAAAAATAAGACAATAAATTCTTCAAACGTTAAAGGGTTTTGATACCTTTTGTAGATCAAGTTTCAGCTTCATTAGTCGTCAAGTTTTCAGGAGAGTCGGTAAATACATTGTACATGCTAAATTAATTTTCTCAACAGAAATTATTTGTTGTGACCTTGTTTAACTCATTTCTCGAAAACTACAGCAACTCAGCAAGTAATATTTTAAGGGAAGCTTTCTACTATCATTATCTTCAGACCGTGTAAGTTTATTTTAAATCTGTGGACATTGTGTGGAAATGACAGGTTTGCTCATGATCCAAAAATGACTCGTTCAGGGGTAGCCTGGTTTTACAAAGCAGCAAGCTTGTTCTTCTCTATCTGCAACCCGAGTAACCAGACTAAGGCTGGTGTCTGGACGCCCATCTAACAAACACTATGTCCCTCTTACCGTTTTGCTTGGATCTTCAAAGTCCAGCACTGTAGGTCTATAAGTTTGATTGCTTCGATTGATGAATGGCCATATTCTCATCTGATCTTCAGGGTACCCCATCGCTTCCGCCAACATCGTCATGACATCACGGTACGTTGCCGTTTTTAATAGACGAAACTCCCTGCATGGAACCAACAACAATGCAATCAATAAAAGCAAACTTTCTCTACCTAGGTAAATTCCCTCTTACACACTTCGAAATTGACAAAAAACATTTTATTTCTTAAAGATGAGGGAAAAAATAAGGACAACAAAATAAAAGAAACTATAAAAAAATCTCAAAAAAAAAAATTCATATCTCATAATTGTAATTTTTCTCTTGGCAAAAAGTAACATGTAGTAATGATTTAAGGATAAACGAATATTGTTTGGTTTTAAGCTGTACAGAACCGAGTATATAGTGCTCAGCACACAGGGTGAAACAAAACTTACCTAAATTTCATTTTATCGTAGTCACAGAGGTCGTTGCCTTGGTGACCATACAAATCGTCTTCTGATGCAACTTGTAAGGTCATATATAGATGAGCCTCCGTCCGTTCCTTGCGCTTCTGAGCCTCCAACCGTCTAGGAAATAAAATCGCAATCTTCATAAGATCTTCTGTGTGTACATTAATGTTGATCATATTTAGTGGGACACAATAAAGACCCCAAAACTAAAACCCCAAGAAAACAAAAATGTGAAGTGGGATTGGTCAAAATAGAAGAATTCTGAAAAAAAATAACCGTGTAGTGTCTCTGCTTGGTCAGAAGACAGAAGGAGGTTCCGTTACGCCTTTGGAGATTTTCAGGTTTTCTTTATCACTACAAATGATTTGGCCCTGAAGTCCTGATATAAGGAATAATCCTGGCAAAAAAAACCTTACTTTTCCTCCTGTAGCCTTCGTTTGAGAGTCTCAGGAATATCTTCGTCAGTCACCGTTAGAAGCAGATCAGCTACAATGTAAAATACAATAGAATGTTACACGCAGTGCTCTATAAACAGACGTAATGTATATATTAATCAAATGCTCCAGTTGCAAAAGTCTGCACTGGTAGAAAAGGTCATGATCTTCACCTTTTTTTCCAAACTGGTAGAATCTATATTATCCCAAGCTAAATTAGTGAAATTCAACCTGTATGAACTAGGATTCGAACTGCCTCTAGCCGCCGGGCAACCTCGGTAGTCTAGTTGGTAAGACACTGCTCTAGAATTGCAAGGGTCGTGGGTTCGAATCCCACCCGAGTAACATGCCTGTGATATTTTTTCACAGGACTCGGGAAAGTACTGAGTATACAGTGCTAACACACATCGGTGTATGGGTAAAAACCAAAATTAATATTCTTTATCCCCGATGCAAATTTAACATCTATTATTCTGTATGAACTACTTAATCTTAACTACTTAACTACTTTTAGTCTTAGTCTTAACTTACTTGTTGACATTCATGGTGTGTAGCTTTAATAATTAGCTGGTAATTTTTGTGGTTTATATTTTTAGAAATTTAATGCTCGTTGAATACTTCCACCCCTTGTTTGGTGTTATTTTAATTTGTACAGCGCCTTGGGGTCCAGTCATAGATGAATTAATGATGATTGCTAGTTTTTCTACCAGGCCTCTTCACTTACATTTACAGCTGTCCCTGATGTACACCAACATGTATGCGTTGGTGCAGTGTCTGACTGAGAGGTCGTCCTCGTGACCTCCATAGTTATTATCGATGGCCTCTTGCTTTGTACATCTCGATACAACATCATCATCAAATTTACACCACTGAAAAAGGAAAGCAACAAATACAAGTGTATTAGAGAGGGAAGGATTTCAACTCATAATATGATGCAACAAATCAGAACAAAACATCCACTGGGAAAGTGCCCATGCCCCTAAAAATAATAATACAAAAATAAAAATGAAGAAGACTGGAGAAAAGAAATTTATCTCCAAAACAAGAAATTACATTGATCAAATGATTTAGAAGAAACCACAGAAGTTCGTTCAGCACACTAAAATAGAAAAATTACGATAATACAAACTAAGTACAAATTAAGTATTTAAAAATTAACTTAAAATATGTTTTCAGAGGTATCATGACTAAACTAAATACAGAAAGTGGGCTCACTTTTTATTCTAAAAATGGAAATGACCTACTTAAATATTTTGCACTCATATTTTCTAATAATTTGTTTACCTTGCCATCTCCATTTGGATTGATAAAGCCGACGTAATGTCCCCCGTGATTATCCCCACTATGTACAAGCACCGAGTGTAATGTGTAGTCGGCAGGCGTAGATTCAGGCTCCTTCAGGAACGGATCCAGATTCAACTTAAATGGAAACTCATACCTGGAGACAACGGAACAAAAAGACGATGTCATGGTAAAGAAAAAAAAACATAACTTCACCTTCGTACTTTTAGAATTACTGCATAAGAAGAATAATAACACACATCAGTGTATATGGGTAAAACCAAAATTTAAATTCTTAATCCCCAATGTAAATTTCCATCAATTAAATCAGTGCGGTACCTGCTGCTAAAATATAGTATTCAAACTCTCGGTGGTCTAGTTGGTAAGACACTGCTCTAGAATTGCAAAGGTCGTGGGTAAATAAGCCCAGGCCTTAGCTAACTTCCCTCAGTTTAATGGGCCATTGACTGGAGCATGGAAGATGAGGGGAGGGGAGGGGAGGGGAAGAGGAGAAGGATGAGGGGGAAAAGAAGGAGACTTTCAGGCACAGATGCTACAAATTTGTAATTAATTTTACCATTGACAATATTAGAAATAACAAGGAGGGCGAGGGGCCCCATGGATACTGATGTTGAGGTTGAGGGTAGACATGGATAATAAGGAGCTGTTTGTGCTACCTTACCTGTCTTTGATTTCAACATTACTGATGTTAGCAATGACAAGGAGGTTGAGGGTAGACACGGATAATAAGGAGCTGTTTGTGCCACCTTACCTGTCTTTGATTTCAACATTACTGATGTTAGCAATGACAAGGAGGTTGAGGGTAGACATGGATAATAAGGAGCTGTTTGTGCCACCTTACCTGTCTTTGATTTCAGCATTACTGATGTTGAGGTTGAGGGTAGACATGGATAATAAGGAGCTGTTTGTGCCACCTTACCTGTCTTTGTTTTCAACATTACTGATGATAGTAATGACAAGGAGGTTGAGGGTAGACATGGATAATAAGGAGCTGTTTGTGCTACCTTACCTGTCTTTGATTTCAACATTACTGATGATAGCAATGACAAGGAGGTTGAGGGTAGACATGGATAATAAGGAGCTGTTTGTGCTACCTTACCTGTCGTTGATTTCAACATTACTGATGTTCGCAATGACAAGGAGGTTGAGGGTAGACATGGATAATAAGGAGCTGTTTGTGCTACCTTACCTGTCTTTGTTTTCAACATTACTGATGTTGAGGTTGAGGGTAGACATGGATAATAAGGAGCTGTTTGTGCCACCTTACCTGTCTTTGATTTCAACATTACTGATGTTAGCAATGACAAGGAGGTTGAGGGTAGACATGGATAATAAGGAGCTGTTTGCGCCACCTTACCTGTCTTTGATTTCAACATTACTGATGTTAGAAATGACAAGGAGGTTGAGGGGCCACATGGATAAGGTGTTTGGAGTGACTGGTTTCCACATAACCAGTCGTTTATTTTTAACATGGCTGATGTCAGCAATAACAAGGAGGGTGGATGACCACATGGATGAGAGAGTAGTTGGAGTGGTTTGTGCTACCTTACACTCAATCAATTTTAAAGGGAAGGTACATGTTTGGTAATTACTCAAAACAAATATTAACTTAAAAACTGACTTGGTAACGAGCATTGGAGAGCTGTTGGTGGTATAAAACATTGTGAGAAACAACTCCCTCTGAAGTAGCATAGATTTTGAGAAGGAGGTAATTTCTCACTAAAATAATAAAAGACTTCTAGCTAGAAGTCTTTTATTCCTATCTGAAAGCACACAAATTCGTCCAACAAGGGTGTGTTTTCTTTCATTATTTTCTCCCAACTCCGATGACCAATTGAGCTCAAATTTTCACAGGTTTGTTATTTTGTGCATATGTTGAGATACACTAAGTGAGACCACTGGTCTTTGACAATTACCAATAGTGTACCTTCCCTTTAACATTACTGATGACAGCAGAAACAAGGAAGTTGAGGGGGCCACATGGAGGATGACAAGGAGTGGTTTTTGCTGTCTTACCCATCATTGATGTCAGTAATGAGGATGGGGGTGTGGGGTCACATGGATGACAAGGAGTGGTTTGTGCTACTTACCTGTCGTTGATTTTCACATTGGAGTCAGTCACTGGATCATACTGGAACCTCATCAGCTGAAGGTGAAGTACGGGCGGAAACTTGACAAATATAACACCCTTATCAGCCTCCTGGGTATAGCAAAAAAACACAAAGAAAAAAAACTCTTTTTAATAAAAAATGTTTAAAATGCATTATGAGGGTTTGCTGGAAGACTAAAGGCACACATGGCAGTTTTTATGGGCAACTTGGAGACAACCAACTGCACTGCATGTAAAAATGAACGCTCTGGTAGAACAAGTGACATTTTCTTACAGCGTCATGCTATCCTACTACAGAAACAAACCCAGGTATACTTCCCACATGGGACTCGGACAATTCATTTAATGAATAATGCTGGACATTCTGGTATTTGTTTCTTGCTCTGACAGATTGACAGACATATGAGGGTGTGGGTAAGGATTCTTGAATGCGTACCTGCAAAGCATGTTCTCCCGCATCATACTTATTCTCACCGTCCATCGTCTCTGTAGCAATGTAGTCCCTGAAGGATTCGTACACTGCAAAAGATTTCATTCATACAATGGAATATTAATAGTCATAGTTATTATAATAATTTGTTTTTACAAACGGGTGTCTCAAATTGCTTATCAACGTTTATTTCAATACAGTTTTATTTTGTTTAGAAAACCATAGCATACCTCACAATGCCACAGAGCCACTGCCCAAAGTGCTTCAATTAAAGTGCCAAATGCGATAAGCCACAAGCTGTGCTTAAAGTGCAGTGTGGATGAGGCTTCTTTTGGTGGTCAGTATCAACCGCGGCAAGGTGTGGCACTGATTGATCACACATACAAACACAATAACAGGATGACAAGGAAAGTGTGGAATGGGTTACCTCAGCGTTGTGTACATTGCTTAAGGGGAGTTTTTTCCTTTACATATGCACCTAGGTGTAGGAGTATTAAGGCGGCTGACAAACTTCCTGCAAATGCGAACGCGATACGAATACTGACGACACAAATTCGAAATTAATAATTCGCATCAGTTGAATTGTAATCAACTCTTGCGAAACGTTCGCTGTGAAAACAGCCCTGTGGCATCAAAAATGGTATCGCATTTGCATTCGCAGGACGTATGAACCAGGCTTAAGAATTTGCAGCAAATATTAATAGTAACTTCATTAGACGTACCGTTTTTCTTGCCTTTGATGTTCAGCTGAATGTCGTAGAAGGGTTCGTTTCTGACCGACTCATAGTCAATGTGTTTGCATTTGATATACGACTGCAGACAAAATAAGACGGGAAACAAGTGTTAGAAACCAATTTATGAAGGACTTAATGAAGAGAAGACACCAAAGGAAGTTTAACTTTCAGATGTGAGAGTAAAACCATAGAGAATTATTCCAAGGAAAACCAACGCAGTCAGGTTATGACTGAACACCCAATCCACATGGTTGCTTCAGTGCTAACATTGAAAATGAGATTAAAGTAAAATTGGAAATCAGAAAATCTTTGGATCACTTACATGCATCTTGCCTTCAAAGAGTTTAGGTATGGTGTCCTCAACACACGTATTCTTCATCTTGATTTCTATATTGTCTAGAAGCTGAAAACAAAGGTATGGGGAAATTAAGTTGTTAACCCTCCTACTGTCTGACCAAATAATGTAATCCACTGTGATTGTAGAATGATAAACAATGCCAGCCTGCAATGACATCGACATCATGTGGTGAATGCATGTACACAGTCAATCCTCCTAAAGTCTGACTATTCGATATTATACATTAAATACCAAGCAATGTAAGGTCTTCCTTTGACCGCAGTAAGGATGATGTTTGTGTTCATGACGTCATATGTAAGTCGTCTATTAGATAATAATAATTTGGGAGGCTAATCATCCTTACTCGCAGCTAAGAGCTGAATTGCAAGGACGCGGCTGCAAGAAGCAGGCATGCAAGGGCGCCTTTGGCAGCCAGCCACAGCAACCCATTATGACCACGGAGCACAGCCAGAGAACGAAAGTGTTTGATTTTTCCAAAGGGAGGGAAAACCGGATGGTCTGGGAAACCCTCGTGGCACAGCAGAGAACCAACGCACAACTCAACTCACATATGGCCTGGGCATGGTATCGAACCACGGTCACCTTGGTGAAAGGCGAGCGCTTTACTCACAAGCCAACCATGCCCCTCCACCATGATGGTGGAAATACAGAAAAAACTTACCACTCTACAGAGTTCTTGGACGTCATGTTGCATAAAAGAGTCTAAGGTTTCCCACCTACGTAACAAAAACAAAACCAGCCATCTCATAAACAAGTATTAATAACTATTGAAACCCAAAACCACTTTCAACATTTAAAAACACCAAAACACCAAACCTTGTCTTGTCTACAAAGTAGTAAGGTTAACTGTTGAGAAAAATTTGTAGGTACACAACCGTACATAGTGGTTATTGGAAATACATGTAAAGGAAACACTGATTTTGGAGTCTGTATTCATAATATGAGAGTGATGTTACTTATAACAGAGAGGATCTTATAGTTTCACAGTAAACTAAATAAATAAGTAAAGACTGGCATGTGTTTTTTACCCGAATGACTTTGTGAGTTTCTTTGTTCCTACAGCTTTCTCGGTGTGTTGTAACTCATAGAAGACTCTCTGTAGCGCTAGGGGTACACTCTTAGATGAATCATCACTCTCTGTTGGCATCAGATATACTGCCTGCAATACCACAAAGATAAAAAGCAACAGGTATATTTTTAAAAAAATCAAATGTTTTCAGGATCAAAGAGATTTTGTTAAAAAAAAAACTAAAAAAAAAACTATTACCCTACTTTACTACTGTCTTAACCTGTAACATTTTGGTTCAGGCCACTTGTGTCTGCAATGGGCATTTTGGTACAGGCTATTCGTGGCTGCAATGGGCATTTTGGTTCAGGCCACTTGTGTCTGCAATGGGCATTTTGGTACAGGCTACTCGTGGCTGCAATGGGCATTTTGGTACAGTCTACTTGCTTATGCTATAGGCCTTTTTGTACAAGCCACTATCTGCTGCAATTGGTTTTTGGTACAAGCTATGATCTCTGAAGGTCCAAGTCATAGCCAGAGCCGGATCCTGAGCCAGACAATGAGAGCGGAACAAGTCCTTACCTTCCTGAGTTTATTAGTGAAGAAGAGACACTGTAGCAAGGAGTTCATGTAGCAGGTGGCTCCTTGGTTCTTCAGTCCAACATAACCAGTCAACTTCTTGGAATCCCAACTGTCAAATCAAAACAAAACAATATCATTTATTGTCAACTTTCAGGAGGGAGAGTCATGCTTTGCTGACACTAGGTCTGAAACTTATATACAAATAGTAAGAAGGTACGTTAAATTATGTTATAGATTCCAAAGAGTTTTAGAGAAGAGTCACTAGACAAGAATTGGATTGCACTAAGCGTAATCGACCGCCATATTTGATGAAATGTGCGCGCGTGAAAGGCTATCATTGGCTAAGAGCTGTGCTAAGCGCGTACACGTACGTATGCACTTTTGCATTGTTTATCAAATATGGTAGTTGATGACGCTTAGTGCAATCCGTCTTTTGATCAAATTCACTTGACATCATCATCACAATAATCTTGGTCGCCTCATTTTGAGAGTCTATGAGCATATTAACAGCATAATGTGTAATTTGACTCCAAAAATGAGGAGTGTGGTAGACAGTAGTTTGTTTATAGTGACTAGCCAACAGGATCAGTTACATGTACTTTTTCATATCACTGGTCCGTCAGCTTTTGCAATTGTCCATACATTCATATTACATGTAAATAGGGATGCTTTTCAACACTGCACTACCCAGACAGACCACTTGAAGTGAATGTCGGCTGTCCTCGGGCACTTTGGCCAGCGAGCCACTTTTACTGGACAGCAGCTATAACAATAAGTAGGATTTGAAACTTTGCATGCTGGAAATACGATATGGAAAGGTTTGCGCTAACACCATGTAATGACTATCTCTAAAAAGTTGGGGTAGTTCTGAAAAGAACCGTTGGTTTCAACTCAACGTTTCGATCAGTATGCTCTATTCGTCTTCTGGAGAAAGCTGTTGAAGCATCGTCATTAATTGTTTGTTATAAATAAACTTAAGATTATTGAAGAATTCAACTGTGTCTCCTTTGAAAGATCATTTTGTCATTTGGAATCTTAGTCACCATATTGGTATTATATCAGTTGCAAACGAAAAGCAAAAAGTGGTGACAGTAGGATGAAAGCTGTGGGTGATATAAAGTATTGACCCAATTCACCTGGTTCATATGTAACCGCCATTTTGGTGGGCAATGTCATTGTGCGTTATTTAGTGAAGTATGTATTTTAGGCGACGCGGCGTCCACACGTAAACCTAATGCCAGCCGAAATGGTGAGCGTGGCACAGTTGCTGCATGTGACGTGCGTGCAAGTGGTCAATAGTAGGGGTTCCTACGGTCTCAATGACTTACCTGACTCCATGAGGGGCATCTGCAACTACTTGGACCTCTAAGACAATGGCATCGTCCTTGATGTAACCCTTCTCTGGATCCAATAGATCCTGAACACAATCATCATAACATAATGTCAGAGTCAATCATTGATGGGCAGTAGGCGGTGGGTGGCGATCGGGCAATTTGTTTCTGGTTAAGGTTTGCAGTAACACCATGGAATTATCTTAGTTCATACATGTTTTTATATAAGTCAGTGTTCTGTAAGTCTTTGGAAAAGAAATGAATTATGTAATTTTTATCTGAAAGCTTACTTCTTGTGAAGATGGTAATGGTGGTAAACCAACCTGAGAAATTATTTCAACAATTATTTTAACAAATTTGAATCTCCAAAGATCGCCTGTAGGTGAATTTGTGAAATTTGCATGGTACCCGTTTCAATATTGCTCTTCAAGTAGACTCTTACCAACTAGTTGGAAACTTTTACATTGAAACTTTCACATGTTACTTTTATTGTATTCTTGATAGTTTTGCTGTAAAACAGCAATATGTCGGGAAAATAAAATAATGACACTACCCATAAAGAAGACTATAAACATAAAGAAATACGTCTGCCTAAAACTGTTTGCTTTTCAGACAGTTCAAAAATATATGGTGATACGTACCGACCAGGCTATGAAATGACTGAATCCCCAATCATTCTCTTTACTGTAGAATAGGTGAATAATTTCTGAGGAAATAAAGATAAATTTACAATGTTGATAAAAAAAAACAACAAGCCAAAATCAGACATTCACGTTCCAATTTTAAAACATTTCAATTCAAATCTAATCAAATCATATCAATCAACATTTATTTCCATACAAACACAATACAAACAAGCGATTGTTGATTACTATAAACAAATACTAACGTTTAGTATGATCTGGTCCATCACGCTGGTTGAGAAGCCGAAGTTCTGCAGAAGCTTGGCATGACCACGTCCTGCAAGAATTGTTACAGAAGCAAAACAACTCAATCAGCCTTTCTTTCTTGGATAAGGTTAATGATATGGAGTGTAAGGGGAAAACAGTGAAACAATTATTTGAAACAGGGCCCTGGGCAAAGAGAAGGCATCTTCTTTATTATGTGGACCATTTGTAAGTCTGCAATTCGGACCCTGATATTTTCATAAGTGAACGCTATTTTGTTTATTTATACATTGTAATAAACTAAGAGGTACCTAGCAAGATATTATACACAATTTTGACAGCCCATGCCTTTCAAATAAATCAAGGTAGAAGATTTTGAGTTCCTGACGCTAGCATTTTTGACAGACCTCAACAACCTGTTAGATAATTGAGGTATTTAAATGATAAAAACTTCATATTTGCAGGGCATTTATTTAACTTTTGAATGCGCAGGTGGTGGGGGATGTTGACAAATAATTTAACAGCAAAAGACAATCAAAGTCCGACAATGAAAGAAAATATCAACAATAAGAAACATGTGAGTTAACCAATTTTTAAGACATTCAATACGTTCAAAATAAATACAAAGAAAACACGTTTAAATAATGGTTATTTTGTGACAATGATTGCTGCGATACCTGGTCAACTATCAGAGTAATCAGTTTTTCAAATCTCCAGCGATGTAATTTTTCCTTGTCTGTCATTTACTTCCGCGCAACGTTCATGAATTTTCTGATTGGCCTGTAAGTTGACCTTTGACACGAGACGTGCCCCCTCAAACGTCTGCTTGTAGTCAGGCACCCTCAGTGTTTTTACGGAACGCGCGATCAGAAATCGTTTTTCTGCGCGATCTTATACTCGGGCAAAATAATTCTGTCAAGAAAATGACGTCAGCATTTACTGCCGTTCGACGATCCATCGGACAGCTCCAGACGAAAAACCAAAACGTCTTTCAGATGATTTACAACGGAAATACTTTCTTCAGAACGCTAGTTTTTGGAAACTAAATCAACTTCCGTTGAGGTACGTTTGATGTGGATTGCGCGAAGGTAATAAAGTCTGGAACGTCATTTTGCAATTAAGTCCGTCTATTTTCTGGAACGTCATGCAAATCTGTAATTTTTTGGCCATCGTCACTTAAAATCTGTCAAAAATTACGTTCGAAACTGATGTTTTTTACCTAAAAAAAAAATGTGGACGCTTGACAAAGTTTTTATTTTTGATAGATATTAGGTATGAGAGGCTGCAATAATCAGCGAAATTACAGTAGTCTTGTGCCAAAAAAAAAATAATTACAGACAATATTTGCTTTGTTTTTCTGTCAACCTTTTGCCCTCCTCTGTCAGGCTTATATTTCCTGTGTTTGGTGTTCTGTTGATTTTTTACTGATTTTATTTGAAAGTACATCTGTTGGACCTCATTATAGTAAACAATGAATGTTCCTTGTGATTTACTTAAGCTAGTTTTGAATTAAATATATTATCACCACAGGTTTCACTGCTGCAGACTCTACACTTTTAAAATGATCACCACACGTAATTAAAATCAACTGCTCTATCCTTATATGAACATTTTAATAAACCTTAATATGTATATACAATTATTTGAAATATCTGAAAAGGTCAAAAATAATTTTTTGAAAAATGACATTTGAGGTTGTAAAATGGTCCATATTTCAAAGAAGATGCCAGAAGCAATTATAGTAAAGCATCTTGCTCAAGGACACAAGTGACCGAGATTCGAACACAAACTCCGATGACTTAACCACCAGAACTTAAATTTGATGCTCTTAACCACTCGCCCATGACACCCTACCAATCAGATTTTGAGTACAGTACACTAGATTGTTCGATGACAACACTGGGTAAAATAAAAACAGCCCTAAATTTGTTTCCTGTGTAAGATTTGGTTGTACTCACTGAGACTCTGACTCTGCGTTACACTGCAGGAAGAAACCCAGGGTCTTCGTTGTTCGCTCCCCACTGTTTGAAGTCCTCTGCATCGCCATGATTTTCCTGCCAACCAGAAAGTAAAAACCAGTAAGCATGAATTGGAAACAACGCTGGATAATGTAGTGAGGAATTAACCTTTTCAAATCTTGCACGTTCAGAGGATTTCAGATTTGAAAAGTGTAGACCAAATTTCTGCGCTAGCCTTGTAAGCGTAGAATCCCCAGTAACGCGGAGTATGCCACGCAGAACCCCAAATTGGCCGCTTACACGTGAAATACGTTTGCACAAAATTCCCTGCTCCTGTAAGCGCAGATTCTGTGCTTACGGTAAACAGAGCTATGAAATTGGGCCCAGGATTTGAACCCACACTCTGCAGATCAGAAACTCCAGAGCATGAGTCCAGTGCATTGTAAAAGCCAGTGCCATGCATATATTGCAGGCTGGTGTAGTGCATCTATCATTCACATCCATTTAAAAAGTCTGAGACAGGAGGGTTAAACAAACAAAAAATCACTTAAAAATAGATTCAACCAAATAAAATTCACTGTACCCAGCGAAACCAAATGTTCATCACACTGGTGTTTATCATAATGTCTCTTACCAGGGTAAGTTCCTAACAATAACGGACGGGCTGAGTGATGTCTCCTTGAGCTTACTGATGCCATGCGAAGTGTACCTGAATGTAGCTACAGAACGACTCCCATCTGAAAGATGAAAACAAAATAAAAACACTAGCATTTCAAGTAGTATGAGAGAAAGCGGCAACGCCGTATTTGACAAGTCGTTTTTTTTTATCATTTTGGGTTGAAAAAGATAACATTACTAGAGCAGAACTCAAACCAACAACCTCAGGATTAACATGCCGGCACTCTGAGCTATCCAACCCTTTGTTGGCAGTCTCCCTATTTTGTCAATATCTTTGTTTGTCACTATCTTTGGGGGTGCCAGTCAGAAGCCGGCCATACAACCGTTAACTGCCGTGTAGCAACTTGTGAAGCTACAGCCAGGGAATCACCTTTAAGGCACTGGACAGGTTTGGTAATTGTAAAAGACCACTACTCTCACTTGGTGTATCCCAACATGCATGAAATAAAAACCTGTGAAAATTCGGGCTCAATTGGTCATCAAAGCTGAATAATGAATGATAAAAACACCCATGGTCTAAAAATTTGTGTTCTTTCAGATGCACAATAAAAGACATCGGCTGAAGTATTTCATTATTTAAGTGAGAAATTACTTCTTCTTTTTTTAAACTACATGACTTCAGAGGGAGCCGTTCCTCACACTGTTTTATACTATCAACAGCTCTCCATTACTTGTTACCAAGTACATGTACATGTAAGTTTTTATGCTAACAATTGTTTTGAGTAATTACCAATAATGTCCTGTGCATATACATGTAAGGGGATTGTTCAAGCCCAAATCACTAAAACATAAAGTCTAAGTACCTTCTTCAGCATTTTCTTCATGTTCAGTCTGTTTCCCTTCTCCTTCCATAGCGACATCTCCATTGACAGTGACTTGGTCCTCCGCCTCCTTCTTGCCCCCCTCATGGTTTCCACTGTCTGCCTTATTGACATCGGAACCTTGGACCTCAGGGACTAATGAGTCATCCGGTGCTGAAAGATATAAACAACAAACATGGTAAACAACCATGTCAACAAACATGTAAACAACCATGTCAACACCAGTTGGCATTCATAGCAGGCATCCATAGCAGGCCTGATAGTTTAAGGTGGCAACAGAGGCAATTACCTCCAGACCCCTGGTCATTGCCTTGGTGCCATTTGAAAAATTCCAGTAGAAATGAACTTTTTCGTACATTGTACATGTAGAGGGGCCCTTCATATGAGGAACAACTTTCCTGCTAAGCTTGCCCTTACAACAACAAAGTACCATGTCTGTTCATTTCTCCAGAAGGGGATGGAAAACTCTTCTTAGGAAATAAAGAAAATGCTTGCACATAAAATTAAATTAATCATACTTGAATTGTAATGTATGTACACCGTTGTGCCACATGTACATGTACACACAGTTTTATCCATCAAGGTTTAATGTTAGGCCCTATGTATCAATTAATTAACAAAATGTTGTTGAATTGAATTAATTTTTTATTGACACTTAAGTTTGCTATTTGCACAGTGTGCAACTTGTTAAACATGTATTTATGTGCATGATGTATGTACTTGCAAAAAATTTGCATAAAGATTGCAATATGTACCACGCCCCAACCCTACCACACAGAATCAGAAAGAAAAACGAAATCTGGTACACTAGTTGAAATTAATGTGTTGACACTAGACAGTAAACATATCTCCTGAAAATCTGCTCCACTTCACTTGATTGATTCTTTTTACGAGAACAAAAATCACAAATATCAGAGAACTGCTGAGGCACATGTCCACATGAGCACAATACAAAAATGGCCATGGAATTGGGACAACTACAACATATAGTACAAGGTATTGTTTTGTTCTTGGCTGGTGTTCATATTATTGTTGTTTGACTTGAACTATTTTTACACAAAATGTAGGAGTTGTCTACATTGTTACAGTAGACAACTAGATGAACAGTATGTCAACACTGCTGAGCCCACTTTTACGTTGTTACTGCCCACAGAATAAATATGCTTACGATCCCTGTGGGGTGCGTGATTCTATTGGCAGTAAGCACAGATTTCTGTGGTTAATAGCAGCGTCATGAAATTGGGCAACATCAATCGTTGTCAAGGGCCCCAATTATTGTACATGAGCACATACATGTATAAATGTATGACACTTTGATGCTTGATACCTTTCGTATATCAAGTTTTTGGCAATGACATGAATCCCTTTTAACTGTGAATGAAGATGTACATTATCTAATATAATTTACCTGTAGAAGTTTCACCCATATAAGTTGTCAAGTTGAAAACCAAAAAAGCAATGTTTTCAGGAGAGTCACGTATATCCGTTGTACAAGTTACTAAAATAACTTTTTGTCTCAATGAGAGGAAAATATTGCTGTGGGCTTGTTTTATACTCCTTTCTCAAAAACTCTGTACACTCCTGACCATATTTTTAGGGAAGCTTTCTACCATCATTATCTTAAAAAATGTAAGTTTAATGTAAAACTGTGGACATTTGTGTCGTACAGATAGAACCCAAACCCTTTAAAGGGATTTTATTCATGCCCCAATTCATGTATGTTTGCTTCCACATGAGCACATGTATGTCACTTTGATGCAACATACAACTTAAAGGCAAAGTGAACAAAGTACACTGTATCTTTGGTTTTTTAGGACCATTTGATGTAGACAATTTTGTATAAATCCTACATTATAATGTAAATCAAACAAACCTATGAAAATTTCATCTCAAAAGGTGGTAGTGTTTTTGAGAAGTATCACCAAAACCAGAAGCGTAAGAAGTTACTCAATCTAAGAAACGTGTCACGCAGAAATGTCTGGCAGAACAAACCATATTCCTCTGAAGGGAAACGTTTCTTAAAAATATTACACATTTCATTAACAGCTGCAGTGCTTCTTAAAGACACTGGACACTATTGATAATTGTCAAAGACCAGTCGTCTCACTTGGAGAATCTCAACATATGCATAAAATAACAAACCTGTGAAAATTTGAGCTCAACTAGTCGACGTTGCGAGATAATAATGAAAGAAAAATCACCCTTGTCACACGAAGTTGTGTGCTTTCAGATGCTTGATTTTGAGACCTCAAATTCTAAATCTGAGGTCTCAAAATCAAATTCGTGAAAAATTACTTCTTTAACAAGGTTTTATATTATATAACTGACATACAGATCCTTGTCATTTGATTGGTGGAACTTACTTCATGTGACATTCACTATTACTCCCATCCGCACCGACGATCAAAAAGTTATTCGCCCATGGGGAATAGCATTTCCTGTTCAACAGTTAGGATCATCCTTGTTTCCAACGTTTTTGAGCAGTACAGCGCCGCTGCTAAAACAAAGGAGCACCTGTGCAAAAGGTTGTGATCCGATTTGTGCATTGTTGCCGCTACGCGGCGCTATATGATTTTTGGTTGTCAGTAATTTGTGTGATTTTTCACAATGTTATACTTTTAAAATACATCAAATGACAATGATCTATGTCAGTTATATAAAACAAATATTGAGTGGCTTTAATTCGTGGAATGGAAGGAATATTATCGCTCGGTAAAATTTGGACTGTTCCATTTGACTCAACTTCGCCTCGTGAAATGGAACAGTCCAAATTTTACCTTGCGATAATATTCCTCCCATTCCACTCTGAGCCACTCAATATTTGTATACTATCAACCTCTCCCCATTACTCGTTACCAAGTAAGGTTTTATGCAAATAATTATTTGGAGTAATTACCAATAGTCTCCACTGCCGTTAACAAGCAAGTAATGATAGTCATTTTTTTTTTAGATCCATATGCTCCCCCACACACGCACAAGTCATGTACTTACCTGATTCTAAAGCCAACACATCTACACAACACATCATGTACAATGTATGCACTACGTATGTAAATCAGGGAACGATTTCGTCAAGCAATTAAGCATAGCAACAAATTTAAACTGAACTTTTTGTTTGCACTCTGAATGCCAATATTGAGTAGCAAATCATGATTTGTTTTTGAGTAGCAACTGAAACATTTTGTGTCGCATTTTACTCTGCTATACAAGGGATATTTATCCTTTACTGATAATCAGATAATAGAATGAAAGTTTTCAGCTACATATTATATGCATAGCTACCACATTGTCATGATGATATCTGTTCACATTGTATGCTACATGTACTATTATACAATTATGGCTGTATTTAGACACTGGCAACACAAGACTCTTCTGGAATACAAATGAGTGGCAAAACAATAGTCGGGGGGGGGGGGGGGTAGCTGATTTCCAAATGTGCATCGAAAAATTACTGTACGACTGATCAAAATAGTCCGATGTTTACAGAAGAGCCACCGAGATTGGGCTTCCTGCAGGCACGAGTTGTACACAGCTCAATTGGAAGAAGACATACACAACGACTACAGGGTCTGTTATTTTTTATAACTCTTCAATTAATGTGGAAGTCATGACTAGAAATGTAAAATTTACCACATGTACTTTATGTAGATCTTGCCTGCCAGAAAGGTTTTAATTTACAATTTTTATTATTAATTAGACTTTTGCCTATTGATTGGTCACAATTTGACGCATAATTCAGGCGGATCGACCCGGATTTACGCATCATAAGAAGTACCCCGAGGGCCTTCATGTATAGTGCTTGGCGAATAGTGAAATTTTGGTATTCGGATACCGCTGGCCAACTATCCGAAATTAACCGGATATTCAAATAGTTTTTTTCGCCACTAGAGGGCGCTATTAAGAAAAAAAAGAAAAAAAAAGAAGATCTTATGGGCGGATTGATATTAGTTTTAGACAGTGTCACTCGGTTCATTCATAAAAATAACCGGATCTAATTTAAAGATGGCGATTTGCTGTTTCTTTTGATCGTGATTGACTCTACGTGAAGGAAACCTTTCGTAATCTTTGAACAAATTACGTCAGAAATGTCATTGTTTTAACTCTTCACGGAGGTGAGCATAGTTAAATACTTAATTTATGCTGTTTTATGCTGTCTTAATAGAAGTTTCATAAGGATTCAGACAAAATATTCCTATTAAAGAATATCCGGTTACTTGGTTGTAATTACAGAACTATCCGGTTTATAAATAGCTATTCGCGCCCTATGCGGACATCCGGTTAAGAAAAAAAGGCATTCGCGATTACGGATAGGAAAACCTATTCGCCATTAACCGGATATTCAAATAACTCGCCCAGGCCTATTCATGTACATAATCCATTTAATCCAAGAGCACCAATCTTTCCTTGCCCATATTGTAGCCTAACTCATCCACACCTTGTGGAATTTGTTTTCACCCAGATCATCAGATCCATCTTTCACGATGTTAACACTAGAAACACTAAAAAAATAAGGTCAAGTACACAGTATGTATGTCATAAAAATAAAACTTGAAGTTACATGTACACAGACGATGTGACCCATGTTTACATTCAAACCGCCCTCTGTTGACAAAACACTGTATACGTCATGTTTCGCTGGGCAAAAAGACCCGTAGTCATGGTAAGATTGCATACTATTTCTAGCTGGCTGCCAAAACACAAAGGTTTTGCCCGGCGGTATGCGAGCGAATCATGTTATGGTTTTCGAGTGCATCAGAGGTCACATCGTCTATAGGATTTCCTTTTATGGTTTTGCAAAACAAGGGTTCAGTACCTGTGTAGTTGGGATCAGTATCACGCCTGAAATGGCGCAGAGGCCAGGGAGGCCAAGGCCTCTGTTGCCCTGGTCTTGGCATTGGTGCCTCTTTCAAAAGTATCCCAAAGAGATTTTACAATTGAAGTGCCCTTTTCATAAAAGGCCTCTGTTGCCCCTGGTCTTGGCATTGGTGCCCCTTTCAAAAGTATCCCAAAGACTCTAAGATTTTATAATGAAAGTGCCCTTTTCATAATTAAAAATGTCCTTGCCCTTTCAAAGATATAATTCCAGGCCTGACCTAGTCATCTGTGTGCATGAGTTCAATTACCCCATTTTACTTTTTATCACTCCAATCAGTTCACATCACCCAGAGATGGCCTGCATTATCATTGCTCATGGGAGTGGGGTGTGGGGGGGGGGGTGTGAATGAATCATTCTGTTTCTCTGTGTTCACACTAATCAAATAAATTTACCATTGTCTTTCCTTGAGGGATTGATGCACAACTGGTACGTGAAATGAATGCGATCTGATCATCAGATGGGTTTAGCAATAAAATCAATTCATATTGCAGTATTAGCAAATACCAAACTGCACGACATTGTAGGTGCAGATTGTTTTGTATGGTTAATCACGATTGACTTTAACTTTTTCTGTGACCAGTTAGCTCAGGGCTCGTCCTTAAAGGGACACGTTGCCTTGGATAGGGCGAGTGGGTCTATAAAAAAGTGTTTGTAACCGTTTGTTATGAAATGCATGGTTAGAAAGATGTTTTAAAGGTAGAATACAATGGTCCACACAAATACGCCTCGAAAATGCGTGGTTTTTCTTTTACTCTGCGAACTAACACGGTCAGCCATTTTATGGAGTCAAAAATTTGGACTACCATGTGGACTACATTTGTAGTAAAAAATGTGCAACGTACATGTACACAAAACTGTAATTTTGCAGTGGTCTTTTCCTTTTACACATACCAGTAGTACATTATAGGAGAGGGGAATTTCCCCATACTATACAATCCATACCAAGGTTAATTAGTCAGTGTACAACATGATATACATGTACATGTATACAAATAAATTTAAGTTTTAATTTTTGTTCTGGTTAAAATAAAAAAAAGTATCAAAAACTTGAAGCCAATGCAACAATGTTGCTTTACTTGTTTGCCCAATGCAAAAAAGTGCTGACTACTTTCCACAGTCCATAATCCAAAGTATCTAAACATGCCCCATGAGCCATCTTAAACCTTCCTTCCATCCAGACGTGCAAAAAAAGACTACACGTACAAGTGGATGCATACAGTACCAGTACATGTACATGGGGATGTACAATGTATGTTGTAAACGTGTGTGTAGCTGTAGAGGTTAATGTCCCATCCGAGTACTGACCGCGGTCAATGGTGTAGGTACAGTACATGTATCTATGAATGTGCCCCAGTCTAGACAACCAGCCAACCGTGCCATCACAAGCATGACCAGAAATAGTGTATGGGAGTGTACCATTGCAGGTTCAGGTACCAACTGACCATGAAGATTCTCGGTCAGAACTCGGGCTGCAATAATGTGAAACGTACACTGGACGCCATTTCAGCAAGCAACTCTTAAGGTGCAACAACAGGGCACAATTTCATGGCTCTGCTTACCGTAAACAAAGAATCTGCGCTGTTGGAATCAGGAAATTACACACTCAGGCCAAGCGTGATTTATTTTATGTGATCAGGGAATTTTTGCTGGTGCGCATGCCATACATGCAGAATTTCGCGTTATAAAAGCTGAGCCATTAAATTGGACCCAGATCATTGCAGACATGAATCAATCATGTATAACAAAACATGTTTTCCTTTGTAATTTTGCCATGTTTACTGCCAAGAACTCCCCAAACTTGAATAGTCCTACATGTTTGTACAGTACATGTACATGTACTGATAATTAGAGGATGCTTAAGCTAATCGTTCTTGCAAGTTTGTCCAAATGAGGCAAGGTTGTGTCATGGCAGACAAAGTTGGTGTCAAAATGGAATGTACACTTTGTTGAAAAGTTTTTAAAACTATAGTGTCGGGTGGATGAGCTTCTATATCTTTTTTTTGTATTAAAACTTTGAAAACAGATTTTAAATTCATGACAAGAATATTGTACATTGTGTGCAGGCCTGTATGCTTCATTCTTGAAAGGGCAAGGGCACCAAGGTGTTTTTTTTTACTTGGTAAAGGGCACCCTAAGAGGAAATTTTAAATTTCTACTGGAGTATTTCAAGGGCACCAAGGCAATGACCAGGGGGCATGGAGGCAAGCGCCTTCATTGCCTCCGTGAAGTATCAGGCATTCTGTGTGAGTCTATAAAACAAATAGTCTATTGAATGCATTCAGTGAAATCTGGCTTTAGTAGGTCTATAAAGTCCAGATTTCACCTCATGATTAGATTCTTTGACTACACGGTATGCACCAAATGTTTGTATTAATGTACTTTACAAATTTCTTGGAATTGAATACTTGAAGTATTGGTTTCAGTTGTGGAGATAATGCTCACCATGGTATTATGTTTGACAGTTCAGATGGGTTCATGGGTAACACAAAATATATGGGGACAAAAAATAAAATTTCCCAAAAGACAAATAACATTGATATTTAATAACAGTTTTTTGATGGGGAGGGGGTTTGTTTTGTTTTGTTTTTGTAATGTTTTTGTCAATGCAAACTTGTCCCAAAACAAGGCTAAAGCAACTCTAGGTAAGGGGCAACAAGAACAACATATATTTAAGATGAAAATAATTCATGGAAGCTGGAGGTAGAAACTGAAATTCGTCTTGAAAAGGTCTACATTGTAGGGTGGAGGGAAACATGCACCAGGCAAGGAGTTCTAAAGAGTTGCAGACTATAGCCTTGCTCAAGGCAGTCGCATTATTTGCTCCGAAAAGACGCCGCTGTAAACCCACCCGTATACCCTGTGCGTGGTGCGTGCGATCACACCGCATGACCCACCCGTACACCTGTCACATCGTACAACTACTGTGCACACAAGCCATCCGCACTCGTACCACTAACCGCATGCGGAGGCCGTCAGGCCGACAGCCTTGTCGGGTCTGTAACTTCCGGGTTTAATGTGTTGTATTGAAAAATTTCCACAAGTGGAAAAAATTGGGGGGGGGGGGGCTCTAGGATATGCTTGTATGCAGCTCATGAATATTAACAATCTTTCGTCTGACCAATTGCAGACGACACAGGATGGGAAGCAAATGAATTATTCATTTTGACGTCCAATCACGCACTTCCCTTATCACGACCTTTGGACCCTATCATGTTCGTGTGTGATGTAAACATGTCTCGTCTTTTGCGGGCATTATGGTAATGAGCTGACCGTGGGAACTCTTCGCTTATTATAGTAATGAGGTCAGTGGCTTCAACACAGACCCTACAAGGCTGTCGGCCTGACGGCCTCCGCATGCGGATAGTGTACGGGGGCATCGTGTCGTGCGATGTTACGCACAGTGAATACGGGTGGGTTTTTGTACAACGGCGGTCTTTTTTCGGAGTGAATAATTCGACTGCCTTGAGCAAGGCTACGAAAACTATGGCACTTCAGAGGGAGCCATTTCTCACAATGTTTTATACCATCAACCTCTCCCCATTACTCGTCACCAAGAAAGGTTTTGCTTAGCTAATAATTATTATGAGTAACTACCAATAGTGTCCACTGCCTTTTCAGGCCAGGTAACATTGTTGGTGGTGGTGCAGCAGCAGTTGTAACAATCTTCCTTATTAAATGTTGACCATTGGGAGATTTGAATTGAGGTACATGTAACTACACAACTATTTACTCACACACAGTTTATGAAATTGTTACATCTTTTTACATGTTTTGTTGAAATGAATATGATGCCAAATTTAACTGCTGTTCACTTGCAATCATTATGTAAAAAAAAAAATGTATTGTTTACAAATAATAAAATTTGTTTCTATTTTAAGTAAATTTTGTTCATCATGATTATTTATAATAATATGAGTGGAAAAAAGTAAGCATACTACTCCTTGTCCTATTGTAGGTATGAGCATGGAGGTAGGAAGAGAAGGAGTTTGAACGGCCCGCCAAACCACAGAGTAACAAAACTCTGACATGCCCCTGTCTGACCAATGGGAAAAGATAGGAGACCTCCAACAGGATGGCCAATTAACGAGAGCGATTATTAGATCTCTCTGTACAGAACGTGCGGTACCGCCACTCTGCATTGCCTGCGTGCAAAGATGAATCATTGGAGACAGGAATTGCAAAAATAAATTTTTCGGATGCGCAGTGTTTTTTTCCTTGTCTTTTATGGATGCGCACATGGTACAAACTATTAATTTGTTTTTTTTTACATGAAAATCGGAGTTGTAGATGTTGAGTTGTGATTGACTTCTTCATTTACCGTTTGTGGTGCATGGAAATATCATTGCATATTTTTAGATTTGTTGCGACTTTCCGGTCACTAGCAGTGGTTCCAAATTTGGGTAATAGTACAGGAGGGTGGTTTGTATTCAATTGTGTTGATCATTTAGGTGTCCGACTTTTATCAATCCCAAAAAAGTAGTTTTATCTTTATATAAATCCATACGACTTACGACTCTATAGTTGCGTGAAGAACCAAGTGCGCACGCACAGACTCACAGAAGCCAGGTCGCCCAGTGTTTGTATGAAGGTATGTGGGTGATTACGAGGTGTCGTTAATACAACCGCGGTACAACAAGTTCAGTCTAACCCTTTGAAGTCCATTCGTTCGAACTCCTTCTATTTCCTTCCTCTATAGATAGTATGCGGTTCTCTTTGCTATCATCTCCCCGTGGAATCGATAGCGAAACAAACCACATACCTTCCTACATGTAGGACTAGGACTCGGGAGAAAGCGTTGGCAATAATGGTTATTAATTTAGTCATTTAATTTGAGTGTCATATTTATTTGCCTTGAATTGAATTGAAGTTGTAACTTGCGTAAGAAAGTCGTATTGTTGTAGTTTTTGACTTGACTTGAGGAATGAGGGAGTAAACTGTGTATTCAAAATCAAATTTTGAAACTCAAATGGGAAAAGTTTCCACATGGCGCCACCACTTTTTCATTATATATATGAAATATATTATAGTAGGCCTATCTAATTTACCTCAATGAGATATCCTTTTTTGTAAAAATGAGTGAAAAAGTGGTGGCGCCGTACGAAAAGTTATCCCTCGAAAGCTGCTTATCTATATCATTTCATTACATACATGTTGACATGGATTGGAATAATGTATCTTTATTTTTTCATTAATGATAAAATCATGCTAAAAATTAATAAACAAATTATTAGGGAGGCCTAGCTAGGCCTAGCCCCCTAACCCTACTCATCATATCTTTCTTAATATATTATAGCTCTTTTCTTTGCACAAGAAACGGTCACTAAATTTGGGTTTTTTTAATGGACTTGCTAAAGCCTCACCCTCCTGCGTTTCCATCTCCTCTGGCTCACTTTGCGGTCGTTCTTGTTCCTCACAGTGATTCATATTGTTGATCGGACTCTTGTTGTTCGACCTCCTTAAAAATTTCCGCTCGGACTTGTCCGCGACCGATCCCCGTTCACTGCCGGGCGACGAGGGAGTTTTCCGGGACGCTGGAGGCACCTTGACGTGCTTACTCGCGATGCGCCCAATCTCGGCGGTCTTAACCCCTCCGTTAAGGGGCACTCATTAAGAAACTAAGTCCAGTAATTGTCTATGTACAACAAGAATTCACAGCTACCCGGAAAACAGTGAAATACATGCACTGTTTCATGCTTTCTCGATAACACTGTCTAAAAAACATAAAACCCGAGTAACATGGCCGCCATACATTGAAATGTGTGCATTATGGGTAGGCCGACTTATGGAGACCTGGAAATGCCATGTAATTATAATAATAGCTTCACGATAATGTCAAAGTACTTTTGTTAAAGCTTTCGTGAAAGGGTTTTGAAAAACAATGATTATATTAATTGACATGAATAGTTATTTTACAAATGTACATACATTTTTTGGGATAATGAAAGCCGTTTTGTGTCATGTTGTGATGTTTTTCCTTTTCTTTTGCTAAGGTTAGATTCTCCATGACATTGAGGGCGCTATTTTGTTTTTGCGCAGAAAATATTTCTGTATTCAGTAAGTTTTTGCTTACAAACTTTTCCATAAGAAACTTTACTTAGACTTAGACGATCTGACATCAACTTCGAGCTGGGTGAGGTATAGGACTATAGTCAAGACAGTCTTGGTCTATAAACCAAATATGTTTGAAGCAAACTGTTTGTGTGTGTGGTTTCTGTGCAGGTAGGTATGTTATGTAGGAGACTCTGCCCCCCCCCCCCCCCCCCCCCCAACGGCGAACTGTGTACAAACTTCTTATGATAGCGCTCTCTTGTGAATCCTCCTTGGCTCCAAAGCCCACCAGTAATTTCCCACTAGTGGAGAAATAACTTTTCGCTGACACAGGTCCAGACTTAATTGACACTAATCAAAATAATTTATAAAATTAGAGGCCTTAAAACTATTGTTATTTTCTTGAGGTGTGGAATTTATCTGGTACTTTTTGTCTTAACTTTAACTTCAAGTCACATCTTCAAGTGATAAATAGTGACGATTTTTTGTGAATGATCAGCCTATGGTCATCTGGTTAAATACACCATTGGGAACCTCCATTTACTAACTTAAAAAGCGATATTTCCGAAAGAATTTTTTTTTTTTTTACATGTTTCCACATATAGCAACGATATAATTGTGTCTCTTCTCGGGCACCGTAGGTCAACGAGCGTTAAAGACGGTGTAATTCTAAATTCACCAAGTTGAATGAGGAATCAGCCGGCTCGTTGTTTGCCTCGTCGTACTATTAACCCCACTTGATGACGTCATGAAACCAGAATTTCAGCTTCAAACAGAGTGAATTTAGCATCCTAGACAAAACACACCCGCCTCCTGTGTTCAATTATTTTGTTTCCCTTTCTGGAAAGCTGTAATTTATATAAAGTTATATATTTCACAACGCTCAAAAAACTTCGTTTTCGACAATAAACTTACTAAAAAATTGTCGAAATGATACTAAATTAGAATTTGGCGAGGGCTAGGAACAGATGTGCAATACACTGTGCGCATGCGCATATTATTCTTCCCACAAACCATTGCGAGTTCACTGCGACATAGACATTCGACGTTTATTCAGGGCGTATTAATTTATTCTGTCCAAATATTTCGTAATGTTTTAGGGCCCAAAGTACCATTTTTAGTGTCAATTTGGGACAATCTACCTCTTAGTTACTATCATGAGCGAGCAGAAAGAGAGAGGTGAAGATTCAGGGGGCGAACTTTGGACGTCAAGTTGGGAGCAACAATGTCTGGACGAGTTGGACAGCGAACCCAACTTGGACGATCGGCTTCCTCAAGAACGCCAGTTTGCAGTTGATAAACTGTGGTACAGTTTTCAGACTTGCGCAAGTGCTGTGACACATCTGTATAAACTTGGTGAGAATTATGGAATCGAAAAGGAGATTGTACTTGCAATATTACATGCTTTAAACTGTACAGACTGATAGTTGTTTGAAAGATAAACATGATGATAAAAAGTAAACAGATTGCCAGTTGAATAATAAATGAGGTCACTGCTTTGCTTACCAAAGTGTTTACGAATTACTGCTGTTGTCTATGTCTTTTGTCTTTTAAATTTAATGACTATGTTTTGCTTAATTTGTACAAAATACTTTGTTAATGCTAGTTGATTTGTATCAACAGTGTACGTGTAACTTTTTTAATGTAACCAGTTATAAATTGCTGACATCATTGTTTAGTTATGTCTACAAAAATTAAAGGCTAAAATGCTAAATCATTCATTGTCTAATTGATTCATGCTCAAGAGTTGCACACCAGACAAGAGAATTACTATTTCAAGGTTGAGGGAGAGCCTCCCTTATTCTTGCTGATTATTATTATATTCCCTGGGCTTTCGCTTAATTTGTAACATTCTGGAATGTGAATGTGATGACAAACAAATTGTCGCACTCGGCTCTGAATAATAAAGCAAAATTCTGTTCAGAACAAAGAACTGACATGGACTTCTCATTAATTTAGTATTATAAGTTGCGATAATCGTAATCCTTTAAAAAATATCCTATTCGACCACCGAGAAAATGGGAGGATACGATTATTGCAACTGCAATTCATTATAGCCTTGAATAGGTTGTTTACAATGCAAAGCCAATGCAGATTCTTAAAGGTAAATGTTCATTTTATGACTTGTGTTTAGTTCATAAAAGATCAAGAAAAGCATGGTCCTACATGTAGTTGTATTTGGTTAGTTACTCGTTAAAATCATTCCAATGTTTGTTTCTTTACAGAGCGCTTGACTGGTCAATCCAATGCCCTTCCTCTCTGGCTTGCATTTCAGAATGCCGCTAGTTCAGTAACAAAAATGTACAAAGGTAATGTTCAGATAAGCACTTTCACAGCTTTTCTTCAAGCATTTCATTTAATTTACTTTATAGGTTTGAAATTTCTTAGTTTCTTTGTTGACATTGCGAACGTGCAATGAATAGTTATGAAAAGATAGATCAAAGAAAACAATGAATATATTTTGGGTGATTTCCGCAGAAGACAAAGCAATATCTTTGGATGTATCCAGCATGTTCTACACACTTTCTATTTTGGTTCATTCAGCAGAGTGCCTGTAAAGAAAGAGCGGGGATTGTCCAGAAATGTTTCAAGGACAAGCCAAAATGACAACTGTAACCTCGTCCACAAACTTCTTCTTTGGTCAAACCTTAGAAATGTTTCTTTTTAGCATTTTTATTTCCTATGGGGCTTGAACGTGAAATAATCTAAACAATTAACGGTTTACTTTTCAAGAGCGTGTTTTCATGTCTGACGACAGAATAGTCCTTTGGTGTTTTAACTTGCCATGCCATGGGTTTGCTGACCTCTGTTAAAAGTGGAGCCTCATGAGGCATTAAAGCTCCATAACTAGCTGTAACCATGTTCCCACTTTTCTCCTGCTAATTTCAGACAGCTTAGAAGCACACAGGGGTTCGATAGAGCTCGGTACTCAGATCGGTTACCAGCGACGTACAAGAGACATAGTGGGCTGGGTCAAAAAAAGGAGACGCTTCATCAAACGGGAGGATCTCTTAGCGTTTCTTTGTGGTAAAGCACCCCCTCCTCGTATTCGTCCAAGTCAGATGGGTCGAAGTTCAGCAGAGAGGTCATCTCCGAGATCACACACACAGTCCCATGATGTGGTGGGACATTCTGTAGAAACTACTGATGATTTACAGCCATTCAGGGAGGCTTTAGCATTACAAGGTGAGTTGAGGGGCATCTTCCTCCCAAATTTTTTCTGGTGTTGCTCGAGTTTGATGAAGTTGGTACTGCGCAGCCAAACTGCCATGCATCACAAAAGATTAGTTATTTGGGTGAAATGCCTGACAAAAATCCCATGTAGAATAAGTTTACTTGAACGGTTCTTTGTCCAACCTTAGGCAAACGCAGTAGGTTTTTGGTTTTTTGGAGGGATAGGATGTAAACATGCTCAAGATTGACAAGATTATTTCTCTCTGACCATGTTGACGTACTCTTGAATAACAAAAAAAGTAAAAAAGTTGTTTAAAAATGTCCTTGCAAAGTTTTAACTTCTTGTGTTGTGATTGTTATTTTGTTACAGGTTTAAACGGAGCGATGGCCAACGTTGGTGTGTCCCAGTCTCCACCGCATCACTCTCATTCACGTCGCCGCCACGGAAACGTACTAGATCTCTTCCCGGATGAACTCTTTGCCCATCCAGATTCCCGTAAGAGAAACACCTCACCTAACGATGTTCACATGGACTCCCCTTCACATAAACGTAACAGGCTACTATGAAAAGAAGAAACAGACTGGCCGCTGTAGGTGTACTATACTACCATCAAAAGAACATTTAAAAAAAATATTTAAAAAAAAACACACACATGAAAAAAAAAAAAAAAAATGAACAAAGTAAAAAAGCAGTGGTTTAAAATTGTTATAGAACACTTGAACGGTGGAGCTTAGGAATGTTAAACATTTCGGACTGGAGATGTGCGACAAATCAAGACTGCTTCGGAGCTGTTACAACCTCAACAATGAGAGAAGAGGAATGAGGGTTCTTAAGTTGTCTTCGGACTACCTCTCATCTGTTCATATTGTATTGAATGAACTCCAGTGAAGTGTAGACATTGTTGAACACATCTTTCTCTCTGGTCATGGTAAGTCAGTTTTTCGACTGTCTTTACGCGTGTGAGCAGATGACGAGAACTATAACTCTAAGTACGATGAAAGATGAGAGAGTCTGTTACAGGCTGAGTCTTCTTCTTAACACTTTTATTTAGAGTAGATCTTAACAATTATATCTTGGTTGAAGGACCAGTTCCGTCATTCATAACATGTTGCAAGGGATTGTATTTACAGTTTGCAGTGTACTGTAGTCTTTCTGAGTGTTGATGTGAACAAGACACTTTTTCGGAACGCTCAAAATGTCTGGTGTCTTGTCCCAACTGCAATCAAAAGCCACTTGTTATAAGTTTGACTGGACTTGTCCTAGTGCTCATGATAACGTTTTCTCTTCGTAACTATTCTAAGTTATCATTGACAGGTTTTCTCATGACCAATCAGATAAAAAATCTTAAGCAGTGCGTTTGATCTTAGTTGCTAGACAAAAGTGTGATGTCACCATACAAATCACGATGGTGATACTAAACAGCTTGTCTTAAGATGAATCATAGTGGTATGTGAAATCGAGCCCCCTGCAGTGTTTCCCTGGCTAATGAGGTCAATACAAACTAAGGATTGGAGAAAAACTTGCACAGTGTTGCAACATGCCAAAAAATCAGCACTCACACAAATGCATGATGATTTCCATCAATAAAACCAAATTATAGTTCTTTATACACAGGGCAATGGAAACGCTAAAAAATGACATAAAATGAAACATTTTGAGTTGTATTCCCTCTTTATGGCAAATCTTCATTGCAAGATGGTGATATTGGCAACAAAATTACGCAAAGTGGTCACTGACAGGGTGAGCCAGCTGAGCGCGTTGGAATGGGCAAGGGAATTAATTGATCCTTAGGATTGTAGCTTTCACTACATACTCTCGCCTGATGCTTCGTTCTTGAAAGGGCACCAAAGTGTTTTCTCTTTCAAAGAGGAAACCTCCAGGAGGAAATTGTGGATTTCTATTGGAATGTTTCAAGGGTCACCAAGGCAACGACCAGGTAATCGCCCGTGTTGCCTCCATGAAGCATCTGGCCTGAACACTAATATTCAAGTGGAAATGTATTTGAGTAAAAGATTCCCCAGTTCATGTGACACAAGTAGCTGTCAATGTTGATCCCCCCCTACACTGCGCCATCAGTTATCCCCAAATGGGACCACATATCAAGTGTAGGTTGGAACAGAGTCAGACTCTGGTTTAAAAAAAAAACCAATATGGGCACTGCATGACTAAGGTATAATTTAGACGTAGAGAGTACCGGTAATGTACAAGTACATGTGTAGTATTTAATAGTAATTTATTCACCCTTTGCCTGGCTGTCATTCCAGTTTGGATGAGAATACTAGCAGTTTCATATTATTTTATTTTCTTCTGTTTTATTGGTCTACCTATCCAATATGGTGCCCATGGCTCGTGGACTTCATTTTTATACTAAATTCCCCCGAGCTACATGTAGTCTTTTCATGTTCCCTGCTAGAAATGTCCAAAGATCGAGTATAAGGTTAATAGCAACTTAAAAATGTAATCAGTATTTTAATGGAGGTGAAAGTTGCTATTAAGTGTACTGTAATAATGCTGGTGATAAATTTGTGTGGGGTACATGGACTGTCTCGTTGATCGTTTTTTGTATTCTCTCTCACCAAAACAAATGTCAGCCATTTTATATCTATGGATAGTAAACACATGTCGAGTAGGCACTGTTCCTACTTCTAATGTACAATTAATACACAAACAACATAGGAAGAGGCTTGACCAAACATGACTCAAATCAACACATCAATCTTTGAAAGGGCCATAATTCATTTTGCAGAGGGCACTTAGTCAATGGGAAACTTTTGAAGGGGCACAAAGCCTTCCTGGCCTGTGTGTAATTTTATGCCTTACACATATAATAATAATAATAATAACTAAAACTTATAAAGCGCCATCTATCTAAGACTGAACTTATTTCGATGCGCACATGTATCAACCTAGTTGAGATCAAAGAAAGACCTTTTATTAACTGAGAGATCATGACCATACAAGGTGTGTACATGGACACTATTGGTAATTACTCAAAATAATTATTAACATAAAACCTTATTTGGTAACAAGTAATGGGGAGCTGTTGACAGTACATGTATAAAACATTGTGAGCAACGGCTCCCTCTGAAGTGACGTAGTTTTTGAGAAATAAGTAATTTTCCACGAATTTGATTTCATGACCTCAGATGTAGATTTTGAGGTCTCGAAATCAAGCATCTGAAGGGTGTTTTTTCCTTCATTATTATCACGCAACTTCGACGACCGATTGAGCTCCAGTTTTCACTGGTTTGTTATTTTATGTATATGTTGAGATACACCAAGTGAGAAGACTGATCTTTGACAACTACCAATAGTGTCTAGTGTCTTTAACCATATGGTACGCTTGTGAGTGTATAAACTATGTGATGGACATTATCAATGTTTCTTATCAAAGCTGCTTCATGTGTTGGCAAAGATTAAAACCTAAACTGGTGAGAAGATTAGCACGCTGCTGAAAATTAAATACATGGAACATTTTAGGCACACCAACCTACTCACCAAATCCACTCTGCGGTAGTAGCATATAAAGCAAGACAAATTTTTAAAATAACGAAATCTACCTGGCAAGTAGATACACACATGGTGTTACCGCAAACCAAATATTATTATATAATGTTGTTTTGTACAAAGAAAACTGATCTCACATTTAGCTGCTGCTGCACTTTGAAACCATAACAATATTCCTTTAGGAAGTACGCAACTAAAAAAATTAAAATAAAAAATGGGCGTAATATATTGGTCATTGTTTAATTGTCAAATTTGAAGAAGAAAAAATCTTAAAAAGTGCTTAGGATGAGTTGTCAAGATAATTGAAAAGTAAGTTGACTGGAACTCTGTTAGACTGTAACACTGTTCATAAAACTGCACAGAAATTGCAAGCGCCCTTTGTACAGACAAACAGATCAACAAAACTAGAAACGCCACACAAAGAACAACATTTGTTTACATGGATATTGGATGCATAACCCCATCTTTGAAATCTTTCAGCAGCTAACAAAAATCCACAACATATGCATTTACAGACATTTCATCAAGTAATGTAAGTGTTCTTTAAGAGCACCTCTTATATCCAGGCCCCAATTTCATAAAGCCTGTAAGCACAAAAACTTGCTTTGCACAAAACAAATAAAACTTAATCTATGTAGGGTGTATTAACTGCATGGTGAAAGAAACGGGACTAACACTTTCACTGTTGTTTGACCATATGATTTGAAACCACACAAGTATCACTGGGTGCGTTCGTTTAGCTTCCCCGGGTTGATCCCGGTGTGTGGTGTTTTTTTTTTTCCAGGACGAACGTGTGCAGATAATTACCCACGTTCGTCCTGGAAAGAAAAAAAATGCTACACACCGGGGTCGACCCAGGGAAGCTAAACGAAGGCACCCAGTGTATTCTGAATCCTAATCTGTAAACTTTGATTCCAGAGGAAACCTAGACTTTCATTTTGTGATTTGCTCCGTGTGAAATCGTTTATAACTCATTGTTTCATTTCAAATCACAAACTTGTACAACAACACATTTCAAGATGTGGACTGAACTGTAAATTTTACATAGATTGTAGTTTTCAATAGTGTGAAAAATACAATTTTGTAGCTTCATTTTAAGAAAAGAGTATAAACATCGCCTTTGTCAGAGATAAAGATTAAAAACAAAATCCTTGTGATCATTTTTGGCAATCAGTTTGATTTGTACAGAAATGGTTCTTGTTACCAGCCGTGATATTCTTCCTACTTTTATCTGATTCCATTTATATTGCAGTCAGAACATCTGTATGCTAATTACTAAGCCTTAACATTCTATCAAAGCCTAAGCCTACCTAGGTCAGCCCTTATACTAAGATTTTACTACTTTATTGTCAAGGGTCAAATAGGGCCTGGGGCCGATTTCACAAAGCAATAAAATTAATCGAAAGACAATTGTCAGTATAACCATAGTGATTTGTTTTGTGATATCACACTTTACTTGTTAACTATGATTTATACGCCTCTCTTTATATTTATGCATGACGTCATAATTCTTACCCAAAATGAGGCTATGGGCACACGTCCCCCATCACTTGCAGCATGGCTGCGCCCATCGCCTTGTTTTGAGTTAGCACTATGACGTACCTCATGCATAAATATTAAGAGAGGTGTATGATGCTGTTAAGATCAATCTTAGCTCTTTGTGAAACTGGCCCCTGGCGATACTAGATCTTCCAAAGAGTTGTGTAATGAGAGAGTTGCGACATAGAGGGACCTGTTTCTGGTGTTCACTTGTTTACTGAATGCCATTTTTGGTCCAACTGTAGCACAACCCAATGTTTAGTCTAGTGTGACACCCTGTATGTGTTACATGGAGATGTTTTTTTTTTTTGGGGGGGGGGGTGGGGGGGGGGGGCACCCAGAAAGGACAATCGCAAGTTGTCGCAACTCTCTCAATACACAACTCTGATGAGCCCTAATGTCACAAACCCATCAAAATCCAACTGCATGTTTTGTTAGATTCTGTTTAACTGAGCACTCCAGCAGTAGACCCACTATGCTCTACATGGGATCAGGCATACATGTACCTCCATAACCATAGTCTAACAGTTTGGATGTTGAGTTACCATTTTGCTGTTGGATTTTTGTTTGAGTTGAGTAAGGAAGGACTTAGTGTCTCACCCAAGTAGTTGGCTTGTATTGCTATTACACATGTACATGTAGGCCTATATCTAATTTATTGCTCCTTTTCTTAACATGTATTTTTACAGACTATACTCAAATAAGTTAAGTTCCAATGTACAGACAATTATATCTGCAGCTTTGGCAACAACCTGCAGGTATTTGTCAATTTATATTCAACTGTAACAATTTTAATGCTGTTTTTTTTTCCCCCTAAAACTTCATGAGCTAAAAAATGATCAAATTTTAAGTTTCACGGTGTGGGTCTGAATAATTATGTTTCACTCTTCCAAACAATATTGTAAGTTAATTTTTACTTCTTAAAAATAAAAATTAATAAAAAATATAAATTTTATGTCCCCTATTCAAGTAGTAGCATCTAAGTATACTTATTGTATATTATGAGTTATTTTTTATTTACTATGATTATTTATATAATAATTACAAATAATTTTTGTTTCTAGAGAGCTGCCTAGTTATGGAGTGATGTTTGTCACACTATAGTGTATCTTTTGTGTTTGTATAATGTAATATTATTTGCCATTATATTGTACAAAACATATTGTTTTTGAGATGACGATGTTAACGATGTTTTTAAGACAACAAACAAACACAATAAATGAACATAATTAAGATACATGTAATCGGCATTGCGCTGGAGTTTTCAAAGTTTTGTTACTGGTGTTACATTAATATTACTGTTACTGTTACATTAAAGACACTGGAAACTATTGGTAACTACTCAAATAATTGTTAGCATGAAAACTTACTTGGTACATGTGGTAGCAAGCAATGGAGAGCTGTCGATAGTATAAAACATTGTGAGAAACGGCTCCCTCTTGAAGAAACATAACTTTTGAGAAAGAGGTAATTTCTCACTCAAATAATAAAAGACTTCAGCTGAAGCCTTTTATTAGGCATCTGAAAGCACACATTGTGCAACAAGGGTGTTTCTTCTTTCATTATCCTCTTGCAACTTCGATGGCCAGTTGAGCCAAAAATGTTCACAGATTGGTTATTTTATGCATTATGTTGGATACACCAGGTGAGAATACTTGTCTTTGGTAATGAACAATAAAAATGAATTCCTAGTCAAACCAATTCATCCATCCATGCCAGGACCAATAACTAGTGAAAGTTCATAGAGTTGCTTTGGCGCGGTTTTGGGTTTTACCTCAAGTACGATTCATTGTGGATAGAAATTAAAAGTCAATGTAGAACTAAACATTAATTTGTATTTTCCATGTACGCTCAATTAGTTATAGACCTTTCTATCGAAAACATCACGGCCCGAGTTTGCCAACTGATGTGGGAAGACAATGGGAAGCCACAGTTTGTAACAATGTCACAACTATTCAAAAGTAGTGTTGAATTTGTTGGATACACACACAAAAATGAAATTGGTCAGGGCGTTTTTTTTATTTTATCAACAGTGGGCATGTTCGGTCAGTCTGGATTTTGTTCCCCGCAGGCAGGTTGCTATTATATTGCAAGTTTACATTTCTTTGTTTTGAGTGGAATAATAATTCTAGGTTTTCCTTGTTGCAAGCCTTATCACATAGCCACACAAGAGGGCGGGCTTCAAATTGTATGGTCAGTGTACACAATCTAAAACTCACTCCTAGGATCCTGCTTGTATGAATTGCAGTATGGCTCTGTGATTTGTAGATGAAAAAAAGGTCAGCGGCATGTGATTTCTAATTTGTAATTCATCGGGGCTTTCGTATAAAATGGGGAAGTCTAAGACATGTAGAGTTTGCAAATTAAGGGTTGAACAAAATTGTGTGTTACTAGAGTTGGATGTGAACCTACGATCTCCAGTTTAACGTGCTGGTATCATGTGCCCGGGCCCTTTCAAAAAAATAAAACAGTTTTAAACTACACAATTAGAACTATAACGGAAACTGTCGGAGTGCACTGTGCACCTAACTTGTGTCTCCGGGGGAACAGAATCTCCTGCCATGTGTGTAGGCCTACCCTTCAACTTTTAAAAACGACGTTGTCAACAGGGCGCCCTCTTCTGGTGACACCCTGAAAGTTCTAGGCCTCACATACAATTATAATTTACAGTAAAGTATGATAGAAAACTACTCTATTAATTACAGGGGATTACTTTTATTATTTCACACACCCAAAAAGGTTTCTAGAACGAGTCAGAAAATAAATAAGAAACCTTTTTCTCACAATCCAATTCAATCTTCAACCGCCGGAACAATAATTTGGGTCTACGGCCAGATAGTGTAGGCCCGGTGTCCCTTCAGGACCACCCTAGATAATGATCTTTTGTAAAGACAAAATAGGCCAATATAAGAACTAATGTATTTGTCATGTTTAACACGGGGTCAAGTATGCAAGTACTGTGTACCAATGCATTTTATCATTTTAAGCAGTGAATTACACTTTTTGAAATGCAATTAAACAAGTCACAGGTCGTGAAATTTCAAGAGAAGCTTTTTATTATAATAATCTTCAAACTGAAATCTGTGGACATTGTGTTTTATGTTAGCAAAAAGTACATAGACCCTTAAAATGGTTCAAAATTATCTAAAGAAGTCTGAAGAAAAGGTACACCAGAAAACATTTTCAAAATCACGAACAATGATGCCACACAAATAAGCGCCCGTGTTCGCGCATGTTTGTGTTTACGACAAAGGTTATGCAGAGCCAAGATTCCAACTTTATTGCAGAGAAAGATTTTACAAACCGGAGCACTCCCCACAGGGCTGAAAACACTGAAAAACACATTCTCGTAGGGCCGACACGTGCATGACACAACAAACACTGGCTCCCAAGCATTTTTTCGTATTATCTACAAAATTCCTTCTCTTTAGGCGTCTTCCAAAGCCTATCATGGTTTCGCTCGATCCACTTCCACACTTTATGTCCAGGTTGAAAACACATTATGTTTAAATTTAGCCGCAAGTGATCGTTAATTCTTTGCTTATATATTTCGTTATTATCTTATCAATAATAATGTTTCATGTTTGAAGCGCTTAGAGGCTTTTTGCAACAATGCGGTATATAATAATGAACCGTTGTTATACATTATTAAATAAGACGCCGCTTTATGTCCAAATGGCAGTGACTCAATTTCGAGAACAGTCGGCTCAACCACGGTTCAACATCTATCAAACGGTGACATACTTTTCGGTACCCAGCCGGGTCAGTAAGACCAGACCCAAAACAAAACTTTCCTCGGATTCAGTCATGCAACATCCAAGCTTCGTTATTGTTCTGATCAAAATTAGTTGGGCCGGGCAGGCTTACATTTTTTGACAACATAAAGTCATTGCTTCATACATCTAACAATACTGCCCTCTGTTGATCACAATAATGCTATTGACGTACCGTGGGAATGAGGATTTTCTGGCACAGTTATATTACCCCCCCCCCCCCCCCCAACACCCCATTGTAAATAGTATTTCTGTTATCCCATTATACCAAGCCGATTATTACTGAAACGAACCTCTGAAAAAGTGCGCCCTGGCCTTAAGCCAAAACACCAATACTTGAATGAAAACCCAGGCATTGTCATGGCAACAACAACCCACTCTTAATAAAAAATCACAGACCACAAAATAGTTTACGAAACCGCAGATTCGTTAATTCTAAACTCGTTATTAACTTATAGGCTTTCGAGTACACAAAAAAATGCATGATGGAGTACCACTTAATAAAATTAAGTCCAGACTCTCTTAATTTTCTTGACATTAAGGGTGCCGGAAATCTGTTAAATTGGTGTTTTTTTGTCAGTCTTTGGATGTGGGCGGCGTATATCAGCGCGCATAATGGATCTGAAGATCCGGGCATGAAATACTTGAATCTCAAAGACTATGTAAAACATGGCGGTTCATCCCCACCCCCGTTCACCTTGCAGTTCTAATTGACTGCCCTTACTATCCACTTATGAACACCCCCACGATATCAACACTGTTGTTTTTGCTGTGTAAGCCTCCTATAGTTGGGTTAAGAGGTATCAGAACTATATGTGAAGGCTATAGGGTTTTTCATTGCACAATTTTCGAATGCTGACAACCGCCATGGCCATTGCGTAAATAACGATCCTTGGTGAGAGACAATTGCATTTTGAATGTCAACATTCTTACTTGATGGACAATTTATAATTGTCGTCTACAAAGTCCGTGTTTGCACGTGGGCGGTGTCGGGTGGCAGTGATGTGGAGTGGTGTAGTTATGCGTGTGTGTAGGGGGAGGGGTGGGGGTGAAGACCTGAACATTTACATAATAAACACTACAGTTTGATCATAGAGCAAGATGCATAGATGGTACCGCATATAGATGGTATGATGGTACCGCCGTTAATTTTGTATTCCATGATGTCTAATAAACGTAACAAAGCTGAGTCTGGGGAGATAGTCTGTAGTAGTGCGTGTTTTTTATTAGATTGGAGGAAGGAATATCCTGCACGATAGAACCAGTATTAGTATGCAATTCATGAATCAGTATTAGTATGCAATTCATGAGAACAGAATGATGAAGACAAAATCGTATGCATGAAACCACATAACCCAAAACCCGAGGTATACACATTGTTCAACATCAACAAACCACTCAGACATGTTCAAGAGAAATAATACCCACACCCAAATAGGCCCCTCCTCCAAACTCAACACCAAAATCACTCATGTATGCCTTTACTGAACAGAGGTCCCCAGCCATGGGAGTGACTGGGATTAGGATGATTACAAGAAAGCCCCTCGGAATTATTATACAAAAAACCTACAAACAAAATTTGGCAAAGACCCCCATTAACCCACCATAATATAATAAAAGCACAGAATTGTTACCTAACTAGACCCTACACCCATCCGAAAGCCGATTTAAGATCAGCCTTTGAAATTGACCGAAATCTTCTTCTACGTCTTCTTCTTACTTTTTAGGGGATGGGGGGGGGGCGTCCCATCCTAGCAACTCTGTCTAGACGTTGTCCAGTCGTGCATACTTGATTCTTTAATCTCACGACCTCCACAAAATTACGTTTTCTGCAAGAGGAAAGAATCGGGCAACAGTGGGTGACTATTTTCATAGCTTAGAATGACAATCGCCGGGTATTGAGAAATAAGCACTTAATTGGGTAGTTGGTTTTAAGAATCCGGAAATGAAGAAGTGCTCCAGGCAATCGTCACATAACTTCGTGTGATCTTTTCAATTGTAGGTGGTGGCAAGGGGTTCCCAGGAGCGGATGCAGGGTGCGTGAGATGTCGGAGGGCTTTGTCATTTGGTGGTGTTCTACAACATAATAAAAAACCACAATACATCCTTGAAAAAAACTTATGCACTATACAAAACGATCACAAAGTGATGTGAATTTAGGTAAAAATATTAAATCTCATTTTGGGGAGTGAGTGGCTCTTAAAAGAGCCGGTGTGGTCTCGACGTTTCCAACAGTATACTCTGCTCGTCTTCAGGAGAACAATTCAAGACGTGAATTTGTAACTTTTCACTCAGTGTTTTTTTTTTTCAACCCACAATACATCCTTGGAAAAAAAACCTTATGTATACAAAACGATCACAAAGTGATGTGAATTTAGGTAAATTATACCCTAAGTCTCCAGTGACTCACCAGCAGGACCAGTCAACTTTTCATTTTTTACTAGCCCGTTATAGGTCTTTTAGTAATTATTTCGCACTTTTCGAAACTGACCTGTAGACGATGTGACCTGTGACATCACATGTTTTACAAAAGAGCCACCAAGCCTGGACTTCCTGCAATGACGATTTGTACACAGCCCAATGGAAGGAAACATACAATCTTATATTTTATGGAAATTGCACTGTCCTGAGTCTTATCAACTTTGATATGCTGAAAGGGAGCACATCTCAAAACTTGTCCAGCTTTTACTTTCATAACATATGGATTTATGTGGAAATTATATGCCACTAAGTGTCAACTTTCCCATATGACCAGTGCAGTATCTTGCCTGCCAGACTAGCCAAAGAAAGTACAATGTCACACTTATTGTAAACAAAGTCCACATGGTCTATAGCCAGCCCGACCTACTTGGAGAGACTTTTGACTTGTCCTCATGTGTTATAACTGGCATTTGGCCAGCGGACCGCAGTAAAGGGAGTTAACGCTACCAGTGCCCAACATTTTGTGAGTTGGTTGTAACCCCGCTCTCCCATTGCGTGTAACCGGAACGCTTCATTGTGTATTCCGGAGATCTCATGAATTCTTTATTGTAGAGGATTTTGGTTGGCAATTATTCTGTATAGCCTCCCGTCACTTATGGGTAAGGCTGTTCAAGCATTACCACTTTGCTCGCAAAACGCTCATGACAGGGGGTTGTATAAATTTCATGTTCATTTTTAAAGTGACTCACTGATTTTCCCAATAGATAAAACATTCATTATATGAAAGTGGAAAACAAGTCTATATAACACATCACCTTCAAACGATCTAACATGCCATTGTCTCGATACAATTTTTGATGAATCCAAAAGCGTTCCGGATGGCGTAAAATGTCAAAATAATGGTCTGTACATCTTTGTAGAGAGAGGTGTTATAATTTGTGTGATTAAAAAGGCATTGAATTTGAACATTTTGACTGGCGCAAAAATGTTCTCCTTGGAATATACAGACCCGTGTTTGATGTCCGATGACGTCATGATTCAAATGCTCGCCCGATAAAGTTTCAAATAAATTGATGTTTTAACGTGATGAGATTAGAGACGTGTAACTTTTATTCCACTTTAATGAGGACTATTGAAGAATGTGTGCTTCACAAACTTTAATCTTCCTACCTACAACGGTGGGGAGGCGAACAGTTTCTCCCTGCCACATGAATGGTATAGGCAGTACACCTCATCTGCAATTTTTGGTTGTTTGTTTGTTGTTCGTTTGCCTGTTTGTATGTAATTGGCTTTTGGTTATGGATTCATGTTTGTTTGTTTGTTTGTTTATAAAAAATATATATAAACAAAGTTCTCGTGACATCCTAAAAACGAAGTTTTCCAGCTGTGATTTCCCCCACTCCATGTGTTGGCAAGAGTCCACAAAAATCCACTTTAGTTTAGCATTATCCCAACTTCTGGCAAGGAGCCAATGACATTTAAGAGTCCATTGTTTGATCGACATTGAAAAGATAGGGTCATTGACCCCTATAGCTCTTTGCTGTACTACTACTAGCCACTCAACATTCTACGTCATGTAATTAAGTTAAGCCATTGAGTAACGTCTCCTTTGTAGCCTCCAGACAAAAACCTTGGGTGGTGTCTCATCCTTATGCCAAAAAGAAAAGAAAAAAAAAGAGAGAAGTCCACGGGTGACAAACAAACAGTTAACGTCAATTAAACTTTTAAACAAGCGGTGCTGTGAAGCAGCATTTGAGGTTTTGTATAAAGGGAAGTTTCCATTACAAACCGGTCATTGCACCGGTGTCAGATGCAATTGTGTCCGCCATGCAATACTGTCCGCTCCGGACACGTTTGCATATTATGCAATTGTGTCCGGGGCTATGCAAAAACCGTCCGGCGGACATGTACATGATTGTATGTGCGCGCGTAAGCAAGCGTGTATGCACTTAACCTAACGTGTTTCGTCGATCAAGGGCGTTTAATATACTGCAAGGACGGTTTTGCACGGGGGCGGACACAACTGCATATGCAAATGTGTCCGGGCGGACACTATTGCATTATGCAGCAGCATCCGGGCGGACACGATTGCATATGCAAAACCGTCCGGCGGACATTAATGCATATGCAATAATGTCCTCCAGATAGTATTGCGAAGAGGACATAATAATTGCATGCAACACCGGAGTCAAGGGCCTGCCGTCGATTTCACAAAACTCTTCCTAACTTGAGCTTCATCTTAGGACTAGTTACTCGTCCTAACTCGAGTTCAGACTAATTTAAGCGTTTGTGAAATCGACGGCAGGTCACACGAGGCAAATTTTACAGACAACTAGGAGAAAACAAATGCTTCAGTTCAGTACCATTAGTAGCGCATGGGAAATATTGTTCAAACAATGCTGAAACTTGTTGCATGTAAATTGTGTGACGTGACCCTAATTCGAGTCAAGTGACTGTCGGGCCGCGTGCGACGCGAAGCCATCCTTGATCAACGTGGACGAGACGCACCCTGTACGTGAACACGATGTTTGTAAATAAACAGCCGTGAGTTTGACCGTGAGTATTATTCAGCACACATGTATCGCAAAGCTGCCAAGTCACTATACAATGTTTGCATTTACTCAGTTTAATTGTACTGGTTTAATCCATATAATCTTTACCGGTTGTTACAGGTGCAAGTGTGGAAAAAAACACAAACATTTTAGATTAGTGCCTGCTAGTTTGTCCATATTCCCCCGTAACAAAGATGTTGTGGATTTGTTCCTTGCTCTATGTTCACATTATTGTCTCGCCATAACATTACCTCGAATGACATGCGTTTACAAACATTAAAGACGTCATCGTAAGGAAACAACCAATAAAAACAAAGTCTCTGCCACGCTGAATTTATCAGGTAAAGGCATCATAAGCAAACGTTGCAACTGCCGAGGCAACAGAAAGCGGGCCAGTTGTAAAGTAAACCGCGGGGATGTTGAGCCTAATATCTGATGACCTTGTTCGTCTGACAGCAATGCATTCCAACTGATTAACAGGACGGGCTGCCGACGCTGTCCTCGTGGGACAATTCTTAAGTGGGTTAGTCGTCTTGTTTGGGCGTGGACTACAAAGCACCCAAGAGGGAGACTCGATACCAAGGCGGCTCTTTGAGGACACGAACCCGACTCAAGCTCTACTCTTTTTAAGAAGCTGTAGTTTCTAAGATGGTTAGTTGGACTGAAACTTTACTTATTAAGATGGTTACGGGTCAGAAGCGCTACTTTCTAAGATGGTTACTGGGTAGGAAGCTCTACTAAGATGGTTACTTGGCTAGAAGCTTTGCTCGTTAAGATGGTTACAGGGGTCAGAAATAGCTCTACTTTTGTTACAGTGGTTATTGGCCAGAAGCTTAGCTTTCTATAAGATGGTTTCTGGGTCAAAAGCTCTACTTTCTATTTGATTACTGTCAGAAACTCTACTTTCTACAAGACGGTCCCTGGGTCAAAAGCTGTACTTTCTATCAGATGGTTAATGGGTCAGAAGCCGACTTTCTATATGATGGTTACTGGGTCAGTCTATCAGATGGTGACTTGGTCAGATACTCTACTTCTATAAGATGGTTACTGGGTTAGAAGCTCCACTTTCTATTAGATGGTTACTGAGCAGAAGCTCTACTTTATCAGATGGTTACGGGTCAGAAGCTCTACTTTCTAAGAATAAGATGGTTACTGGGTCAGAAACTCCACTTTTATAAGATGGTTACTGAGTTAGAAGCTCTGCTTTCTCTAAGATGGTTACTTGGTCAGAAGCTCTACTTTCTAAGATGGTTACGGGTCAGAAGCTCTACTTTCTAAGAATATGATGGTTGCTGGGTCAGAAACTCTACTTTTATAAGATGGTTACTGGGTTAGAAGCTCTACTGTGTACAAGATGGTTACTTGATGGTTAAAGCTCTACTTTCTAAGATGGTCACGGGTCAGAAACTCTACTTTCTAAGAATAAGATGGTTTCTCTGGGTCAGAAACTATACTTTTATTAGATGGTTACTGTGTCACAAGCTCTATTCTATATGATGGTACTTGGTCAGAAGCTCTACTAAGATGGCTATCGGGGTCAGAGGCTGTCTTTTTTAAAGGTGGATCCTGGGTCAAAAGCTCTACTTTCTATTTGATTACTGTCAGAAACTCTACTTTCTACAAGACGGTCCCTGGGTCAAAAGCTGTACTTTCTATCAGATGGTTAATGGGTCAGAAGCCGACTTTCTATATGATGGTTACTGGGTCAGTCTATCAGATGGTGACTTGGTCAGATACTCTACTTCTATAAGATGGTTACTGGGTTAGAAGCTCCACTTTCTATTAGATGGTTACTGAGCAGAAGCTCTACTTTATCAGATGGTTACGGGTCAGAAGCTCTACTTTCTAAGAATAAGATGGTTACTGGGTCAGAAACTCCACTTTTATAAGATGGTTACTGAGTTAGAAGCTCTGCTTTCTCTAAGATGGTTACTTGGTCAGAAGCTCTACTTTCTAAGATGGTTACGGGTCAGAAGCTCTACTTTCTAAGAATATGATGGTTGCTGGGTCAGAAACTCTACTTTTATAAGATGGTTACTGGGTTAGAAGCTCTACTGTGTACAAGATGGTTACTTGATGGTTAAAGCTCTACTTTCTAAGATGGTCACGGGTCAGAAACTCTACTTTCTAAGAATAAGATGGTTTCTCTGGGTCAGAAACTATACTTTTATTAGATGGTTACTGTGTCACAAGCTCTATTCTATATGATGGTACTTGGTCAGAAGCTCTACTAAGATGGCTATCGGGGTCAGAGGCTGTCTTTTTTAAAGGTGGATCCTGGGTCTGAAGCTCTACTTTCTATGGATGGTTACTGGGTCAGAAGCTCTACTTACAAGACGGCGGGTTAATGGGTCAGAAGCTCTACTTTCAAAGATGGTTATTGGGTCAGAAACTCTTCTTTTTATATTGTTACTGGGTCACAACTATATAGCAGCTCTTCTTTCTATAAGATGGTAACTTGGTCACAACATCCACAATAAATGCTTTTACGTGTGTTACACAACACAAGGGACCAACGGCTTTACGTCCCATCCGAAGGACGTCTTGCTAAAGGACAAAATGTGTAGACGCGAACCTACACTCTGCTGATCAGTTTGATTTCGGTGCTCTTAACCGCTCGGCCACGGCCAAGTGAATTGAATTTAAATGTTATTGTTGTGAGTACTTCATTCTAGTTTATTTTTTCGCACGTTCATTTTCACCATTGGCACCTAGCCAACAACAACCTGCAAATGGGGTGAGGGTTACTTCACAATCATACCTGGTAAAAAAGAGATGTTTATTCTTCGGCTCACTTCTTCGAAAGAAGGATTTTCAAACTTCTTTCCCTTTGTTTGTTTTACATACCTACGGATTGTTTGATAAAAGCATACCAGCATAGGGATGAGTGGTGTGAACGTAATGCGCCCACACATTGGACTCCTTCTGATAAGTCAGATTTCTTCTTTATTATGCTCGAGTCCACATTCCCTCCCCTGGATGTCCACCCACACACCCCCAAACAAACTTCTCGTGACCCCATCATCACCGGGACATTCGAGTCGCACCTCTCTCTACCCGCCACGGCTCGGTTTTCATTCGGGTGACTTCTACAAGAGATGTCTTCACTGACTAATTACCAATGTCTCATCTTACACTAAGCTCACATAACATCAATTCAAACACTTCAGTGTTATGATTTCTCTACCTGCCAGTTGAAGCATGTGAAATAAAAAGGGCACCGCACTATACGTGTGGTTGCAGAAACAATGATGCAGTATAGATGCGTGTAGTCTTTTGGCGCCTGATTTGAAAACGTCAACACAATTTTCAAGTGTTGTCCCGCGGCGTATTCACCGTACCTTCCACTTCAAACTGTAACTGATTCAACAAGCCGTACTCACGGTTATAAAATTGGCTATCGCCTTACAACTTTGACAGATTGTACACAAATACAGAGTGCCAACTCCCTCACCAAAACCTGACCGACTGAGCCTCTAAAAACTCGGCTGTATGTACGGGGGCATACTCCTGTCACACGGGGCTACAGCTTGATACAGTGTTTTCTCATTTGACTTCCTGGGTCGTTCGAAATGGCACTAAAGCATTTTGAGTTGTGATACGGGCAAAGTTGCATTTTCAAGAGATAGTTTGCGCGCCAAAACCCCCTGACAGGTTTCCTTGAAATTCTCTGCGGGAATCCACCGAGGGTCCACTTTAGAAAAAGGAAAACAAACAAAATAGAAAAGAAAGAAAGGGGAAGACATCTGAAAACTGCCGACATTTGAACTGCACGCAAGCTGTGGACGGTTTTTATAAGATGGGTTATGATATGTGGGGCATGCTGACCTGCCCGAGGCCACGATTGCGGTTTTTTAGTTTAATTTGAAGGACAATTATGAGGCCACCTATGCAGGGGAAAAAAGAATCTGCAAATAAAGTAGGCCGCCAGCCCTAGGGTAACGTCCTCCAGTCTCTTTACACGAATCGACCACCAACAGTCAAACAAGACGCACCCTTTTATCTCCCCCCCCCCGTTTCCGTTCTCATTGTGTTTAATCACCCAAGGATTATTGAACTAACTTGAAGGGGTGGCAAACCAGTGTTCCTGTTTTGTAAACCCCTAAGCCAAAAGACTTCCAATGGTCAGTAATACTATAATATTCACATATATACAACACGTTTATGCCTTCTGGTTTGTGGGAATATTCACCACATCTCTTGGAATTGTACTTCGGTTCAAATATAGGTCGTCGAGTAGAAAGAAATACTATTATGGGTGACCGGGTCATTTCTAACTTTGTTACCGTGGCCTCGCGAGGCCACGGTTTGTGGGTGCATTGACATCAGACACGGTAAGGTGAAGTGACGGTGACGATCTAATAACCATTACTTGGTATGTCCATGGAGGGCTACCTCCATGGTATGTCTGAATACTAAATGCTCGTTCCAAAGCGGAAATGGTTTTGTCACTTTTTTGAAAGGGGTCACGAAACAGTACACTGCTTGGGTCAACCACCCGTCCCACTTTTCGGCAATCGTGGATTTTTGTCTTGGCTCCGCTACGATAACGACAATAAACACTACAGGACCACTTGATACTTGCTCCAGAAAAGATAAATAATGCAACAACTGATTTTCCGGAAGTGCTCTGATAAGCTGAAATTTCATACAATGGCGGATCCGTGGCGGGGGTGGGGGGATTACCATGCCCCCACCCTCCTAGTGTAATAAATGCATTTTGAAAAGAATTTTCATAGAATCTAATGCTGAGAAATGTGTTTCGAACTGATTAATGCATTACGTTATGGAAATTAAAGTATTGCCAAAATCAAAAAGGCCCACATTCAAATTATAAGCCTTTTTGTTCTGTTTTCTTTGTCGATAAGCCTCTAATTTGCCTAAGATTGTACCACAGAGCATCTAGAATGCAACATTATCCAAGGCCCTTAAGCGGGCCCCCTTACTGGACGCTGTAAAGGTTTCGCGCTCACATGCTCCTTCTTTGATAATAATTTGCACCCCCCCCCCCTAAAATGTTGGTCCGGATCTGTCCTTTATAAACAGAATTCTATATAATAACCAAAGCAACAGGTTGATCTCCCTCCAAATAAAATGAACACTTTCTGTTATTTCTTTAGAGTCCTAAAGATATAACAGAAAGTGCCCCAAAACAATCAACACTGCATACTCAAATCATAGTTGAAATGAACGTTACAGAATTGGCAAGAAACAAAAATCGTGAAGACCACAGATTTACATAAAACTTACATGGTCTAATGTTGATGATAGTAGAAAACAGCCCTTGAAATATTTCTGTCTGAAATTTCATATTTTATGAGAAATAAATAATCCAATTTCGCGTTTGGAGTTTAGCGCTCAGTGAGCAATGCAAAATTTGTAATAAGTTTTTCACTATTCTCTCGTGACCCAGATGGCCGATCGATCTCGAACTTCTACAGGTTTGTCAGTTTATGTATACGGTGGATTACATAAAGTGCTTACACTGCCAGCAACTTTTTCGCTAGCAAAACCAATTCTGAAATGTTCCTTTAAGTTAGATTCTTGGAGTGGCTTTAACAATATTGACCTAATGGCTATTGTTTTATTGCAAAAGCACCGTTGATGGACGCTTCCACCAGCTTCTTCCCCTCTAAAACTCCCAGGTCAAAAATACCTCAGGTCAGAAAATGACCCCTGGTAAATTACAGGGGCAAAGGTCAGAACCAGTCGTACATCGTTCAAGGTCAGCGTGACCCTTGTTTGAGGTCGTACTGGTGAGGACACCGCACGGTAAATTACAGGCCGTGCAATGGTCACAACCATTCCTACATATTGTTCAAAGTCAGCGTGACCCTTGTTTGAGCATGGTTTGAGGTCGTACTGGTGGGGATACCTCAGGTCAGAAATGACCCCTGGTAAATTACAGGGGCAAAGGTCATAACCAGTCCTACATCGTTCAAGGTCAGCCTGACCCTTGTTTGAGGTCGTACTGATGAGAAACCGGGATGAGCAATGTGTGATTTTTAATTAAGATTATGGGTAAGGTTGACCGGTATAACGTGCCTTGCTGACCCACACACGGGTTTGATTGTTTGTTTAATAATAATTATTGTTTGTTTGTTGGTTGGTTTGTTGGTTTGTTAAGATGATTACTCGACGAACTCCACTCCCATAAGGGGATATTTACACCAATCTGGCAACATCCAATCATCATCATTGTCATCCCGAGTCATCATTATCATCATCTACCTACATATGCAGAAACCTCATCTGGAGTATACTCGCACATTGGTTGGTGTGCAAACTAGCAGATGCAGACAAAACTCAAGGCATAAGTATTCTCTATGGTATTTACTTGCCAACCAACATTGGTCTATCTTCTAAGGTTGTGAATTGCAAAAATCAATTTTGATTTTAACAACTAGACGACCACCCTACGTCCAGTCATTGTGAAATCAGGGGCGAGCTTTGTAAGGATTTGAACCTACAACATTGTGGTTGCAAGTCCAGTCTGACCACTGGACCATCACGGTGTATGGCCAATTTGGACCCAATCCCAGGCTGATTCTGACGGGGGATTTGTAAAACTGAGACAACTATAAAATGATGTAATTTTTAAAGATGATTTTAAGAAGGCTTGGAGAGTTGAGTGATTTTTGTAGTTTAGTCTCTACATCGTGTACGTCAAGATTCAAAACAACGTAAACAGGTTGAAGAACATTCAAGCATAGCATGCGTCACAAGTTTGTTTTCCTGAAACTCTCAAGGGGGGGGGGGGTACGACACCTCGGCCTTTAACAAAATGGGGGAAAAGGGAGAAAAACTAACCGGGTTAGACCTTATGTTTCTTGGGTAACCTTGAAAATGTTTTGTTTCTGTACGTAACCGGACGTTTATGCCGAAAAGTGTCAAAAATGATGGAAGAAGCACATGCTGCGACAACGAAGGGTCTAAAGTGGAATGCTAAAAAACAGGTTTTACAATAATAATAAAAAGTCATTAACAAGAAAAGATCATTAGAATTGAGTCATCACCAGGAAGTTTTCTTCTAAGAATCTTGAAATGAGTTTTCCATTTGTGTAAAGTTTAATTCATCAACTTGAAACTTGATGGATTGTAAAACATTAATTGCACATTTCCTGTTTCAAATTCTCCTGTAACAACAGGTTGCTATGCAGATCAGTGTCATTTAGTTTCAATGTTTTCCTCGTCAAAATGAGCAGTGCGTACTGTAGGCCTAAGTGTAAGATGGTGGGGGGAAAAGGGAAAAAAAGAGAAGGTGTTTTTTCGCATTATAGGCCTATTTGTTATAGGCTAAGGTTTGTTGACTTCCTATAGCTTTGGTGAATATTTGAAAACAAAGGGCTTTAAAAAAAAAAAAAAAAAAAAAAATTAAGAAAAACCGCTACTTTCCCCTAATTCAATCCCTGGTTATCATGGAAAACGTTTTGAATAATAATATACCATAATAATGATTATTTATCAATATTATTAAACTTATAAAGGGTCAACGCCAGAAAGTAAAGTAAGGTTTATAGTTCTCTCACATTTTTATTGTCTATTCTTTGTATGTACTGTTTGCCTGGAAATAAATAAATAAATAAATAAATAAATAAATAAATATATAGATTCCTTGTTAATTATACTGGAGAAATAATTGTTTATTTCAAGGCTCGGTTTAAACTTGGTAGCGCATCATGAGAAGTATGCATACAACAAATATCTTTTTTCAAGAATACTATATGTCTATGATTCAAATATTTTGCAGACATTTGAGATGAGTGGCATAGTTTACAACAAGGTCCAATAGCAATTGTCGTCTTGGCAACATTAGCAGGCAAATGTAGGCTCTACTTCCATAACAATTTATGGGACAGAACAAAATAATAGAAGTGCGGCTTCTTTTTCTTTGCTCAGTGACGCTCAAGTCGTTTTCTTCAACGTTCAGTATTTTCCTGCAAGGTATGTGGGACTACGTTTGAATTATGAGACATGCAATACTCCTTTTTACATAGCCATGTGATGGTTTACAAGGTGCTGTGGCGCAATATGAATCCAATCAAACCAGAAACACCAAGGCGAACCCTTTCTCTTTACGATAAGTACACTGGGGTTTTTTTTAACGTGCGATACACAACACACGGGACCAACGGCTTTACGTCCCACCCCATGATACTAATTCATTTTTAAGTAGGGTTTGAAACTTTGCACGGTGTGAATACTAAGTCTGCGGTTCCTCCATGCTCCATGTAATGAATATCTCTCAATGAGTTGAGGTGGTTCTGAAAAAAGAACCGTTGATTACAACTCGACTTTTTCATCAGTATGCTCTGATCATCTTCTGGAGAAAAGAGGGGGGGGGAATTTCGTTTTTATAAACTTTGAAATTGAAACATCAAAGACGCCTATATACACAGAGATAAACTAGGTCGTAGACTTTTAGATGTAAAGGTTTGATGACCTTAAGATCTGTTCAGCATTCCAATAATGACCCCCTTACCCAGACGTCTCATGCCACTGTCTGCCCATGGTCTGCCAACTTGAGAGTCAATTAAGTTGCGCCATTTCGGGATTCAACGCCCATGTGCTACTATCAAAGTTGGATAGTGCGCATTTTTAGGCGACACGCGTTTGTTACACGTTTAATCATTGACCACCGAAATGGCGAGCGTCGCAGGATATCATGGCCTTTATCAACTGTGCGGCCATCTTGATTTGTTTCCCCATTCAAATGTATATAACTAAACCGAGGCTGGGAAGAAGGAATAGTCTGGTTCCCGTTTTTGAACAATTAATTTTAACATCCATCTTCGTAATGGGATACAGGGAACATGACCAAAATGGTGGCAACATGATAAAAGTCTCATAGCGCGCGTGTGATGTTTGTGCAATGGAAAAGTAATGTAGAAAATGAACCGACTTACAAATGACGCAAAATGTATTGTCAACCAGCGTCATGTTTTTCACTTTATTTCAATTTTTTTGTATATACTTTAGCGCCTAATGAGTACACAAACCGTCCACCGTCGGCAGCCACACCCTTGTCTATAGATGCTGAACAGGTTTTAACAATAAGTAACTGAATAGATGGGGATGT